>NW_027137564.1:1307639-1907639 GCF_001692895.1 Cenococcum geophilum 1.58 | reverse complement strand
GAGCCCTCCATCTTGCAGCCGAATTGTTCGCCGTCAAACATATAACCAACCTTTCATCGAAGTCATGCCATTCATCTCCGTACCCTCGAACAGTCACGCAACTTGGATCCAATACAACACTTGTTATGTTATGGTCACATGACTGAGTTCGCCGAGCGAGCCACAAGGCACTGAATAACTCCGCATAGCCGGTGCGTCTCGTGAAATTGTTATTGGGGGTCGGCGTCCTGATAAGCCGTAAGGTTACCTTGAAACTATCTTCATCCTCACCATGGAGAGGGCGGCCCTGGAGAACTTGATCTGCGCATCTCAATGACGCCGTGTCACCACTATGCTCTTCGTACTCCCAATGACCTAATGTACCCTTGTCTGGACCGTCGAATATGGCATGTCGATAAACTTCATTCCGCCACGGCACGCCGATCGAAATTCAAATCTCCCAGAACTAATCAGGCTCGGGTCTATCATCTCCTCGAAGTTTCGAGTCTGGGGCTGAAGGAAAGTTCCAACATAAACGCTCCAACCGCGACTGCTCACTAAAGCAGGCGGCACATTACCAAGCGTGGTCGGCATAGCATGTCCAAGGAGTAAAAGCGCAATAGCATGATACCACGTGTATTCTCCTATGTCCAGGGGGTCGATGCCGTTCCATGTTCGGAGCTTGATTGCGAGGGGGTGGTCTTGCAAAGCCTCAGTTTGACAAATCAACGGGATTTTTTCACATGATCCTAAGTCTTCCACGTGGGCCAACGCCAGAATAAGAATAGCTAGAAGCCGTCCCACCTCGACTAACCTACGCCAGATGGTAACCAGATGATCCTGCTCCTTTTCTGACATTTCCGCTTTTCCAATGGAACGTTTGTACATTGCTAACAGTCGATTTGGAACGGGCAACTTTTCGTTCAACGGTGCTATGTCATAAAGGTTCAAATGTTGGTCAATGGTTTTCCTGTTCATTTTAATCCCCCCAAATACCGTACGGGTAGCGTCCAAAATCCTTGGTGTTGGAGTTTCAATCGGCGGCGAACGTTGTGTTTCGTATTCAAGCTGTCGATCGGAGTCATTCTCCAGCTCCTTCTCATACCCTGTAACGCGGTCTTCATTCTCAAAGAAATCGTCGTCATACAGCATTCCGTCATACTGATTGAGAGTAGTGCCTTTATCCGCGTCATCTCCATGTATGCTTGACATAGGACGTCTCAAAAACCGAAACCCAATGTTAATAGCGAAAGCGCACACCACATGCGCCATTTCTGCGACGACAGGCTCGAGGTCTTGAAACTCGCCCGCAGCCACGCTTGTGATAAGAGACCCTCCATACTCACATAATAGCTCTCTTCGAAGGATTTCGATTCTCATCGCGTCTGTGTCAGGCACAAGCCTGAATAGTTCATCTTTCCCATTTTCAATCACTGACATTAAAGTGATGGAAGCCGGCCTACCAAGCGGGGCACCAACTTCAACAACGACCTGGGCATTTCCAGTCCCAAACTGTTTTTTTAATGGCTCGAGACCGATTCCACCAGTCACATGATCATAAACAACCACGTTCAGCTCCAGGAGGTGGTGTGCCCATACAACTATCAGGGCGAGGCCATCGATATATGTCAGTTCAATTTGAATCATGCGGTCATCTGGGAGTTTCTGTACTAGTGGCAACATCATCGTGAGCCCACGTAGGATGAATTCCGGTATCGAAGAATGTTGCGGCTGTCGTGCAGTAAGTGTAGGACGCATGCCAAGTGTTTGTTCTACCGCAAGGAAAAACAGATTCCAATTAAAAGTCGTAGTCTGCTCTTGACATGCTTGAAGGGCGCCCCGGTCGAAGTAGGGTTCTTTTATGCGGTCCTTTAGTTATATAACCGCGAAGTTCTGCCAAGTTCTGCTAGTGCCGTAACATTACCCCCTCCTCTGCAAAAGCCTGCCCTTAGGCTTTATAGTCCGTATTATGCTTATGGGGCGTTTTTATCTTTATGTTCTTCCGGTAGCTTGTCGTCTTCGCTATACTAGCACTCTATCTACTCGTCTAGGTACTTTAGGGGTCCTAGTTTATTAGGGTAGCGGTTATAAAAATTTTAAAGCTTATAGGGACTGCTAATAAAGTTCCATATAGGGTACTAGGTAGGATTTGGGTTATAGCCTTTCCAACTAACGTGGTACTTTAGCGTTTTCCTTACTAGTTTATAGGCCAGTACTTCTTTAATTTCCTATTCGTTGTCGCCATTGACTTAAATCGGTAGGGGAGGTTTGTTCTTTTATCTAGGCAATAGGTTGTTTATAGCTTTCTATAGCTTATCCGGCGAGAAAATAGGGTGAACCTTAATTAAATCCAGGAGCTTTACTTTGTATAAGTTACCTATCTTCTTAAGGACCTTATATGGTCCCGCTATTTAATAGTCTAGCTTATAGCTAGGCCGTTCTGTCTTTTAGTTCTTTGTTATAACCCAGACCATATCGCCTACGGTAAAGTTAGGTTTGCGCCTATGCTTATTTGCCTGCTGTTCCATTAATTTCTAGGCCTTTTCTAGATTTATATGGGCTACCGTCTAGGCTTCCTTTAAGCGCTTGGCGTACTGCTAGGCTTCCTTATAAGACAGTTTCTCGCGTACGGTCTATGGTCCTTCTGGTCTATCCCAGTTAAAGCTTATTTAGGGTAAATACTCTATTTCTAGTTAGATAGGTGCAAATCCTATAAAGTTATAGGGTAGGGTTGCCTAGGCGTAGTTTATTAGGGGTAGTAGTTCGCCCTAGTTATCTTAGAAGTAGTTAATAAAAGGCCGAAGTCTTTAATCTAAATATTAATTTACAATCTCCATCTAGCCGTTTATCTAGGGGTAGTATACTATAGAGAGCTTTAGCCTAATACCTAGAATCCGGGTAAACTCGTTCTAGAAGGCCGATATAAATTATAGGCTATAATTAGATATAATAGTATCTAGTAGTCCGTAAATGCGGTAGATGTAGTAGATATATAGTTAGGCCGCCTCCTTAGCATTAATATTCTTATAATAGGGAATTAAGAATGGGCGCTTGCTAAAGCGGTTAACTAGAATTATAACTATATTATATCCGTCGCGGTCTATTGGTAGCTTATAGAAGTCTATAGAGATATACTGCTAGGGGCGGTTAGGTATCAGGAGAGGTTTTAATAGTCCTAGGGTTTTATTTTATGGAATTATAGATCTACGGCAGCTGTCGCAGTTCCATATATAACGGTTAATATCTATAACTATTCTGGGCTAGTAGTAGCGGTCACTAATAATTTTATAGGTCTTATTTTTTCTAGGGTGGGCCGTAGAGACCTAGGTATAAGCTTTAGTAATAAGCTAGGTCCGTAAGTTTTGTTCTTTAGCTACTACTAACCGTTCCTAGTACTTAAGTAGTCCGTTTTTAAGGGACTATAGGCTGGTAACGTTCTTTGCCTTTTTACGGTATTCCTATAGAGAGGGGGTTATTTAGTTGGCCTGTAGTAGTTTATTAATAAGGTTAAGTTTAAAGGAGTTAATAGGACATATCTCGGCGCCTAAGGAGTCTGTGCTTAGTTCTGCCCGTATCTAAGGGTTAAGGTATTTTAGTTGTAGTAGCGTCTAGGTCCGTAGTAAGATCTTTACAGCCGTCTAGTTATCTAGGTCTTACTCGCGCCTTATAAGAGCGTCCGCACGGTTTGTAGCGCCTAGTCTATATATAATTAAGAAGTTAAACTAAGATAGGGTATCCGCCTAGTATACCTGCTAGGCTATAAGGGCCTTAGTTATTATAAAGTATTCTAGGGCCTTATAATCTAAAACTACCTTAATCGGCTTAGGGGTCCCCTCTAGCTATACACGCCAGTGCTAAAAGCTAGAGATAATAGCTAGCATTTCTTTGTTATGGATGTAGTAATTTAGCTTAGCATCTATTATAGTTTTTAAATAGTATATAATAGGGTGCTACTCTCCGTCCGGTTACTTCTAGGAAAAAACACTAGCTATTACGCTATTTAAGGCATTAGTTTTTAGTATTAAGGGCCGTTCTGGGTTAAAATAGGTAAGTAGGGGAGCCGATACCAGCCGTTTCTTAAGCTTATTAAAGGCCTACCTATATATAGCGTTAAAGTAGAAGGGCTGGTCTTTTCTAGTAAGACGGTTAAGAGGCTAGGCGATTCTACTATAGTTCTTAATAAAGCGTTGGTAGAAGTTATAAAACCCTAAAAAGGATTATACCCCCTTTATGGTCCGTAGGGGTGCCTACTAGTTAATTACGGCCGTTTTCTTTAGGTTAGTTTTAATTCTATTTATACTAATAATAAAACCTAAGTACTTTGTATACTTAACACTAAACTCCGACTTCTTAATATTAACCTAGAGGCTAGCCTCGCGGAGCCGTTATAGGACTTTATAGACGTGCTCTTTATATTTTAGCTCGTTTTTGGAGTAGATTATAATATTATCTAAATAGGCCGTATAGAAATTATTAAGGTAGTTAAAGAGTACATTATTTATATACCGCTGGTACGTAGCTGGTCCATTAGTTAGTCTAAAAGGGAGCACTTTATATTTATATGTTTTGTAATAGGTCCGAAACGTAGTAAGATCTTTAAACCTAGGGTTTATCCTAATTTAGTAGAAGGCCTAGCGGATATTAAGCTTTATAAAGACCTTAGCTCTACTTATTCGGGCCAGAGTCTTATTAAGTAGGGGTAGCGGATAGCAATCCTTGCGGGTTATATTATTTAGCTTATAGTAGTTAATACAGAAGCAAAGTCCTCTATTTAGCTTTTTAATAAAGAAAATAGGTAAGGTAAAAGGGGCTTAGCTAGGCTTAATAAAGCCCTTATTTAGGTTATTAATAAGATACTGCTTTATAGCCTATAATTCGGTAATAGACTGCTTGTAAAGGGGGCTAAAGCTAAGGGTATTTTTTTTGCCCTGCTTAATCTTAATCTTATGGTTATACGGTTAATAAGGTAGAAGTATATTAGACGCTACTTTAGAGAATACGTCCTTGAATTTCTAGTGTTAATAGGGTAGCTTTTATTCTACTAGTTCCTTATTTATAAGCTTACTTTTTTATCCACTAAGCTTATTTCCCTTTTCCTTAATTTTTTAATTAATTTTGTATAAGCTCGTTATAAAGGCGACGGTATTAGGCTAAACTAAGTTCTAGTAGAATTCTATAGCACTAATATAGCAGATATTAACTAGTGGGAGGTCCGCTAGTTTCCTTATAGCCGTTTTCTAGACCGTATTTTGCGGTTTAGGGTTTATAATCTTTCTTAGCTCCTATTCTATCTTCTATAGGTTATCCCTCTAATCTATTAGTTTAGTGTAACGTCTAACGTCCCTTGCTATTCTTTATAGCTATATAGGGCCTAAGCTCTTTATAGGGGGCTTTTTTAGGTTACTACTAACTTCTTAGGTCTTTAATGCGGGTAGCGTAATATGGGTAGTCTGGGGGTAATATAGTATACAGATCCGTTGCGAATTAAGCTATATATCTTTCTTAAAGGCCTAGTCCCTACATATAGCATCGGCCTAGTAAATAGTATTAATCTAGGGCCGTATAAGGTTTTTTATTATAATGCTAATTTCTTTTATAAAGAAAGGGGTTAGGGGTAGGGTTTTAGGTTAGGTAAGCCATCTACTCTATATATTAAGCTATAAGCTTAAATAGGCTAGCTATTTTCGCCTTAAGATTATATTATAGCTACCTAGGTCCGTAATAAGGAAGGGGGCGTTATACTACCTTTATCCGTCAACACAGAGGTAAATCCGTAAAATAGTCGTAATAGGTAGTCCTATCCGCCCGTTATACCCGTAGATAGGAATTAGTTTAGGCAGTTCTTTAATAGGTATATTTAGAAAGTTAGCTAGCTTTATGGTATACTAGGTGTCTATTAAGGCAAAGGCATTTACTTTAGAGTTAGCTAAAGTAAAGGTTAAAACTTAGTATTTATTACGGAATAAAGTATAAGGGATAGTGTAGCTTTTTTTACTAACTAGCTAACTTAGATTAATATCTAATATATTAATCTCTTTTAACCCTAGAAAGGAGTCTTCCTCTAGGGTTTCTCTTTTTCCAACTCCGCGCTATCCTCCTAGATTAATAGAACCTTGTCCGCTTTTGCGTTTGTTAGGTAATCCTTTATATAGTAACCTTTCTATCCGTAAGAAAAGCAAGCTCCTTAATCACTAAGGGCCTATATATAGGGGTTGCTATATATAGGCCGAGCATTCGCCGGACCTATGGCGGGGCTAGCCGTATAGCTAGCTGCTAAATTAGCGGTAGGCTATATAGGTAGTGCTATAGGGGTTGCCGATCGTGCTAGGGCATTATAGGCCGTTCTTATATTGCTTATAGTCTAATTTAAAGGGTTTCTAGCTTTGTACTATTTAGCGTATACCTTAATTTAGTGGAGGCCTTAGTTAATAGCTAAGCACTAGTCTATAAGTTCCTTTAGCGTCTATATAGTAGTAAAAACTAGTAATACGGCTCGCTGCAGGTCTAGGGTAAGCTTATTAAATAGGTCTGGTATTAAATCTTCCTGGGGAATTCGAGCCTAGCCGGCTAGGTGCAGAAAGCGGGTCTAAAAGGCCAAGAAGGTCTCTATTATTTTTATATTTAGGCTTTTATAATTAAGTTAGGCGTTCTATACTTTAAAGGGGTCCTTATAAATAGAAGACAGGTAGATAATTATCTCTTCTTTAGAGAGGAAGGGCTCTACTAAGTCCTGTGCGTACCGCGGACGTAGGTGCGTCTATGCGTCCCCGCCAGTACGGCCGAAGACGTAGGCTATTTTAGCCTAAGTAGTAGGAAAATGGTCCGCATTAACTTTAAGCTTATCCTGCAATTAAAGCTTCTAATTATTAAATATAGGGTTAGTTTTATCTATAAGTAATAGGGGGTTCGCAACCTTTACGGACCGCGACAATACTAATGCTATACATTAGGCTAGAGCCTTAAGGACTATAGCAAGTCTCTAGGTGTCTAATAATTCCTTACTAGGCGTAAGGGGTTCTCTGGCTTTAAGCAGCTCTTAAAATTATTTAATTTTGGCATTGGCTGCTGCGAGCTCTACTTAGGAGTTTAAGTTAGTTACTGTTTTACTATTGGAGGTATTTAAGGGTCCTACGGCTGCTTTGCCAGCTACTGTATTTCTTAGCATCGTAGTACGGTTATTAGGGTAACCTTTAGTAGGATTCTATAGGGGTTCTGGTCTGTACATATTCTATAAATCTTATTATTCTTTTCTGTTCTTTTAGTTCTGGTAATATTCTTTAGGTCTAATTCTATATTCTATTCTAGTTTATGGTCCGTAGATATATTTAAGTTTCTTCTTAGGAAGAAAGGGTAGTTAAGCTTTAGATAATATTAGCGACTTAGTTAATTAAGGCACGAGTACGGCAAGAGGGACGCGTAAGCCTATATAATTGGTAGTCTATAAACGAGGATCTAAAGCTAGAGAAAGGAAAGGAGAAGAAGAGCAGCGCCGGTTGAAGTAGGGCTCTTTTATACGGTCCTCTAGTCACGTGACCGCGAAGTTCTACCAAGTTCTGCCAGTGCCGTAATAGTAATAGAGCTGCGAGAAGCATTCTAAAACCTTTTTAAAGCTATACCTATAACGGTAAGAGGGAATGTATTTAATATAGACTACGTAGGAGAATCTAAAGAGGATATCCTAATTACTAAAGGTATAAAAGGAAGAGGGAATAGCTAATCTTATAGCCGAAAAAGGGTAGGGATAAACTTAATTAAAGAAGAGACGTCTTTTTCTAAAAGGTCGAAGAACCTTAAATGCCTAGTATGCGATATAAGGGGATATACCCTCCCTAACTATTAGTATCTATTTAAGAGTAAAAGGCCTAAGGGATTTAAAGCTGTAGGTATATATATGAAAAGGGTACTTATAAAGGTAGAGCATAATAAGGATCTAGCTACTTAAGTAAAATAACTTAAGCTTAAGGATAATAAAGCTTAATAGTAATAGGATAAGTGTAACGGAACCTTGTAGCTTGAACTACGGTGGGTTCTATTAATAGGCTAGATGTGTAGAAATAGATAAGTTAACAACGTAATAATAACTGGTGGAGTGGTTGCCTAATAGATTAACTCTAATTATATTCTAAGAATTACTATAAGGAAGGAGCTATCTAGGTAGGGACTAAGGGTCCTTAAATACATAACCGTACTCCTAAGAAAGTCATTACTCTATCTACTCTGTCTGCTTTATTCGCTTTATTATAGATCTCGCAGATTATATAGATTATATAGATTACATTACGTAACTCTACTTACTATTTCTCATCATATGGTTTTACGGGTTTTATCCTAGACCGTGCTTATATTAACCAACTAGCTTCTTCTAACTCTTCTCTAAGTAGTTATAATATTATACTTAAAGCGTCCGTAATACTATCTCCCTCCTCTTTATCTTTGTCCTTAAAGATACCTAGTATCTCTAGGTTATTTACTAGAGGTATAATATCCGTCTAATTAATTTAGTTAATATCGTTACTTATTATACCTAAAGCACCTTCTTCTTCTTCTATAGCTCGTCGGTCTCGTACCATCGCTATAATATTATCTCTTAGTAAGATAATGCCATTTCTATATTCTCATTATGCGAAAGAGGGGTTAGTTTACGTTATATTAGTAAGTCCTTCTTCCTAGCAACTATCCTCTTATTTAGAGTGCACTAAGGCAAACGTTTAATTGTCTTGTGATATTTATTCCGTCTCTAACGCTAAATATACGCGTTTTATTACTCTAAATAGTCTTTAAGTTCCCTAAGTAATTTATTATAGGGTTTTATATTTAATTTACTGCTGCAAGGCTTAATAATAAGCTCTTTATTGCCCTTACTAAACTTTATCGTTCCTATAACGCTAAGAAAGAGGCTGCTAATACTTAGCAACGCACTCTTAACTCCCGTCTTACTATATCTACCCGGTTAATCCATCTTAAAAAAGTTCGTAAAAAGGTTTGTTTTAAGGAGTAGAAGCTTATAAAATAAGGTTTATAGGAACTTAGTAATAAAAGAACAGATTCTCTTCTAATAGAGAAGAAAACAACTCTAAGTAGTTCGGCAATCGTTCTTCCTATATTCCCCTTAGGTGGTTTATTTTTTAACAATTCTTCTTTATTAATGCTGCCTAACCTTTTCTCTTCTAATACTTTTATACCTTTTCTATAGCATTCTTTAAATTCTCTAGTAGCTCCTAGGTAGTCTTATTATAGCCTATTTACTTTACTTTATACTATATTTTATTATTAACGTCTTTATAACTAATAATCTTTAAAACTTACTATTTATCCTCTTCTTGCCCTCTATACGTGTCTGCTTTATAAACTAGTAGCTTAATATTCCTATATACTAGCTCTAGCATTATAATATACTATATAGGGTAGATCTTTATTTTAGCTAGTAAGTTTAACTTAAACATAACTAATAAAATCCTCTTTATAATTTTAAAAGGTCCTAGTCTAACATAATCTAACTTCTTACTTAGTTGTTAACTTTTAAAATTTTTATATAGTAGCTACACTTTATCCCCCTCCTTAAGATCTAGTCCCTCAGATCTCTTAGCGTCGTAGTACTTTTTTATTCTTTACTATACCACCTTTACTATCTCCATAAGGTTTATATAAAGATTTATTAATATCTTTATTCTTTACTTAGCTATACTACTCGTTTTTTTACTTATTATAGTAATAACGATATTCTTAGTTTATATCCATAATTCGCCTTAAATAGTAATATTCCTATTCTTTCTTAAGGTGTTATATTATATGCGAACTGCGTAATTAGTAATAATAATACCTAATTATTCTGTATATAATTAATATAGTATTTTAGGTACTATTCTAGTATCTAATTTAATCTTTCTATTTAACCATCTGTCTGCGGATAATATACGGTAAAAGTTACTACTTAAACTCCTTGCTCCGCTAAAAATACCTTTTAAAATACTACTATAAATCTTAAATCCCTATCTAATATAATCTTACTTAGTGCTCTATATTTTATAAATACTTCTTTAATATAGATTCTAGCGACATCTTCTACTAAGATTTCTTCTATGCATACTATAAAGTATCCCTACTTTATTAGCTTATCTACTATTACTAGGATTATATTATAATCTTATCTAGTAATAGGATCTTTTAACTTTAGTAACTTTATAATAAAGTCCTATAATATAACCTCCCATAGTCTCTCTAGTATTTTAATAGGTTATAGCCCTCTATATAGCTTATATCTTGCTAGTTTATTCCTTTAGTAATTTAGGTATTCCTTTATAACTTACCTTACTAGTCCCTAGATTTTATTAATAATATACTCCTCTTAAAGTCTTAATACTAAGCCTATAGCTCTATTATGTCCTTAAGTTAGTCCCTTATAAAATAACTTAATAAATTCTTTTGTAATACTTCTAGGCACGTATGTTACTTCTCAGTTTTTATACTACTCTAAGTTTAGATCCTCTACCTATACGTCTTAAATCTTTTATAACTAGTTACTTTTTAGTAATTTATAGGTCTAACTAGTTTCTCTTATTACTATAATCTTTGGATAATTATATCTAATTACTCCATCTATGTTTTTTCGCAGTAAAGCCCCTAATGGCTTCTTATTATTTTGTAGTTTAGCCTTTTTACTTAAAGCATCTGCCCGTATATTATCTGTACCCTTAGTATACTAAATCTTAAAATAGTATTCTATAAGCATCTCTGCCTATTTAACTTATCTTTAGTTAAGTTCTTTTATTATTAGGAACCCCGTTAGGTTCTTATAATCCGTCTTAACTATAAATAGTTTCTCTATGCCTTATAAGAATGCTCTTTATTTCTAAAGTGCTGTAACTATACCTAATAACTCCTTGTTATAGATATTATAGTTTAGTTCTAGTAGTATTATCTTTTAACTATAGTATACCACTAGGTGCCATCTATTTTTATATTTCTATAGAAAGTATACCCCTAGTGTAAAGTCTAATACGTCCGTTTTAACCACTGTCTCTAGTTTTAGTTAGTAGATTTTAAGGATTAGGCTTTAAGTAAATAACTCCTTAACCTCCTTAAATAGTTTTCTTTACTCTTTTCTTTATACCTAAAGTTCTTCTTTCTTTATTAACCTTATAAATAGCTTAATATCCTTTAACTATTAAGCTATAAACCTTCTGCAGTAATTACAAAACCCTAGAAATAACCTTAACTATATAACGTTCTTTAATTCTTACCAATTTACTATAGCCTTAATCTTCTTTAGATCTATACTAAGTTGGCCTAGTTTAATAATAAATTTAACAAAATCTGTCTTCCTAGTAAAGAATTTATATTTCTTAATTACTACTAGCATCTGTTTTTCTTATAGTCTCTTTAAAACCTATTTAATATATTCTCCGTGCTCCTCTTTACTTATTAAGTAGATAATAATATTATTAAGGTATACTATAATAAATTTATCNAANTGTTCNCTTAATANATTNTTAATNCNTTTNNANAANGTTGCTNGTATATTTATAAGCCNNAACTGCATTACTAATAGTTTATATAGTCCTTCCTTTAACCTAAAGGCTACCTTTTATTTATCGCCTTCCTTAATCCTAATTTAATGGTACGCCCATTTTAAATTTATCTTCGTAAAGATTTACACATTACCGATCCTATCTTAAATTTCGCTAATTAAGGGTAAATGATATCTATTCTTCCCAGTAATACTATTTAACTATCTATAGTTAATATATAATCTAAGTTTCCTATTTTTCTTTAGTATAAATAGTACTAGATAACCTACTAATAACTATAATAGTCTAATATATCCCTTTTATAAGTTCTCCTAGATAAACTCTTTTAGTACTCTCCCTTCTTCTTTAGTAAGCTTATAGATTAGAAAGAACCTTAAACTTACTCCTAGTTCCAATTCTATCTTATAGTCCTATACTATATACTTTAACAGCTTCTTACTTTTTAGTAACCATAGTTTCTTACCGTACTTATAGTATCTCTTTAGTATATAGCTTAGTCCTTTATCTATTTCTTTATAGGTTGCTCCTACTTAGTACTATACTATCTTAGCTTATTATTACATTTTATAGTATTAAGTATCTCTAATATTAACCTAACCTATAATCTAATTAATCTTTAAATTGTATTTCTATAACTAAGGTATTTCTAATACTGCCTTATTATTTCCTAATGGTAATATATTAAAAGACATTTTAATCTATCTCCCTTTAATGGTTATTTAAATAGGTCCTATTTTAAGATTAATAATGCCTCCTTTATAGGCTATTAGATCTCCTAAAATTGTTACTAGTAGATATAGGTGCTCTTTCTATCTATATAGTAGCCCCATCCTTTTAACTATTACTAGTAAGATATAGTTCCTTATTACTCTACTATCTACTAGCGCTTTAAACTGTTAATCTTACTATTTAACTTATAAATTTAGGTGTTATTCTTAAATTCCTTTAAGGGTCTAAGGCTCTACTACTGGCTCCCTCTAGTTTTATAGGCCTCTACTTTTCCTAACTATTAGCTGCTAGTGTAAGGGTTATTTTGGCCCTTACTCGGCTGCATCGCCTAGGGGCTCTTAGGGGTCGCCAAGGCTAGCCTTCGGCTAGCCCTTGGCACCTCCTTATAAGCACCTCGGGCTTGCAGCCCTTCCCTCCTCATCGGTTCGTCTCTCTTCGTACGAGGCTATTGCCTACTCTTTACCATATCGTCCTCTTCCATCGACTCCCTATGTGACTCATGCTCGGCTTGCCTGCTCCCTACCGTACACCCTGGCAATACTGCCTCACAGCTAGCTCTTAGTACACTTAACTTATTCTTTAGCCAATGCTTTATTTACTTTTTGTCCTTAATATACTATAGATATATATTCTTTAGGTATTTCCACCACTATTATCCATCTAAGTATTCTTCTATAAAAAATCTTCCTAGTTAAAGTATTAAGTCTCCTAACTCTTAAACTTCTACTAAATACCAGCTGTGTATATACTTAGCATTTTTATATTATTACTTATTTAGCGCCTAATATATCCTTATAAAGTATTTCCGGTTTTTTTCTTTTAGATTTTTGTGCATCTTATATATATTATCTATATATACAATCCATAAAAGCATATAGTATACTAGGTGCTTTAGGTTAACTCTTAACTTATCCTTATCCTTAAGTTTAAACCTTTATTATATTAATCTAAACGTTATAATTTCATTCGCGGGTACTAAGATACGTCTTTCGCTTCTTTAGTCCTCTAATTATTTCTTTAGATCTTTTAATGTTATAATTAAGGCTCCCTTAATATAATTTATTACCTTTTCCGTAATTAGGTGGTCTTAGATAACTTTCTTATCCAACTATATATAGAAATCTTCCCACTTATCGTTATATCTCTACCTATACTATTTTTAGTATAGCTGCTAAAGTATATACGGTCTATTTATAAGGAAGTATCTTCTTATTACTATATCATAACAGCCCTTTATATGCCATTCTTCGAACCTAGTTAAAATCCCTAAATCCTCTTTATTTTCCAGTTTAGTAAGCCACTTAGCTCTTAGCGTGCCTGCTCTTAGCCTATTAGTAATTCTTTATACCAGTGCTCTGTCTTATATATAACCTATTATACTAAATCTTATATTTAGTCCTTATTTATACCATACAAAGATTCTTACTTTAAATTCATTTGTGGTTTCCTAGTACTTGCGTCTTATAGTTAGATTCTTAAAGTCTTCTTACTTCTTAATCGTGGTATTAACTTTTTAATCTTTAGGCTAAACACTATATTCCCCTAGTAAATCTTCTAGGTTTATATATTTGTCTCCTAGTCTAACTACTGTTTATATTACAGATTCTCTAATTTATAGTAAAGTTTCTTACTTCTTGCTTATGGGTGTCCTTATTTATACGCCGAATTCTTAATCCCTTAGATTCTTTAATCCTAAGCTTACTTCTTTTTTAAGCTACGCTCTAGCCTTAGTTTAACTAGGCTTTACTAGTATTCTTATCTCATCTTAAGAGTCTTAAATCTTACTTATCTTGTCTTAAGAGTCTTATGCCTTTAGGAAACTTTGTCCTAAGCTTATTTATATATTGCTAAACTAAGCTATTGCTCTACTCCATCGGTTATCGTCTATTATAGGTCCTTAAGCGTGCCTTATCTTATCTTAAGAATCTTAGTCATCTCTTATCTCGTTTAGAGAATCTTAAGCCTATAGCCTTTTGCCTTTATTAAGTAGTAAGCTAGCACTAGCAGTTATTTACTTACTTAATCGCCTATAGATATTACTCCTTCCGTCTTATAAAGCAATGGAAATCGTATCTAACGGTGTTATAATACCCGTTACTAAACCTTGCTCTATAGCGGTCTTAGTCTCTACTTCTATTACATTATTAAGGTTTAAATACTCCTAGTTAGTTCCTTTCTTTCCCTTGTTGCTATTAATTAATAAGTACTCTAACTTTATTATTATTATTGCTAATCTTTATCCATATATTACTGTAATATCTTAATCTAGCTTATAGAGTTAATCTTATTCTTTATCTAACTCTATAGTTCCCTTAAGTCCTCTTAACTCTAGCTCTTATAGCTAATAGCTTACGCTATACTTAGCGTCTTTATAAACTTAGCATGCGTTATTATAATAAAACGTAAAACTTTAGATTAAACATTCCTTTATTCCTTATAGTACACTATTATCTTTTTATACGTATATATTATATACTATTAGTCTAGTTCCCTTTACTATATAATAATTCTAACCACTTTTATAATCTCTAGTAAAATAACCCTATTTTCTATAATTTATATAAGCTCCGTCTTTAAACCATTACTTTTACTATAGAGTCCGCTTAAACGTCTTCTGCTACTAAGATCCTTAGTTTAGCCTATGCTCCTTAGTTCTTTAATTACTTAATTCTTAACTTCTAGGTTTCTATAGTTGTTTTCCCTATCTCTTATAGGTTTCTTTAGTACTACTTAGGTCTATTAGCTCTGCGCCATACTATAGTTTCTAACTTAGTTTTAGTTATTACGTACTCTACGTCTTATATAACTATAGAACTCTATCCTAGCCTCTCTTAGTCTGTTCCCTTTAGAAGATCCTATTATTAATCTTAATCGCTTAATTTATTAATTCCCTTAGGGTATCCGTATCTTTTATTAGAATAATTACGTCCTAGACTT
This sequence comes from Cenococcum geophilum 1.58, assembly GCF_001692895.1. Classification (NCBI taxonomy): domain Eukaryota; kingdom Fungi; phylum Ascomycota; class Dothideomycetes; order Gloniales; family Gloniaceae; genus Cenococcum; species Cenococcum geophilum. The sequence goes on along the minus strand of NW_027137564.1, from coordinate 1,892,466 downwards.
TTACTTTAAGTCCCTATTTATATTATACTATAAGCGCCTTATTATTCCACTTAACTTATATAGCTAATATCTAAAACTATATTATGTATTTAATTACTAAGGTTTGTTACGTTAAGTCTTAAAGCTTCCTTTTTACTATTATTATTACTTCTGGGTCCCCAAATATTTATATTAATTATCCTATAAATCTAGCCTAGTTTAAGAATATAAACCATACGTCTTAGTTTATAGTTGTTATTCCGTTTACTTATATTTCCATAAAGTAAGATTTAAACCACTTAAGTGCCCTTTCTATTAGGAATAATCCTACGTACGCTACTTAATCTATAGGTGTTAGCAACTTGGCTTTTTCTTATAAAACCTTAAAGTGCATTTATATAAGGAATCCTTTAAGCTTTAATCTTTCTCCTAAGAATCGTTCAATTAATGGTAGCTTAATCTTTACTACACCTATCCCATTAATTTTATTTTTAAGCGTTATATTATTTTCCATTAACTAATTAACTATCTCCTATAGCTGTTTTACTATTATAGGTTGTTGCGAGTTAGTGTCTACTATACTAGTGTTATTACCTAATCTTAAAGTAGTTACCACCGTTAATGGCGTTATGGTGGCTGCTTTTGGTGGTATATTATTTAACTTATTAAACTATAACCGTGGTAGTAATTATATAACGGAACCTTATAGCTTAAACTACAGTAGGTTCTATTAATAGGCTAGGTATATAGAAATAGATAAGTTAACAACGTAATAATAACTAGTGGAGTGGTTGCCTAATAGATTAACTTTAATTATATTCTAAAAATTACTATAAGGAAGGAACTATCTAGGTAGGGACTAAGGGTCCTTAAATACATAACCATACTCCTAAGAAAGTCGTTGCTCTATTTGCTTTGTCTGCTCTATTTGCTCTATTATAGATCTTATAGATTATATAGATTACATAGATTATATTACGTAACTCTGCTTACTATTCCTCGTTATATAGTTTTACGGGTTTTATCCTAGACCGTGCTTATATTAACTAACTAGCTTCTTTTAACTCTTCTCTAAGTAGTCGTAATATTGTACTTAAAGCGTCCGTAACAATAAGAGTTAGGAGATAGTTAAGATTAAGGAAGAAGCTAATGCGATATTCCTAGAATTGTGTTATACTGGTTAACTCTATCTACTAAAGCTATTAACTATTCTTAACTTAGGAACTACTCTCTATATCTTTAATAACCTCTCTTATTTCTATAACTTTAGGAAAGCTCTAAGACACGAATATATTATCGCCGGTAGCTTAGAAGTGCCTATACTAGGCTATAGTGATATTACTATCTAAGTTATAAAACTAGACAAGAGTAAGGGAAACCTACGTCTTAAAGACGTTGCCTTTTATACGGACTTTAATATAAATCTAGTATTATTCCATCTACTTTAAAAATAAGGGTACTACTAGGATAATAAAGGAGATAATAATAATAATAATAATAATTCATTGCTTAACGTCTGATACGGATCCTACATGGCCCACGCAGACTACTCCGTCACAGGGGGGAAAACTTATGTATTTACAGGAAGAAAACCCCTGCAGTTTGGGGGAGGAAAAACCCTATGAGCTACCTCAGTCGGATGAAAAACCCCGATTTGCTATGTCCGTATATAGCAGCGGCCCTACAGGCCTACGGCTACGTCCTATACCGCCCTCCTTAGATTGTTTGAACTCCTTAGGAACCACTGCTTCCTTCTCCAGCTTATCCAAAGCTGGGGTTCACTACGTCCCAGCTAGGCCTTGCCGATCAATCGCCGTGTACTTATTGTTATTTCTCCCATATCTTAACCGTCCCCTATATGCTATCTCTTGTTTAACCATTGCCATATACACTATGCCTTCCTCCCCCCTAAGGCCTATCGAAGGCGTAAGGGGGATTTATCTATAAACTACCACTACACTATACTATAAGGCGAGCGGGACGTGTATACCTGGGTATCTTTTATACCTAGGCCCTAGTTACTAGGCCCTCGCCAAGGGTCACCACTCCTTAAGAGGAGATAGGAAAACCGTATGGTGTTGTCCAGGCTACTAGGTTTTTTTTTTGGTTAGGTAGTTATATATTAACTAGTAATATAGTAGAGTTTAATATACCTACTTATTTAGGCCTCTACCCCAGTTTTCTAGTACTTTGGTCCTAATCTATAAGTAATTAGCTGCCACTACTAATTACGGGGAGTTTCACTAGTTCTTTTGGATATCTTATAACGGTATTACCTAAGTACTAGTCTACCCCCTAGTAGTCTATATAAGAGTTTCCTCCTAGAGTTAGTACGCTTTTATATGGCTTAGGAGCCTTCTATAGTCTCTAGTTTTACGCCTTTCTTTATTATTTCCGCCGGCGTGGGTATAAGCTGCCGTTTCTAGGGGTCGTAACTCCCATCTTTACGCCTACTAACGTAATCCTATGGGGGCGTTGTAGCTGCATCCTATAATATAGTTGGGTATACCTTCTACGGACGAGGCTAAGCCACTACCTTTCCTGCCTAAGTAACTCCTATTTACTCCTTAAGTATATTTTACTAGTAAGCCGCCCTAAAGGTAAACAGTTCCGTCTATTAATATATTAACACGCGTATCCGTTCTCTTAAGCTATATAATAGTTTCTCTAGCTAGGGTATAATCCTACCTGTTTACTAGGTGCACTAAAGGTCAGAGCCTAGTTAAGGGGTAAGGTCCTTAAAGCTAGCAGTAGCTACTATATACTACACCCCGTGGGAAGCCAGTAGTAATATAGGGGCGTAATACCCTATATACTACTAGTTCCCGTTTTACATTGCCTATAGAAGTCTTCTTATAATAGGCCAACCGTGTCTTATAGGAGGGGGGCTATAGAGATACTAGGTCCCGCACTAAACGACCTACTTTCCCCCCTCCTACTAACTAAGCTTATGTCCCCCCTTTTTATAAGCTAGCCTATATCTCTAACAATTAAGTCCTTATCTAACTGGCCTATGTTTCCCCTACAGCCTCCCCCATATATATATATTAGGTTACGTACACCACGCCTATTAAGACCTTCCTATAAGTCGCCTTATATATATACACATTAGGTTATATACACTACGCCTATTAAAACCCTCCTAAAAGTCGCCTATAAGTTAACTATGGGTTAACTATAAGTCGACTAAGTTATACGCCATAGGGCCGTTAAAGCTGGCCTGTGTTTCCACTACCTAGAGCTTTACCTATATTTCCACCTTATTAAGCCATCTAGTCGCCGTTACATCGCTATTACGTTACTGTCGTCTAGGTTACGCGCACTACGCCTATTAAGACCCTCTTCTAAGTTACCTAGGTATACCGGATACCAGATAGGCCCTTATAGAGGGGCCTTAATAAGTTTCGTATAAAGTATCTGCAACGCGTTAACCTTAATAAGTTCTTATAAAAAGAGGTTCCCTATACCCTCGCCGTATCCTTTTAATCTTAGAGCTCGTGCAAGCCTAAAAGTGTCCTATTATACGCCTAGGGCGCGTCTACATTAACTAGCTAAATAAGGCCAGTTTTAGGCCTGGTTATAAGCCAGGTAGTTATACATCGGGCGGTTTTCATATCCCAGTTTCCCTTAATAGCCCCCCTAGATAGTATGGCAGGAGCCCTAAGTAGGGGTAGTAGGACTCCTAGTGTTATTAAGGGCGATATACGCGTCGCAGGCTTAACGCTACAGAGTCGCAACACCAGCGCGCGCAGCGCGCTACGATGGCTCTCCTCCATCGCCTCTGCACTTAGCCATTATAAGGAATGATTTCCCAATAATGTTTCTACCTGCGGCAACGTAGACGTGTATAGTAGGGCTTCGCGGGCTAAAGGAGATAATAATCTTTTAGTTTAGAAGGATAATATAATCCTATATTAAATAAAAGAATATTATAGATAATAGACTATTAAGTACGTCTAATTAGGAAATCTATTAGCTTTTAATTTAAGCTAACTACTACGCCTAAAACAGAAGCGAAGAATATCGTTAAGAGACGTTTATCTAGATTTATAGTGTCTGTATTTAGGATATTTAGGACCTATAGGCCTTTATTATTTAGGTATTAACACCCTAGGAGTTAAGCTTTAAGGCCCTAAGATAATAGAATATTAATACTATAGTCTTACTAAAATTAAGCGTTAGGTCTTATAAAGGTTCTTAAAATAAAATATTAATAAACCTTATTTTAACCTCTATATTAACTAGATTAACCTTAAGGAAGCATATACTAGATTTATATAAGTTATACTTATCTATAACACCTTCTTAAAAAGAACCTTCCTATATTTTATAATAACGTATAGTAAGAAGAAGAAGATACTATAAGTGCTTAAAGATTTTATTTAATAGATTTGTTTAAGGTATAACCTTAAAGTTAATACTATTAGATTAGATAATAAGCTAAAGAGAAGAAAAACCCTTAAATAGCTATAGACTTAAGGGATTATATTTAAGCCTTTGGCGCTATATATCTAAGCTTAAAATAGTACTACTAAACGCTTAAGGGGTGTAATTATTAAGAGAGTATAAGTAATAAGAATTATAGCTAATCTACTATATAACCTATAGAACGAGATAGTTAACTATATAGTCTACCTATAAGATTAAACTCTATAGGAAAGTAATAGTTAAAAATTACTATATAAGAGGTTNTATACCTTCCTAGCAAATAAAAGATTAAAAAAACCGCAACTAGCGTACCTAAGAGCCTATAGCTATAGGGCGTACGCAATAATATTTAACGCCTAGCTAAAGAAAAAAAAGGCTAAGTAAGCTAAATCTATAAGCCTATATTAGCTACCTTATTAACTATAACTTTACTAATATTTATAGAATCTAGATTCTATATAAGGGTATTATTATCTCTATAAGGGATATTATCTTTAATAAAAAGATATTTTTAATAGTAAGTAAATAGACATCTTAAAGAACTTATATACTAAATTAGACATACTAATTAAAATTTTTTAACTCCCTAATACCCTAATTAAGAATAAGGTTTTTTTAAAAGATAATAAGTATATATTTAAACCGTTAATTTAAAAGGAAGATAATAATATTAATAATAAGCTAATTTAAACCTTTAATAAATTAGCAGATTTTAATCTTATAAGAGCTTTTAAAGATATATAATATATACTACCTCTAATAAAAGAAAATAAAGAATCTCTATATACCTTTTATATTAAGTATCCTATAAAGTTAAATATATAAGATACTAATTAGGATATTATTAACTAAGTAGGAAATAGGTTTTATACTTAGGAGGTGTTTAATAACTTAGTTAAAGACTTATTTAAGGAAGCCTATAATAATAGGTTTAAAGACTTTATTACTAAAAGAATTACCTTAGCCTATTATAGCGCCTTTATAGTAAGAAGGAAGTTTAGCCTTAATAGTTAACTTAATAATAGTAAGCTAAAATTAAGTAAAATATATAATATTAGATTATATAGGAAGAACTTACCTTTACTATCTTAGTTAATTAAGGACCTTAATATATACCCTCTTTAAGATTAGTTTTAAAAGGCTTAATAAGCCTATCTTTAATCTTATTATTAAATAAGGTTATTTTAAGAAATAGATAAGAAGTATATAAAGGGATAGTAGGTTATTAGCTTAATATAGGTGTTTATTTATAAAATAGATAAGTATAAATTCCTCTAGAAATATAAGGCACGCTTAGTAGTATATAGAAATTAATAGGCCCTAGGAAACCTACCTATAAAAGCTACTATATTAGCTAGTATAACCTTTTAAACCCTTATAATAATAACTATAAAATTTAACCTAAAAATAATATAGATAGATATAGTTAATATATTTATCTATTATAATCTTAATAAGGTTATCTATATAAAGCTACTACTAGGGTTTAATAAAGGAAAGATAAATAAAGTACTACGCTTAAGAAAAGCCCTTTATAAACTATAATAATTACTACTACTATAATAGAAGAATCTTATAAGCTTATTAATAGAATTAGGTTTTAAAGAGGTACCTTAAAAGCCGTATATTATACTAAAAGGTAAAATAATTATTTTCTTCTTTATTAATAATATTATCTTCTACTACTAAAAAATAAATAAGAAGAAAGCTTAAGAAGTAATTAAGGAGCTAAGTAAGGAATACTAAATAAGTACCCTTAGCGAGCTAAAATAGTTTCTAAAAATCTATATACTACGCAATTATAGTTAAAGGCTCCTATAGCTATCCTAAAAAGCCTATATTAAGAAGATAGCTAACTAGTATAAGATAAATCTTAAAGGGCATCTTTTAAATACTTTTATAGTAGAATCTAAACTTCTTTTTACTAATTACTAATTAATTTATCTAATACGTCTATCCCCTAATATAGACCTATTAGTTTATTCTATATCCTTACTAGCTTCTATAATACTATATTAGAGAAAACTAGGTTTAATACTCTATATAGCTATAATAATACGTCTAGATATTGCTTTTATAGTATTATAGCTAGTAAGGTTTAATTAGAACCTAAGCTAAAAGCACTATTAAGCAGTAGATAAAGTTATTTAGTACTTATATAGTATAAGAAGTAGAGTAATTTACTATAAAGGAGATAAGGAAGAAATAAATAGTAGAGGAAAAGATAAAGGAATATATAATAAAGGATAAAATAATAAAAGAGATAATAGAAGTAAAGCGTAATTATTTATCTATACTAGCGATGTATTATTTATAAATAACTCTATTAATAGAAAGAGCTTATAAAGATATATTATAAAGCTATTTAGGGGATTAATTGCCTAGAGAGTAAATAAGTAGGATATAGTAATAATATTAAGCATAAAAGCTAAGTTATTAGCCCTATTATAAATAGTAAAGAAAGCTATCTTTATTAGTAGGCTATTTAGAGTAATAATATTAAGGCTAAATAAGCCCTTAATTATTAATTATAATAATACCTAAATACTCTAATTAATTAAAGAAGATATAGTAAAGCTAATTATAAAGCTTTAATATATTAATATCTATTAATACTAGTAATATTAAGAATATATAATAAAATAAGTAATATTTTAATAAAAAGTAATAAAGGAGATAATTACTAATAGACTTATAAAGGCCCTGCCTAAGTAGAGGTTTAAGAGCTTTATTAATATAATTAGAATAGTAAATATTAAGAAGTAGTTAAATAAGGAGAAGTAACTAGAGGACCTAAGGGAGAAGGTTAAGGTGAGAAGGAAGGATTTAGATAAGATTATAGTTTAATTAATATATTAACGGATATAAGAAGGTAGTTAGCTTTAACCTTAAAGAGCTTAAAGCTAAGGGGATGTGTTAGATAATTTGCATTTTCTATAGTATAGGATGTGCATAAGTTATATATATAGGGCACGTATATTATAAATCTCTTTATAGAGCCCTAGGGACCCTAGGTTAAATAATAATTAAAATATAATATAGATTAACTAATTAATTAACCCTTATTTAATAAATAGCTTTATATAAACTTTATAATAGATATAGCTACAGTTTGCTTATATTAATATTTAGATTAAAGGTAGTAATAGACCTAGCCTATAAAAAACTTAATAAGTATTACTAGCTGTTAGACCTTACGCTAGCATACTATATAGCAATTATTCTTTATCTAAGCCTTAAATTTATATAGCTTTAACGTTACTAGGCTATAAAGCCGAGCTAGCTAGCTAAGGCACGCTTATCTATTTGTAATCTCTATAAGGCTACTAAGTAGAAATATATAAGAAATTACCCACTAGTAGCTCCTAACGTTATAGTAAGTCAAGTATATTAAACGATTAGATTTCTAAAGGCTAACCTTAATAGTATCTATAATAATAAAGGTCTCTTTAATTAAAATAATAAGGTTAACCTTAATAAGTAATTTAATAAGCTTAACTACTACCTTAAATAGCTATAGGCTATTACTAAGAACTTAGTTTAATATTAGCTTAATTATAAAGAATAGTATCTAATACTTAGTCGCCTAGCCCTTACTTTCCTCACTTACCCTATAACAAGTACATTAAATAAGCGCGCTTTTAGCTCTGCTAGTAATACTATAACTAATAATAGGGCTAGCCTATTAACTAACTCAGTTAGGGCGATTAAGGTTATTAAATCTGCTATTAAGAATAATATTATAGATTTCAGCAAGATCTAGGTTAGAAGGGACTATTAAGAGCCTTAACACTACGCTAAAGATTACTAGTTTAAATATAGATAGATATATATATTTTTTATTAACCTTTTAGGCATAATTTATAACCTTATTACTGTTATAAAGTGTATATAGAGCAGTTTATTAATAAAATAGGTTAATTAATTAATAATTAATTAATAATCTATATTATCTTAATATAGTAGTTAACCTAGGGCCCCTAGGGCTCTATAAAGAGATTTATAATATATATACTCCATATATATAACTTGTGCACGTCCTACGCTATAGAGAATATAGATTATTTAATATACCCCCTTAGCTTTAACCTAGTTAAGGATAAAGCTAACTACCTTCTTATATCCGTTAATATATTAATTAAACTATAATCTTATTTAAATCCTTCCTTCTCGCCCTAACCTTCTTCCTTAGGTCCTCTAGTTACTTCTCCTTATTTAGCTACTTCTTAATATTTACTATTCTAATTATATTAATAAAGCTCTTAAACCTCTACTTAGGCAGGGCCTTTATAAGTCTATTAGTAATTATCTCCTTTATTACTTTTTATTAAAATATTACTTATTTTATTATATATTCTTAATATTACTAGTATTAATAGATATTAATATATTAAAGCTTTATAATTAGCTTTACTATATCTTCTTTAATTAATTAGAGTATTTAGGTATTATTATAATTAATAATTAAGGGCTTATTTAGCCTTAATATTATTACTCTAAATAGCCTACTAATAAAGATAGCTTTCTTTACTATTTATAATAGGGCTAATAACTTAGCTTTTATGCTTAATATTATTACTATATCCTACTTATTTACTCTCTAGGCAATTAATCCCCTAAATAGCTTTATAATATATCTTTATAAGCTCTTTCTATTAATAGAGTTATTTATAAATAATACATCGCTAGTATAGATAAATAATTACGCTTTACTTCTATTATCTCTTTTATTATTTTATCCTTTATTATATATTCCTTTATCTTTTCCTCTACTATTTATTTCTTCCTTATCTCCTTTATAGTAAATTACTCTACTTCTTATACTATATAAGTACTAAATAACTTTATCTACTGCTTAATAGTGCTTTTAGCTTAGGTTCTAATTAAACCTTACTAGCTATAATACTATAAAAGCAATATCTAGACGTATTATTATAGCTATATAGAGTATTAAACCTAGTTTTCTCTAATATAGTATTATAGAAGCTAGTAAGGATATAGAATAAACTAATAGGTCTATATTAGGGGATAGACGTATTAGATAAATTAATTAGTAATTAGTAAAAAGAAGTTTAGATTCTACTATAAAAGTATTTAAAAGATGCCCTTTAAGATTTATCTTATACTAGTTAGCTATCTTCTTAATATAGGCTTTTTAGGATAGCTATAGGAGCCTTTAACTATAATTGCGTAGTATATAGATTTTTAGAAACTATTTTAGCTCGCTAAGGGTACTTATTTAGTATTCCTTACTTAGCTCCTTAATTACTTCTTAAGCTTTCTTCTTATTTATTTTTTAGTAGTAGAAGATAATATTATTAATAAAGAAGAAAATAATTATTTTACCTTTTAGTATAATATACGGCTTTTAAGGTACCTCTTTAAAACCTAATTCTATTAATAAGCTTATAAGATTCTTCTATTATAGTAGTAGTAATTATTATAGTTTATAAAGGGCTTTTCTTAAGCGTAGTACTTTATTTATCTTTCCTTTATTAAACCCTAGTAGTAGCTTTATATAGATAACCTTATTAAGATTATAATAGATAAATATATTAACTATATCTATCTATATTATTTTTAGGTTAAATTTTATAGTTATTATTATAAGGGTTTAAAAGGTTATACTAGCTAATATAGTAGCTTTTATAGGTAGGTTTCCTAGGGCCTATTAATTTCTATATACTACTAAGCGTGCCTTATATTTCTAGAGGAATTTATACTTATCTATTTTATAAATAAACACCTATATTAAGCTAATAACCTACTATCCCTTTATATACTTCTTATCTATTTCTTAAAATAACCTTATTTAATAATAAGATTAAAGATAGGCTTATTAAGCCTTTTAAAACTAATCTTAAAGAGGGTATATATTAAGGTCCTTAATTAACTAAGATAGTAAAGGTAAGTTCTTCCTATATAATCTAATATTATATATTTTACTTAATTTTAGCTTACTATTATTAAGTTAACTATTAAGGCTAAACTTCCTTCTTACTATAAAGGCGCTATAATAGGCTAAGGTAATTCTTTTAGTAATAAAGTCTTTAAACCTATTATTATAGGCTTCCTTAAATAAGTCTTTAACTAAGTTATTAAACACCTCCTAAGTATAAAACCTATTTCCTACTTAGTTAATAATATCCTAATTAGTATCTTATATATTTAACTTTATAGGATACTTAATATAAAAGGTATATAGAGATTCTTTATTTTCTTTTATTAGAGGTAGTATATATTATATATCTTTAAAAGCTCTTATAAGATTAAAATCTGCTAATTTATTAAAGGTTTAAATTAGCTTATTATTAATATTATTATCTTCCTTTTAAATTAACGGTTTAAATATATACTTATTATCTTTTAAAAAAACCTTATTCTTAATTAGGGTATTAGGGAGTTAAAAAATTTTAATTAGTATGTCTAATTTAGTATATAAGTTCTTTAAGATGTCTATTTACTTACTATTAAAAATATCTTTTTATTAAAGATAATATCCCTTATAGAGATAATAATACCCTTATATAGAATCTAGATTCTATAAATATTAGTAAAGTTATAGTTAATAAGGTAGCTAATATAGGCTTATAGATTTAGCTTACTTAGCCTTTTTTTTCTTTAGCTAGGCGTTAAATATTATTGCGTACGCCCTATAGCTATAGGCTCTTAGGTACGCTAGTTGCGGTTTTTTTAATCTTTTATTTGCTAGGAAGGTATANAACCTCTTATATAGTAATTTTTAACTATTACTTTCCTATAGAGTTTAATCTTATAGGTAGACTATATAGTTAACTATCTCGTTCTATAGGTTATATAGTAGATTAGCTATAATTCTTATTACTTATACTCTCTTAATAATTACACCCCTTAAGCGTTTAGTAGTACTATTTTAAGCTTAGATATATAGCGCCAAAGGCTTAAATATAATCCCTTAAGTCTATAGCTATTTAAGGGTTTTTCTTCTCTTTAGCTTATTATCTAATCTAATAGTATTAACTTTAAGGTTATACCTTAAACGAATCTATTAGATAAAATCTTTAAGTACTTATAGTGTCTTCTTCTTACTATACGTTATTATAAAATATAGGAAGGATTTTCTTAAGAAGGTGTTATAGATAAGCATAACTTATATAAATCTAGTATGCGCTTTTTTAAGGTTAGTTTAGTTAATATAGAGGTTAAGATAGGGTTTATTAATTTTTTATTTTAAGAACCTTTATAAGACCTAACGCTTAATTTTAGGAAGACTGCAATATTAATATTCTGTTATCTTAGGGCCTTAAAGCTTAACTCTTAGGGCGTTAAGACCTAGATAATAAAGGCTTATAGGTCCTAAATAACCTAGACGCAGATGCTATAGTTATATATTACCTTTTATATCTAGACGAATATCTCTTAACAATACTCTACGCTTCTATTAGTGGTATAGTAGTTAGCTTATATTAAATATTAATAGGCTTTCTAGTTAGACGTATTTAATATAGGATTGTATTATCCTTCTAAACTAGAAGATTATTATCTCCTTTATTATCCTAGTAGTACCCTTATTTTTAAAGTAAACGGAATAATATAAGGTTTATATTAAAGTCCGTATAAAAGGCAATATCCTTAAGGCGTAGGATTTCCTTGCTCTTGTCTAGTGTTATAACTTAAATAGTAATATTACTATAGCCTAGTAGAGGTACTTCTAAGCTACTAGCGATAATATATTTATATCTTAGAGCTTTTCTAAAGTTATAGAAATAAGAGAGGTTATTAAAGATATGGAGAGTGGTTCTTAAATTAAGAATAGTTAATAGCTTTAGTAGAGAGAGTTAACTAGTGTGATATAATTCTAGGAATATCGCATTAGCTTCTCCCTTGATCTTAACTATCTTATAACTCTTCTTATCCTATTATTATTAAGCCTTATCTTTTTATTCTTTAAGTCTAATCTTTATAACTTAGTTAGCGAGATCCTTATTCTTTTTTACCTTCTTTAGCACCCTTTTAATACAAGTATCTCTAATTATAACTCCTTTAGGTCTCTTGTCTTTAAATAAATACTAATAGTCTTAAAGGGAATGTCCTTATTTCTCGCACGCTAAGTATATAGGTAGTAGCTTCTTGTAGGATATCTCCTTATCTACTAGTAACCCAGCTCTCTTTAAGCATCTAGTATATACTAAGGTTCCTTTTTTTAGACCTTTAGTAGTATTAAAGTGATCTATTATGGCTTACTCTATAAAGTCTATATTAAAGGTACTCCCTCTTATAGTAGTATTGGCTTTCTTTAAGGGTATTCTAAGTCCTTTTTATAGCTCTTTTGCTACTCTATAGTATTTAGAAGATCTTAACTTCTAAGGGTTATTTGACTTAGTAGTATACTTTATATAGTAGGCGTCGCTAAATAGTTAAATAACTTCTACTAAATCTTAAAGCTAGATTCTATTAGATATTTAAGGGATCTTATACTTCTCTCCTAGTACTATTATATATTCCTATTAATCTAGCTACTGATTTAATTTTAATAAGTGTTTAAACCCCTTAAGGGCTTCTATATACTAGTGTTATACCTTCTTCCTAATATATAATAAGGTAGGTTCTATATTCTCCTTTAATTAGGATAGCTATTCTTTAACTATTAAGAAAGGGTTAAGCAGTAGCTTCTTCTAAATTAATACTATGGACGTAATTTAGGTGTGGATTTATTAAAGGTGCTCCTCTTATTTTAGGAAATACTTTATACTTTAGTTATAGTATTGTCTGCTATTTTTATACGCCCTCTGTTAATTTATTAAGAGCTATATATATAAGGTTGCATTCTTATTAAAATCTATAACTTCTAGATAGGCTGGTTTTTATAGTAGACCTTATTAAGGTGGTGCTTTATCTAGGTTAATATAGGCCTAAATTTGTTAATCTATAAGGGCTTAGAGTTGCTATAGCTATTGCTCCCAGTTATCTAGCTTATTGAGGATAATTGTTATAGATAACCTTAATAGTGGAGTTATTTAACTAATAGGTAAAGGAGGATTTAAGATGGTATTTTGTTGTTAGGATTGTCCTTCTTATTAGGATTATCCTTATTATTAAAATTGTCCTTTAATAATAAGGTAGAATCTTATAGAATCTTGTAGAATCTTATAGATAAATTGTCCTTATTGTTAGGATTGTCCTTTAATAATAAGGTAGAATTTCTTTAAATAATTAAGTGATAGCTAAATAGCTTCTTATATTGGCGGACTAGGCTTATAACTGTTACAAAGTTTATATAGAGCTATTTATTAAATAAGGGTTGATTAATTGGTTAATCTATATTATATCTTGATTATTGTTTAACCTAGGGTCCCTAGGGCTCTATAAAGAGATTTATAATGTATATACCCCATATATATAACTTGTGCACGTCCTACGCTATAGAGAATGCAGATTATCTAATAGTATCTCCTCTAGCTTTATAAAGTAGTGTTTAATAAAGACTAGCTACTCCTAAAGGCTACTATAAATACCTTTAGATAGGTCTAATTAAAGCTCGTTTCTAGCGAAGCTAAAGACCTTAAGGAGATCTTTAATTTCCTTTAGTTCCTCCTAGTCTATAAGTATAAGGGTGTTAAGGGCAAGCGCTATAGGCTCTTTATAAGACTTCTAGGTCTATATAAAGTTGTTAATAGCGCCTCTAAATAGGATGGCTATATATTAGTTAGCTTTTAGTTAATTTTTAAGAATAATAAAAGGGGGTATGTAGTTTAGGATCTAGTACGCAGCTAAGACTTCCTCCTTTTACTAAAAAAATATAAGAATAAGAGGCCTTATTATATACCCTAATCTATTAAGTATAGGCTTGTATACTAAGCCTTTAATATAACAGTAGGCCTTACTAAAGGCCGTCTACTACTAAGCTACTAACGCTTTATAATTATATAATAACTACTAGGAATTAGGATAAGCTGCTTTATAGACTGCTAGTATATATCTTAAAGACCATTTTTATAGCGTATATTAATAATTAGATAAGTAGTTATTAGTGCCCTTATACTAGTAGAGGTCGAAAATTAATATTATAGAAGATAGCGCTTATAAACGTAAAATTAAGAGTATAGAAAGTAATATAGATGTTATTAAATTACTTACTACGCTTGAGTATTTAATAGGTGCTATTTTAACATACTTTGCTATTAAGGATCGCCTTATAGACTTTCTAGACCTCGCTATTGCCTTAGTTGATTTACTCTTATTAACAGTATATAAAGTATTATATCCTTTAGACTAATCTTATAATAAATACAATAATATTATATAGTATACTAAGAGCGCCTTTAAGGCGCTATAACTAAGCGATCTTCTCAGAATCTGCCTATATTAACTCTTAGTTAATATTCCAAATAAATCCTTTAATCTTATTATCTATAATAGAGACCTTACTACCAATATCCTTGCTATAGAGGCTGTATTTAATAGTAATATTAATAACGTATACTATATAGCGTATATATACCTAATTAGTAATAAGGCCTAGCTATAGGTAGAAAATTAATATAGCCTTATTGTTATTGTTTGTATTACTACTTATCTAAAAGGTAGCCTTTTTAGTAAGGCTATAGCGTTATAGAATAATAATTAGATAGTTAGCGATGTTCTTACTACTATAAGTTCTATATATAGTAGGCAGGTTAATAAGAACGTACTTATTCTTACTATATCGATTAATATAATAAGTAGTATAGCTAAGGTATATATTACTACCCTTAGACGTCTATATATTAAAGCTAAAGCTAGTATTACGGTTGAACGATTTGCCGCTTAATAGATTTCCATCGTTGGACTGAGAGAATCTAGAATTTCAAAAGAAGACAGCTGTTAGCGGGACTCTATGCAGAAGTAGCGAGGCGGGCCGTAAACTTAACAATAACCCTCGCTTGTAACCATACTTTGGACATCGCAGAGTACAGGGTTAGTGCATCTGCTATAAAGACTAATCTCGTCCGAGAATAGCGTCTAAAATCTAGGGTAAATAATAGATTAGTTAGCTAGACACTAGGATTTTGCCGCCCCTTTAAAGCCCTTAGTATTTCAACACCATAGACCTCATCGTAGTGCCACCCCCTAGCTACAGCTGTGAGAATCTTATCGGCTAGGGAATTTTGGGCATTATATATTACAACGAACTTCAAAATGAGGTTATTAAAGCTCTAAACGACGCGAATTCTTAACGCTTTATTAAAGTCAAAAAGGAGATTTATAAGAGACTCGGTTAATATAATGGACTTTTATAATACTATAGCAGCGAACTTTTCTAAAAGGATAACCGTACGGTAATACGTCTAAAACACGCTCCAAACGGCTAGCTCTATAGGTTTCTTTAGGACAGAAGTAATGACGTTAATTAAACTTTATAAATACGTTAGATTTTATAGCTTATAGACGTTCTTAAATATGTTTACTTTAGAGGTATTATATATAGTAATATTTCGTACTATAACATTCTCTTAAATAAACATTTAAACGCAAAGCTAATCGACTTCGCTGGTTCATTAATTAATAGATCTCCTCTTCTCGCTTTATACTTAGTTTAAGCCCAACCTCTATATTTAAGCACGCCTTAAAAGGACGAAATTTTTGCCTTTAGATCGGCTTATTATTATATCCTAATACGTTATATTGCCTTTTACGAACTTTCCAATAATAATATAAAGGATCGTTATAAATAAGGAATATTTCCCGAATTAAAGTCCCTAGGGGCGTTTAGAGTCATTATTAGAGGCTATTAGAACGGCAAATATAACTGTATAGATGGTGTTATTAAAGAAATGGGTAAGTAAGGTATATTTATAAAACTAAAAGTTTTAACTATCTAAACTTATTTACAGGTTTACGGAATCTATCCCTAGTAACGGCGCCGCGGCATTTCCTCTACACTCTTAAGGCTTTCCTTTTAACGTTTATAAAATCTTATCTTTAGCTTAAAAATCTAAAGGCTTCTCTATTTAAATTTATATTTTACCTATTTCTTAGGCGTTACTAGCGTTAATAAAGGTAAGTTTTATGCTTTACAAGTCTATTAGTCTTACTATCCTTATATATAGTATAATATACTAACTATCCTTTATTTAGGATATGCTAAACAATCTTTAGTTACTAGCGAGCTCCTAAACTACGCCATACTTTATATTATAGGTATTAGGTTAGGACACGCTTACCTACCTTATATAATAGCGCTAGGGTAAGGAACGATATAATTTATCTTTAAGGAATATCTTAGTCTCTTCTAGCACTTTTTATATTAGATGGTAATCTTAGTAGATTAGCATATCTTAAGTATAGAGAAGTTTATAATTTAACGAATTCTTTTAAATATATTAATAGTAAAAGAGAGGATTTGTGATATAAACAAATAGGTGCTATAATACCTAGTAATATAATAAGTCTTATAACTTAGCTAGGACGTAGTGAACCCTAGCTTTGGATAAGCTAGAGAAGAAAGCAGTGGTTCTTAAGGAGTTCGAAACATCTAAGGAGGAGGACGAGCTATAGGCCCGCAGGGCCGCTGCTCGTGCAGGCATAGCAATTCGGGGTTTTTCATCCTACTAAGGTGGCTCATAGGGTTTTTCCTTCCCCTAACTACAGGGTTTTCTTTATGTAAATTATAAGTTTTCCCCCTATAACGGAGTAGTCTGCGTGGGCCAGTAGGATCCGTATCAGACGTTAATTAAAGAATTACTACTATATATATTGTCTATTAGTCTCGTCCCCTTTACTATATAGTAACTCTAACTACTTTTATAGTCTCTAGTAAAATAACCCTATCTTCCGCACTTTATATAAGCTTCTTTTTTAAGCTATTATTTTTATTATAGAGTCCGCCTAAACGCCTTCTACTACTAAGATCCCTAGTTTAGCCTCTGCTCCTTAGTCCTATAATTGCTTAATTCTTAACCTTTAGGCTTTTATAGTTTCTTATTTTATCTCCTAGATTCTTTAGTACTAATTAGGTCTATTAGCTCTGCGCTATACTATAGTTTTTAGGTTCATTATTATCGTTGCGTCTTTTACGCCCTATATAACTATAAAACTCTATTCTAACCTCTCTTAGCCTATTCCCTCTAGTAGATCCTATTATTAATCTTAATTACTTAATTAATTAATTCTTTAAGGGTATCCGCATCTTCTATTAGGATAATTACGTCCTTAACTTTTACTTCAAGTCCTTACTTATACTATGCCATAAGCGCTTTATTATTCCATTTAACCTATATAGCTAGCATTTAAAACTACGTCGTATAATTAATTACTAAGGTCTATTAAGTTAGGTCTTAAAGCTTTTTTTCTACTATAGTTATTACTTTTAGATCCCTAAATATTTAGGTTAGGTATTCTATAACACTATTTTAACTAGCAAATATATATTATACTTCTTAATTACTAGTTACTATACCGTTTTCCTATACTTTTATAAGGTAAGGTTTAAACTACTTAAGTACTCTTCCTATTAGGAATAATCCTGCGTATACTACCTAATCTATAGGTATTGCTAACTTTACTCCTTTCTATATAACCTTAAAGTGCATTTATATAAAGAATCCCTTAAGCTTTAACTTTTCTCCTAATAATTATTTAATAAATAGTAGCTTAATCTTTACTACTCTAATCCCATTAATTATTTCCTTAAGTATTTAGTTATTATCTATTAATTACTTAGCTATTTTCTATAACTATTCTACTATAACTAGTTACAAGTTAGTATTTATTATGCTAGTATTATTACCTAATCTTAATATAGTTACTATCATGGAGTAAGTATAAGCGGCGATAATATATAGCAAGGTAGATATTATTAAGCTATATACATAAAGTGTATAAGAAGTTAAGACGTTATATAAGGAAAGAAGGTAGGAAAACGGGAAGAAAGGGTATATATTATGGACTTAGTTACTTAGTTAATATATATACAGAGCAGAATAGGATTTAAATAGTAGTCCTAGCAGAACTTAGCAGGATTTAGTAGAACTTAGTAGAACTTAGTAGAATATAGTAGAATATAGCAAGTTGCTGTTAAATTGCCGTAGATTGCTATTAAATTGCTATCTTGTGGTTAGTCTTTAGTTACTAAGTTAGTAGAAATAGGTGGATGTGTATAAGGTGTTATAGGGGTATCCTATAACAGTACCCCCCCTTTAAACTCAAACTTCTACGAGATAGGGCTATAGTAGTTTTAGGTAGAGTTTGTAAAAGTCTTCTATAGCTTATATAAGTCCTATAGAGTTAACGGGTTCCTATAAGGGCTTAGTATAGCCTCTCCACTTTATAAGATATATATATTAGCGTTTCTGTTTATTATACTTAATATTATTAATTCTTTTAATAAAGTACTTATTACAGTGCTATAATAAAGTAGATTAAATAACTACGTTATAGTATAAAGAGGAGAAGAAGGTAGAAAGGGGGTATTGTATATAAATAGTAGGGCCGGCCGCTGAGGTACTAGTAGTAGGCTAGCTAATAGTAGAAAACAGTATAAGACAGTATAAGACAGTATACGTTGGGCCAGTACCATAACATTACTCTTCTCCCCTAGATAGTTTAGTCCCTAAATTAGATAGATAATTCTAAAATAGGCAGTATATAGGGTCGCCTATTTTTTACTACAAAGATATTAGTTCCGCTTACCGCCCTTAACTAAGCTAATAGCGATTTTCTATACCGGGTATAAAAAATCCTAATTAGTTAGTTTAGTAAGTAAGGTTAGCAGAACTCTATACCGCCACCTAAATTAATCCATATAGCGTTTCTTGGCAAGAATCTAGCTAATTAAATAACTTTAACTACTAGTTAAAGTTCTATAACATCTTAACCACCATAAATTTTAACACAGTAGTCGGCCACAACCTTAGCGTGGCTTTTCCTTATCTTATACCCAGTCTAGGGGTCCTAACTTCTTAGGGTATTACTTATAAAAGCGCTATATAGCTTATTCGCAACCCTTTAGGTCTTCTTTTAGCTGCTAGGTTATATCCTTATAACATTTCCATTTAATCTTATAAGTTAGGCCTTAGGGGTCTTTATTATATACATTAAGGTTTTTTTTAAACTCCTATTTATCTTCTATATTACTATCGTTATCTCTCTTTACTACTTATCCTTATATATTACGGCGCTTTATAGTATTAATATTTACTTAGCTAGGGATCTTTTTAGCAGCTTAAAGGCGGACCTTAGATATATAGAAGGATTTATTTACTTAGATATAGTCTAGGAGGTCTACTATAACTGCCCCTTAGTATACTATAAGTATAGGGTATAGGCCGTCCTATTTATCGTTCTATTTCTTCTTAGGTTTATATATCTTTATATTTTCTAAGCTAACTATAACTATATCGCCTTCGTAGAATAACACGCTCTTATCCCTATAGGTATTAGTATTATCTTTATAACGTTACTATAAAATCTAGGCTAGGGCCTTAAGCTATATTAATATCCGCTTAAAGCGGTTGGCTATAAAGTCTACATAAAAGAACTCCTTCTTTGCTTATACTAATAGTATTAGTAAGTAGGGGCTAGTAGGCTTAATTCCAAGGTAAGGGTTAAAGCTATAGTTTGCAAAAAATGGGGAGATGCCTATACTCTTGTTAATTTGGTTATTTATAGCAAACTTAGTAAGCGGTAGGTAGTTAACCTAGTTATTTTATATAAAGCTAATAAAAGCATAGAGGTACTTATTTATAGCAGCATTAATAATTTTAGTTTAATAGTCCGTTTCTAGGTACTAGGCTAAGCTTAGTCTTAAGGTTGTTTTAAGGCGTTTATTTAATTATTGCTAGAAGTCGCTAATAAATTATATACCATAATTAGAGATAATTATACTTAGTATACTATAGAGCTTATATACGTTGTTAAAAAAGCTATTAACCAGCTCCTTTATTAAGAGTCCTGTTACTAAAATAAGGTATTATATTTTAGTTAGGCGGTCTATAATAATAAGGATATGTTTATATACCTTACTATAGCGTTAGTATACTAGTAGCGTTATAATATAGTTAATTAAAATATCGGTCTATAGGCGAGTAGGTAGTTTTAGTAGCTTTAAAAAAACTAGGCGGGGTAAAGCGGGAGGTCTTAATACAAAAGTATAGGGCATAGTCTTTAATAAAGGTAGCCGTAAATTGGGAGATTCCTAGCTACTAGTATATTTGGTTTAAGAGGTTAAGGGTCTTAACCTAGCTAGGGTAACTAGTAGGGCCGCTACTATAAGAGTAATAAATAACTTCTAGGTAAAGGTCTAGGGCGTTAGGGATAAAGAAATATTAGTAAAAGTAGATCTGTTTATTAATAATACTATATTCTAACTTATTACAATAAAGTAATTTCCTAATCTTCTTTAGCTACTAGCGAGCTTTCTAATTACATAGGGCCGCTATTATATCTCTTATAAGTTTGTTCTCTTAATATCCTAACTAGATTAACTTATTTAGTAACTTTTTAGCTATTTTAGGGTTTAGAGCGGCTATAAACTCCGCGTTATTAGAGTTATGGGACTTATATAGTAATTCTTCTAAGATTATAGAGTTAATTTCTAGGGCGGTATAACGACTTAGGCTTAGTAGTAAAGGCGTTTATTATTAGCATTCTTAGGCCTTATTCCTAGTAGCCAGCTTAGGGTATTAGGGAGCATAGCTTTACTACTAGGTCTATATATAATTATAAAGTTAAACTATAAAAGAAACTCTGCCTACTAGACTTGGCGCTAATTTAGCTGCTTAATAGTTATAAATATCTATAGGTTCTTATAGTCGGTAATAATTTTAAACGGCTCCTTAGTCCCTTATAGCTTAGGACAATATTCCTTTAAAGCCTTAATAATAGCTAAGAGTTCTTTATTATAGATCTTATAGTTATACTTTAACGTAGAGTGCTTTATAGAGAAGAATACAACTAGTCTTAATTTACCGTTATTATTATACTAGGAAAGGACTCCGCTAAAAGCCTAATTTAATACATTTATTTCTACCACTGTTTTTTTCGTATAGTTATAGTATACTAGTACTAGTGCTAATATAAAGGCTCCCTTAAGGGCTTTAAACGATTTAGCTTATTTTAGTCCCTATAGCCATCTAATATCCTTCTTTAGGAGTTTTATTATAGGTATAGCGACGGCAGAGTAGCCTTAGATAAATTATTAGTAGAAGTTCGCGAAGCTAAGAAATTATTATAGTTCTTTAATTAATATTAGGTTCTTCTATTTCTATAAGGCCTATACCTTCTTAGGGTCTATAGTTATGCTATTAGTTAAGATAATTAAGCCAAGGTATTTCGTTTTAGTAGACTAGAACTTAGACTTATTAATATTAATTTAAAGCCTAGTATTACCGAGTCTTTAGATAACTTTATTTATATACTTAGTATACTTAGCGTATATTTTAGAAAAAATAAGGACGTTATTAAGGTAGGCAGTATAGTAGTTATTAAGGGCGTTATATAAAATATAATTAATATAGTTTTAAAATATGGCGGGTGCGTTATAGAGGCTAAATAGTATAACTAATATCTTATAAAACCTATATATAAATACTGCTTAACTAGCGTAATAAATATTAATCCTCCTTACTTACTATTGTTATTATAATATAAGTCTCGCCAAAGAGTTACAGAACTCGGAATTTTGGAGCTCTTACTGCACCCGGCCCAAAAAAGACCAAAACCAACCAAAAGAACTCTGAAAAAACACCTAGAGAATCCCCCTAAGATACACGCATCGCAGGGGAGGCACACGTCAAACGACGGTGGTTCGCACTCGCTGTTACGAACGCTTTAAGTACGATGTTACGACTACTTGGAGAAGAGTTGGAAGAAGCTAGTTAGTTAATATAAGCACGGTCTATAATGGAAACCGTGGAACCATGTGACGAGGAATGGTAAGCAGAGTCACGTGATGTAATCTGTGTAATTTATGTGATCTGCGAGATCTATAACAGAGCGAATAGAGCAGACAGAGCAGACAGAGTAACGACTTTCTTAGGAGTACGGTTGTGTATTTAAGGACCCTCAGTCCCTACCTAGATAGTTCCTTCTTTGTAGTAATTCTTAGAATACAATTAAAGTTAATCTATTAGGCAACTACTCTACTAGTTATTATTACGTTGTTAACTACTATCTTTATATTTCCTATATACTTAGCCTATTAACAGAACCCATTATAGTTCCTATTATAAGGTTCCGTTATATAATTACTACTATAGTTACGGTATTAAATATAGGAAGTTAAACAATATGCTACTAAAAGCAGCCACCACAACGCCATTAACGGCGGCAACTACTTTAGGGTTAGGGGGTAATACTAGTATAGCGGATACTGACTCGCAATAATCTGTAACGGTAGGACAATTATAGGAAATAGTTAACTAGTTAACAGAAAATAATATAGCACTTAAAAATAAGATTAACGAAATAGGCGTAGTAAAGGTTAAGTTACTATTAATTAAAAGATTCTTAGGAGAGAGATTAAAGCTTAAAGGATTCCTTATATAAATGTACTTTAAGGTAATATAGAAGGGAGCAAAGCTGGTAATACCTATGGATTAAATAGCGTATGCAGGACTGTTCTTAACAGGAAGGGCACTTAAATGGTTTAAGCCTTACCTTATAGAAATATAGGTAAACGGAATAATAACTATAAACTAAGAAGTACGGTTTATATTTTTAAGCTAGAACGGATTTATAAAACGACTTATATAAATATTTAGAGACCTAAAGGTAACAACTATAGCGGAAAAAAAACTCTAAGATATTACACAGCGAGCCTTAGCAATTAAGTACACAATATAGTTTTAAACATTAGCAATATAAGTTAAGTGGAATAATAGGGCGCTTATGGCATAGTATAAATAGGGACTTAAGGCTAAAGTTTAGGATGTAATTATTCTAATAGAAGATACGGACACCCTAAGGGAATTAATAGATTAAGTAATAAAGATTAATAATAGGATCTACTAAAGGGAATAAACTAAGAAAGGTTAGGATAGAGTTCTATAGTTATATAAGACGTAAAGTATATAATAACTAAAGCTAAGTTAGAAACTATAGTATAGCGCAGAGCTAATAGACCTAAGTGGTACTAAAAAAACCTATAAGAGATAGAGTAAAAAACTATAGAAACCTAGAGGTTAAGGATTAAGTAATTATAGGACTAAGGAGCATAGGCTAAACCAAGGATCTTAATAGCAGAAGATATTTAAGCAGACTTTATAGCAAAAGCAATAGTTTAAAGATAGAGCTTATATAAATTGCAGAAAATAGGGTTATTTCGCTAAAGACTATAAAAGTGGTTAGAGTTATTACATAATAAAGGGAACTAGACTAGTAGTATATAACATATATATATAGAGGGATAATAGTATGCTATAAGGAACAAAAGAATATTTAATTAGAAGTTTTGCGTTTTATTATAATAATATATACTAAATTTATAAAGACGCTAAGTATAGTGCAAGCTATTAGCTATAGAAGCTAGAGTTAAAAGGACTTAAAGGAACTAAAGAGTTAAATAAAGAATAAGATTAACTCTATAAGCTGGATTAAGATATTATAGCAACGTGCAGATAAAGATTAGTAATAATAACAATAGAGTTAGAGTACTTATTAATTAATAGTAATAAGAATAGTAAAGGAACTAACTAGGGGTATTTAAACCTTAATAATGTAATAGAGGTAAAGACTAAGACCGCTATAGAGCAAGGTTTAGTAACGGGTATTATAACACCGTTAGATACAGCATCCATCGCTTTATAAGACGGAAGGAGTAATATTTAAAGACAATTAAGTAAGCAGACGACTGCTAGTGCTAGCTTACTACTTAATAAAGGCAAAAAGCTATAGGCTTAAGATTCTTAAGACGAGATAAGAGATAACTAAGATTCTTAAGATAAGATAAGGTATGCTTAAGGACCTATAATAGACGAAAATCGATAGGATAGAGCAACGGCTTAGTTCAGTAATATATAAATAAGCTTAGGATGAAGTTTCCTAAAGGCACAAGACTCTTAAGATAAGATGAGTGAGATTTAAGACTCTTAAGATAAGATAAGAACACTAGTAAAGCCTAGTTGGACTAAAGCTAGAGCGTAGCTTAAGAAAGAAGTAAGCTTAGGATTAAAGAATCTAAGGGGTTAAGAATTTGGAGTATAAATTAGGACACCTATAAGTAAGAGATAAGGAGCTTCTTTATAGATTAGAGAATCTGTAGTATAAATAGCAATTAGACTAGAAGACAGATATATAGACCTAAAAGACTTACTAGGCAAATATAGTGTTTAACCTAAAAATTAAAAAGTTAATATAGCGATTAAGAAGTAAGAGAACTTTAAGGATCTAATTACAAGATATAAATAATAAGAAACTATAGATAAGTTTAGAGCAAGAATCCTCGCATAGTAAGAAAAGAAACTAGATATAAGATCTAGTATACTAGGTCGTATAAGGGATAGAGCACCTATATAAAGAATTACTAATAGGCTAAAAATAGGCATACTAAGAGCTAAGTAGCTTACTAAACTAGAAAATAAAGAGGATCTAGGGATTTTAACTAGGTTTAAAGAACGATATATAAAAGGCTGTTATAACGTAGTAATAAGAAGATACTTCTTTATAGATAGACTGTATATACTCTAGCAGCTATACTAAAAGTAGTATAGGCAACGACATAATAACGAGTGGGAAGATTTCTATATATAGTTAGATAAAAAAGTTATCTAAGACTACCTAATTATGGAAAAAGCAATAAATTATATTAAGGGAGCCTTAATTATAATATTAACGGATCTAGAGAAATAATTAGAGGACTAGAGAAGTAAGAGACGCATTTTAGTACCCACGAATAAAGCTATAACGTTTAGATTAGCACGATAAAGGTTTAAACTTAAGGATAAAGATAAGCTAAGAGTTAACCCAAAGCACTTGGCATACTATATGCTATTATAGATTGTATATATGGATAACATATACGAAATATATAAGAATTTAAAGGAAAAGAATTAGAAATACCCTATAAGGATATACTGGATAATAGATAAACAATAGTATAGGAATGCTAAGTATATACACAGCTAGTATTCAGCAGAAGTCTAAGAGGAAGGAGATTTAATACTTTAACTAGGAAAATTTCTTACGGAAGAATACTTAGACGGATAATAGTAGTGGGAATGCCTAGAAAATACGTATCTATAGTATATTAAAGATAAGAAATAAACTAGGCATTAGCTAAAAAATAAACTAAGCGCAATAGAATTAAGCAGCTAATAGTTAGGAAAAGTAGAGGCCTATAGGACCAGAGGGAGCCAATAGTAGAGCCTTAGACCCTTAAAGGAATTTAAGGATAATACCTAAACCTAAAAGTTAATTGGCAAGATTAATAGTTTAAAGTGTGAGTAGATAGTAAAGTAATATAAAACCATATCTTACTAATAGCAGTTAAAAGGATGAGGCTACTATATAGGCAAAAAGAGCACCCTTATCTATTAGTAACAATTTTAGGAGATCTAATAGCCTATAGAGGAGGCATTATTAATCTTAAAACAGGACTAATTTAGATAACCATTAAAGGGAGATAAGTTAAGATGTTTTTTAATATATTACTATTAGGGAATAATAAGGCAGTATTAGGAATACCTTAGTTATAAGAATACAATCTAAAGATTAATTAGATTACTGGTTAGGTCGATATTAAAAATATATAACGCTATAAAATATAATAATAAACTAAGTTAGTATAGTACTAAGTTGGAGCGATATATAAGGAAACTAATTAGGGATTAAGTTATATACTAAAGAGATACTATAAGTATAGTAAGAAACTATGGTTACTAGAAAGTAAAAAGCTGTTAGAATATATAGTATAGGATTATAAAATAGAGTTAGAACTAGAAATAAGTTTAAGGTTCTACCTAACTTATAAGTTAATAGAAAAAGAGTTATAAGCACTTAAGAAGTTTGTTTAGGAAAATCTTTAAAAGGGATATATTAGACTATCGCAGTTATTAGTAGGATATCCAGTACTATTTATACTAAAGAAGAATGGAAAACTTAGGCTATGCATTAACTATAGATAGTTAAATAGCATTACTCGGAAGGATAGATATCCTTTACCCTTAATTAGTAAAATTTAAGACAGAATTGGTAATACGCAAATCTTTATAAAGATAGATCTAAGATAGGTATACTATTAGATTAGGATTAAGAAAGGCAACGAATAGAAGGCAGCCTTTAGGTTAAAGGAAGGACTATATAAGCCACTAGTTATACAATTCGGGCTTATAAACGTACTAGCAACGTTTTAGAAGCATATTAACAATATATTAAGAGAGTACTTAGATAAATTTATTATAGTATATCCTAATATTATTATTATCTACTTAATAAGTAAGGAAGAATATAGAGAATACGTTAAATAGGTCTTAAAGAGACTATAAAAAAAACAGATGCTAGTAGCAATTAAAAAATGTAAGTTCTTTACTAGGAAGACCAATTTTGTTAAATTTATTATTAAACTAGGCCAACTTAGTATAGATCTAAAGAAGATTAAGGCTATAGTAAATTAGTAAAAACTAGAAAATATAACGCAGTTAAGGTTATTTTTAGGGTTCTGTAATTACTATAGAAGGTTTATAGCTTAATAGTTAAAGGATATTAAGCCACTTATAAGATTAATAAAGAAAGAAGAACTGTAGGTATAGGGAGAGGAATAAAGGGAACTGTTTAAGAAAATTAAGTAGTTGTTTACCTAGGAGCTAGTTCTTAAGATCTATTAACTATAGCTAGAGACAATAGTTAAGATAAATATATTAGACTATACACTAGGAGCGTGCTTTCTATAGAAATATAAAGATAGATAGTATCTAGTAGCATATTATAGTTAAAAGATAACACTACTAGAACTAAACTATAATATCTATAATAAGGAGTTATTAGGTATAGTTATAGCATTAAGGAAATAGAGATTATTCTTATAAGATATAGAGAAACTATTTATAGTTAAGATAGATTATAAGAACCTAACGGGGTTCCTAATAACAAAAGAACTTAATTACAGATAGGTTAGATAGGCGGAGATACTTATAGAATACTATTTTAAGATTTAGTATATTAAGGGTATAGAGAACGCATAAGTAGATGCTTTAAGCAGAAAGGCTAAACTATAAAGCAACAAAAAGCTATTAGGGGCTTTACTGCAAAAGGATACAGATAGATTAATTAGGTATAATTATCCAAAGATTATAGCAATATAAGAAGAGAAGATCTATAAATTACTAGAGAGTAATTAAATATAAAAGATTCTAAACATATAAACGGAGGATCTAGACTTAGAGTAGTGTAAAAATTAAGAAGCGATATACGTACCAAGAGCTATTATAAAAGAGTTTATTAAGTTATTTTATAAAGGACTAACTTAAGGACATAACGGAGCTATAGGCTTAGTATTAAGACTTTAAAAGGAGTATATTATTAATAAAATCTAGGGACTAGCTAGGCAAGTTATAAAAAAATATCTAAATTACTAAAAAAAATAAACTAATAAGGCATAGGCTATATAGAGGGCTATAACCAGTTAAAATACTAGAGAGACTATAAGAGGTTATATTATAGGACTTTATTATAAAGTTATTAAAGTTAAGAAATCCTATTACCGGATAAGATTATAACGTGATCTTAGTAATAATAGACAAGCTTATAAAGTGGGGATACTTTATAGTATATATAGAAGAAATATTAGCGGAAGATATCGCTAAAATCTATATTAAAGAAGTGTTTATAAGATATAAAGTACTAAGCAAGATTATATCGGACAGAGATCTAAGATTTATAGCAGCATTTTAAGAAGTGTTCTTAGCAGAGTAAGGAGTTTAAGTAGCAACTTCTATTATATATTATCTATAGACAGACGGTTAAACGGAAAGATTAAATTAGACACTAGAACAGTATCTAAGGCATTATATTAATTATGCATAAAACAATTAAGTATCACTATTATTAGTTATACAGTTTGCATATAATGCAACACTATAAGAAGAAATAGGCACGTTACTATTTAAGGCGAATTACGGATATAAGCTAAGGACCTTATTATCGCTATATTAAGTAAAAAAGATAAGTAGTATAGCTAAGTAAAGAATAAAGAGTTTAATAAATCTTTATGCAAACCTTATAGAAACAGCTAAGGTGGTATAGCAAAGGATAAAAAGGTACTACGATACTAAGAGATTTAAGGGACTAAATCTTAAGGAGGGAGATAAAGTATAGCTACTATACAAAAATTTTAAGAGTTGACGACTAAGTAAGAAGTTAGACCACGTTAGACTAGGACCCTTTAAAATTAAGCAGAAAATTTCATTGGTTATATTTAAGTTAAACCTACTAGCTAGGATAAAGATCTACCCTATATAGCATATCGCAATACTAAAGCTAGCATACGGAAATATTAAGCCATTGGTTTATAAAGCAGATATATATAGAGGATAAGAGGAAGATAAATAGTAAGTTTTAAAGGTCGTTAGTTATAAGGACGTAGACAATAAAATATAGTATAAAGTAAAGTAGATAGGCTATAACGAGATTACCTAGGAGCTACTAGAGAACCTAAAGAACGCTATAAGAAAGGTACAGGAGTATTAGAAGAGAAAAGGTTAGGCAATATTAATAAAGGGGAATTACTAAAGAATAAGTTACCTAAGGGGGACCTAGGAAGAGCGACTGCTAAACTACTTAGAGTTGTTCCCTTCTCTAATAGAAGAGAATCCGTTCTTTTATTACTAAGTTCCTATAAACCTTATTCTACAAGTTTCTACTCCTTAGAATAACCCTTTTTACGAACTTTCTTAAGATAAATTAACTAAGCGGATATAGCAAGACGAGAATTAAGAGCCCGTTATTAAGCATTAGTAGCCTCCTTCTTAGCGTTACGCGAATAACGAAGTTCCGCCAAGGCGACGGATAGTTTATCATTAAGCTTCGCAGCGGCAAATTAAACATAAGACCTTATAACAAATTACTTAGGGAACTCGAAGACTATTATAAGTTATAGGACACGCATACTTAGCGTTAGAAGTAGAGCGAACATCGCAAGACGATCAAACGTTTGCTTTAGTACACTTCGAAGAAGAAGAAGGTGCTTTAGGCATTATAAGTAACAATATTAACCAAATTAATTAGACGGACATCACACCTCTAGTAAACGACTTAGAGATACTAGGTATCTTTAAGGACAAAGATAAAGAGAAGGGAGATGGTGTTATAAACGCTTTAAGTATAATGTTACGACTACTTAGAGAAGAGTTAAAAGAAGCTAGTTAGTTAATATAAGCACGGTCCAAAATGGAACCCGTGGAACTATATGATGAGGAATAGTAAGCAGAGTTACGTAATATAATCTATGTAATCTGTATAATCTACGAGATCTATAATAAAGCGAATAGAGCAAATAGAGTAGATAGAGTAACGACTTTTTTAGGAGTACGGTTGTGTATTTAAGGACCTTTAATCCCTACCTAGATAGTTCCTTCCTTGTAGTGATTCTTAGAATATAATTAAAGTTAATCTATTAGGCAACCACTCCACCAGTTGTTATTACATTATTGACTACTATCTTTGCATTTCCTATATACCTAGCCTATTAACAGAACCCATCGTAGTTCCTACTACAAGGTTCCGTTACACTCGCGCGCGTCCACTAAAACCACGCCTAGCAATGGCCCTCCATAATAAGAACGGGCGAATACTACACTATAAAGCGGAAAGACCTCTATTAAGAAGGTATCTAATAAAATATAAAGCCTATTAAACGTGTCTAGTATCTATAGTTATAGGGGAGCAACCGTTAGCTATAACGAACTAATATAGCTAGTAGAATGGCTCCGCTAGTCTAGTAAACCTTAGGTGCCCCTCTAGTAAACCCTTAATTAAATCCTCTAATAGCTAAGCAAAATTAAAAACAAATAAAACCCTTCCTTACCAGCGAACCGCACCTAGGCCGCTATAGCTGCGCTTCTATAATATAAGGAACCTACCCCTCTAAAGACAATATCCGGGTATATAATTATAATATAACTAAATATAGAAAAAGTAGAGGGGCTTAGGGGATAATTAGAAATAGAAGTCCTTACAAAGATTCGCAAAGAGGTTTATAACGCTATTATAGTCCAACACCTTAGGAGTGGAGATATTAGAGTTACCTTAAGGGACTAATAGGTAATGGAACGAGCTATAAGGGTAGGGGATAGGCTAGGAGAACGTATTGGTATAAAAGTGCTCCGTAAAGATTACCTAATTAAAGTCTTAGCGGTTCCCCTAAGCCTTAGGGTAGAAAAGGGACGCTAGGTGGATAATATAGCAACTATATATAAGATAGTAAAACAAACGGAACGCCTTATACTAGGACTTAAGATTACCTAAATCCAATAGCTATAATAGGAAAATGCAAACTAAGTATATAATGAGAATAATAAAAGAATATAAGGGTCGCCAGAGACTTGCTAGGGAGGCGCTAGTCAAACGCATAGCTCCCTTATTATTAGCATATATACACTAGGAATGCAAAAACTCCTTATCTAAAAAGGTATTATTATAAATGGCCTTATATACAATATAAGGCTCTATAACTATANACTCNNCCTANAATAATNCTATNGNTNTATATAATAGGGANANACCTAATCCACATACNCAGTATAGGTGTGCTNCGGCCANTNTATAGGCCCCCATAATATAAGATATTACTTAAATTAAGACTAAATAAAATACGTAAACTGCCACCAAAGTATACACAAGGCGTAAGAAAGAGAAGACTATATTAAATACAGGAGATAGAAGGTAAGGGCTTAACAGCTGCAGGAATAACTATACGCTAAGTTATATAAATAGAAACAATAGGCGATAAGCTAGGGGGGCGCAGGTACCTTTCTAGCGTTTCCTACCTTTAATACTAGGGGGCTAGGCTAGCCATCCCAAGCCTTAACGGGCTAGAAGCGACGCCGTATAATATTACTAAACCGTATAGGGACATAAGGGTCACAGGGAACATAAGGGAGAGGACGCCCTATAGGAAGACCCTTATAGACAGCTACAGCAAGCTTAAGACTAGGATAATTAAGAATTAGACTTAACGCGGTAAACATAACATTTATAGCCAACTCTTAAAGGGTATATAGCTAACTAGCAAAAATAGGGAAAGAACTGAAAATAATAACAGATTTAGATATAGAAGCGCTAGTAGGAACATAAGATACGGGAATAAAAAGCTCTATATAAAATAAGTAGTAACTAAGGTATAGATACAAGAGACAGAAGTTTTAAATATCCTAGAGAAAGTAGAAATAGAAGAAGTAAGGAATAAAGGAAAGGCAAAGGACCCTTACTAGGGGTCCGCCACCTATCCATTATACAGTATAACTGCGGTAATATAAACCACCATCTCGTAAGGCCCTTACTAGACAGCCTAGACCTAGAGAAACACCATATCCTTGCTATATAAGAGCTGTATTATAATGCCTACACACAATTAATATACTGCCCCTAAGGATTCCAGCTCCTATACGAACTAAAAACAGCTACACACGTATACTTTATAATCAGCAAGGCTATTAGCCTATCCTTATAGTTATAGCAGGCAGTTAACCTAGATATTATAGTAATAACAATCTAGATATATAGGGGACCGGTATAGATTATTAATATATATAACCCTAGGGTTAAAGGGGTCCTATAAATAGAGAATATTATATTAGTAATAAGCTTACTAGAAACCAAAGGCATAGAGTTTATCCTATTAGGAGATATAAACCTCTACTACCCACGGTAGGGGGGTATCTATATTACTACTAAACGATAGGCAGAGTGCCTACTAAAAGCTATAGACACCGGGGGCCTTAAGCTAGCCACCCCCCTAAGAGCAATTATATAGCAACAAGGCACCGCTAGAAGTACAATTAACCTTACATTTATAGACAAAGGCCTATACTAGAGACTTAAAAGGTATAAACCTAAAGAAGAATAGGCACTCGCCTTAGACTATATCCCCATCTAGATACAGCTAGATCTGGATATTAAGGCGCAACTAAATAGCAAAAAATACGCAATAAGAAAGCTTAAAATAGACAGCTTCCTTAACATAGTTAAACAATAACTTTAAGACCTAGAAGAAATCCACCTAATACCAAACAAGCGAGGCTTATTAGCTACCCCTAAGGAAATTAACTAAAGACTAGAAAGGATCTAGGCGGCAATTAAAAATAGGCTAGAAGAGCACTACCCGGTCTTAAAACTAGGCCCCTATACGTAATACGCATAGTCCGTATAATACGCAATTCTTATCACTAGCTAATAATAAGTAAGAAGAAAATATATAAGTAGCCATAATCCTAAAAACAAGAAATAATACAAAGACACAAGAAACCAGCTAAAGAATACCCTAAAAAAAGAAGTAAGAAATAGCTAGAGACGGTTTATAAATAAGCATACTACTAACCTAAGCCTCCCCTATAACAAAGGTCTTTAGAGGATAGCAAAATAGGTAAAGAAAAAGGCGGAACGTCTAATAGAAGATCTATACCTTCCGCCCCTACAAAGACTAGGTAAATTACTAGCTATAAACAATAATAATAAGAAGGCAAAGATCCTTATAGAAAGATTTTTCCCTTAACCAGCTTTAGTAAACCTTAGCGATATTACGGGCGAAGCACTAGTAACTTACCTAAGGGTTAACAGTGATATAATAACTGAAGAAATAGCTAGAACTATTAGCTGCCTTTTAAATAATACAGTACTAGGACTAGATAGGATCCTAAATAAAGCCCTAAAGACCTATAGACCACTAATAGCACCTTAGCTTACGGATATAGCTAAAGTATACTTTATAATAGGCTACTACCTAAGACTTAAAAGAGCTATAATAACGTTTATTCTATATAAAGAACATCGGCAAAATATGGTACCCTACCAATGGCCTTAATGGTTGGTGGTTGACGCAATTAGCGCGCAGTTAAGGGCATTTAGCAACTCGACCAACTAGCCTATATTGTGTTTTTTTAACACGCAGCCTGCGCGCAGCCTACGCGCAACCTACAACCATAATTATATTTAGAGCCACCTACCTCTTTTATACTAACAGTATATTTTAGATAATAAATAAAGGCTACTTTAAAGCTATTTATAAGGCTAGCAAGGTAAATTGTATACACTTCTTTATACAATCCATTATATTATTTTAGACAATTTAATATAATATCCTAACTATTTTATAATATATTCTGAAAGCATAAAACCTTTCCTACTCTCCCTGCGACAATAATATACTATAAGTATTTAGCTTTGCTAGTATAGCATATATATATAGCCAAAAAGTAGCTATTAAGAGTAGCAGATATAGGCTAAAAGAAAGGTAGATTAAAAGCTAGTATATATAATAAAGAAGCCGCAGTTATTCTATAGGAGAGTATAGAAAGTTCTATACCTAATCTCCTACTAAAAACTCTACCGGCTCCTCTATACTAGAGTCTAGAGTATATATTATAAACTTTATATACTACTCCTCATTCTTAATTAAATTTAATATTGCTTTTCCATTACTATACTAGCTATAGCTGTCCTCTGCAAAGCTGTAGTACTGCTTAAATTATACAAATAACTTATTAGATTTAAACCTTTCTGGCTTAGGCTCGCCGGTTCCTATATTTAGGATAAAGTGGTACACTAGGGCGGAGGATATATATTCTACTAAATCTAACACACTTAGCTAGTTCTAAAAGTTGAATTAGCAAATATTATAGTAGTAGTAGGGCCCTAGATTTTCTAGCTTACTCTATGGCTCTCCCTTTAAGACGGACTTAGCGGACTAGTCTAGCCTACTCTAAAGCTCTCTATTTGGGATAGACTTAGTAAACTAGTCTAGCCTACTCTAAAGCTCTCCCTTTAAGACAGACTTAGTAGATTAAATAGTATAGCCCAGCTTACCAATAAATAGCCTAAGTTAATAATCGCGTTAGTTTTGTTGTTGTTAAGGCTTACAAGGAACCTCTCTCTTACATTATTGCTTAGATCCGCTATAAGGTTATTAAGGTCATCTTTATATAGGTCCTTAATAATTTCTATAGTTAATTAATCCGGCATTAGGCCTATAGCATATTTAATAACTACGGGCTAAAGCCGCAGCCAGATTCTAGATTGCCGTTTTTTAGATATTTAGTTCCAGCTGCCTAAGAGGTTAGCGTAGGCTTCTACAACGGGTTAAAGAATAATAATAGGTAGTAAAACACCGGATATACACTAACCGCTAATAATAGTGCCATAAAAGTTGTCCGTTCCCTTAGACCCAGTTCTATACTCCCTAATTATATAATATATTGCTATTAAAACAAAAGCAATAGTATTACCAGTAAGCTTTTTAAACATATTATAAGAGCAGGGTAATTAGGCAAGGCCGTTTCTTCCTCTACCATAAAATATACTAGCTATACTAGCAACTATCACATCGGAACGGAAGCAGTTATTACTTAGCTATTAACTCTTATTAGCATTTTACTAAATAGCACAGGCAAAATACCTTTGTGTAATTCAGCGCAATAAAATTATAATTAGTTAATAGTTCCACAATTAGTTCGGGCACATTATTAAACCCTAGCCTATACACCTCCCTTATAACTATACAAGCCTTTATAATCGCGTAATTCCTAAAGTTCCCTATTACGTCAAATAGCTATATATAATATTAAGATTATTAGTAGACAATTTAATACAATATTTCTAATATATAGATACCTTATAAGCGGACACCGGGTTAGGAATATAATTAGCTTTTTTTTATACTACTTTCGGCTGCTTTAAAATAGCTTCTAACTATGCCTTTTTTATTATATCCTTAATAAGGCCTAAAAAGCGGTCGAACTACGGGTTAATAAAATACCCGTTATAAGTCCCAGAGTTAGTTACTAGCCTTACTAGTAAAATAAACCTATAAAGCGCAAATATAGGCTCATATCTCTTAGGTGGGTTTTCTTTTATACATTACCGTTATAATATCCAGAGGTACTCTTCTCTTACCCATATCGCGGTAGTTAGGTTAAAATTGTTGTGGTCTAACTCGTCCTTACTTTCCCTAGTACTATCTAGGTCCCCTTTAGATCGAACACTAAATTAGTATACTCTATATTAAAGGGAGGTCACTTATTTCGTAGACGAAGCTATATTAGGGTTTAGGTAAACATAGCTTACTAGGGAGAATATAAAGCTAAATGTTAGTTATTTACGCAATGAGGTTCGGATTAGGCGCGCGAGAGAGTATTTTAAATTAGCACGCAATTATTTACGCAGTAAGGTACAGATTAGGCGCGTAGGAGAGTATTTTAAACCAACACGCAATTATTAAGAGCCAGAGGTATATTGCAAAGATACTACTTTTTATAGTGGTAGGCGGTTAAATAGCAAAGAGAGTGTTCTATTTACTAGGGCTCGCCAAGTGCTAAATAGTAGAGGAGACTATTAAGTATTGTAGTTAGACTCCGGTTATATATAAAGGTATAACCTACCTTAACTAAAAGATTAGGACTTCGCGTCTTTAACTAAGCTAGTTTTACTACCAGATTATTAACAGATTTAGTAGATTTATTAATATTTAGTCGCTGTCGTTTTATAAAAAAAAGCAGGTATAAACTCACAGTCACTATCCTTATTATTA
Organism: Cenococcum geophilum 1.58; assembly: GCF_001692895.1. Classification (NCBI taxonomy): domain Eukaryota; kingdom Fungi; phylum Ascomycota; class Dothideomycetes; order Gloniales; family Gloniaceae; genus Cenococcum; species Cenococcum geophilum. Next base: position 1,856,369 of record NW_027137564.1, on the reverse strand, counting down.
AAAATTACCCTTTTTAGCCGGAGGCGGCCATATATATTCTATATATTATTAGCCAGCTTAATATATTATATATAACGTTAACAGAGTCTATTACATACCTACTTCTCTCTATACCCAGATATAACTAAACCAAAGTCGCTATTCTTATTATTAAATATTACCCTTTTAAGCCAGAGGCGGCCATATATATTCTATACATTATTAGCCAGCTTAATATATTATATTCAACGTTAACGGGGTCTATTACGTGCCTGCTCCTCTCCGCACCTAGATATAACTAGACCAAAGTTATAATATTGCTCGTTCTGGCTGGGTTCTATATACTCGTTCTAGCTGGGTTCTATATACTCATCCTAGCTAGGTTCTATATACTCGTTCTCTATTAGCACGTTCTTCCTTCTATTAGCTAAGATATAGGCAACTCCTAGTAGTAGGCTAAGTAGAGACGTAAGGTTAATTATACCAGTTATCCTCGTTTCCTTATCCTACGTTAACTTAAAGTAGGGTTCTTACTACTAGTTTAAGTATTTAATAACGCGTTTTTACATTTACCTACTATAGTAACACTCCTATATTTACCTAGTTAGCAGAAGGTATAGCTTATAGCTAAAATAGGTTACCTTATAGCTATTTCTATAATATCTAGGGCGTATATAGATTAACAACTTAAAAGAATATATACTAGTATGGTATATATTAGACTAATAGCAGTATTAGTAGGAGTATTATTACTATAGTACTTACAAATAACTTAAATAGGGGTGTATTTATTATAATTAGCTACTAGTTTTAACCAGTTGCGGTTAAGCCGCAACCGCGACCTATTAACTCGCGTTAAGTTAGTAGTTAAGAAAATATTATTATATAGTTAAAGATTATCTAATACTATTTGCTATTATACGCAAAACTGTTTTATTCTATTAGTATATCCCTTAATAGATACGGTATACGTGTATAAAAGGTTAAACGTTAATCCCAGCAATAAAAGCAGTAGGCTAGTAAGGCTCGTATCTAAATTTAATAGGGAGGTACCTTATTAAACCACTTTACCCACCTAAGACGCTGGCTTTTAGATCCTATACCTTATTCCAGTCCACCTATACTAGGTTTAACACCCGTCTCGCGCTTAAAGCAAAGCTTATCTACCTTATCCGTATAGCTTGCCAGTATAAATAATGCTAGGGTAGGTATAGGCGGCATATAGGACAGCAATTACACTTCTACACAGTTATATCGCCATATTCCATACCCTTATGCAACACCTAGTATTTCTACCGCAAATATCTAACGTCATTCTTCCGCGTTATTAACCCCGCTAGCCTATAGTAAGCCCAACCTATCCCCTATATATATATTGTAATAGTAATTAAATTTAGCAGAATAGCAAGGAAAGCGTAAGCATAAATATAAGGATTAGGTATTAAATACTAAGAGCAAGCTAGGGACGGTATTAACATATATTACCCTAATAAGTTTACTAAAAAGAACAGGTATAAACCTTAGGCTTTATTGTCTAATCCCCTTAGGCGTTTTAAGAATGCCGGATAAGTCATAAAAATATCTTAGGTTACATTATTCTAAAACTCCCTTACCTAATAGTACACCAAGGGGCTCTATTAAGCCGTCTACCTTTATATATAGTAATTTATTAAACTAGCAAGTATTCTAAATAAAGCAGTAGCTTTAAGGCGCATAATCCATGCTGCGGTTATAGTTGCCTTTGCCTTTTCTATTACGGGTTAAGGCATAGAGTAAGGGCTCTTTTTTAACTAGGAGAGGTTTTTTAGGATAGCTATAAATTAAGTATCGCCTTAGTATTAACCCATTTACTAGTTCTACCTATTCTTATATATATAGAGTGCAAGTTATCTAGTAAAGGTAAGGGTGCGGAAATAGAGGGTAAGTAATTATATCGTTCTTAGCTAGTAGCGCAGACTATAAATACGAGTTAGTAACGCTAGCTTAACTTTAAGCAGTAACCTACTTATTCTTCTTTATTCTATTATAAATAAAAACCTATTTATTTCTTATAGAAACATATCCTTAACCACACTACGCCATTTCTCTTCGTTTATAAGCTAAATTCGTCCTCTAGCTATCTTATTACCAATATAATAGCAAAGCGTTTCGCTTTTAGAGTCAAAGTTAATATCCTAGCCTAGTATATCTATAAATATATTAAAGCTTAGATTATTAACGTGTATATCTAAAGCATTATTCTTACCAGTTACTAGCTTTTAGGCTAGAATAATTATTAGCTCTTCGTCAGCTACCCGCTAAATTAGTATTATTATTATTCCATATAACCTTAGTATTCCCTCCTACCTTATTACCTTTAGTATGCCGGCCGGTAGATAATGCGCAATAGCGGAGTATAGGAGTACTAGGTTGCCTATTATAATTTGCCTAATAGAAGCCGTTTTATTTATTTAACGCGTTACATTATAGCTACAGCGCTAGGTAAGCTATTTAATATATTTAGTATATAGGTTCTTAGGTAAACCTAAAAACACAGATAGGAATTTATTAGAGATTTCGTTTAATATTTGCTATATTTATACCTTACTTATAAGGGAGCATAATAGCTGTCTAAGGAGCCCACGCGTTAACATTTTGATTTTAATATTATAGTAGATCGTATTATATTGTTTATTTATAAGCCCTAGATCTCGCTTAAGAGTGTCTTTAATATTATAGCTTAGGTCTATTATTAGTGCCATAATTCCAGAAGCATTAGGGGAGGTACAGTAAAAAAGACGTCTTAATTACGCGCCAAGACCGATATACAGAATTATATAAATAGGTATATTATTTAGTTATTATATAAAACAATCGGTTAAATATCTTACAAGAAATAAATAAGCGTATTAGCGAACGCTTCTTCACCTACCACACTACCCAGACTTACAACCTTCTATCCCTTTTATGTCTCTATCTATAAGCTCAATTTAGCACCCAAATTCGTCAATACTTTTTTTTTTTTTTTTTATATATATTTATTATATTATACTATATATAATAATGCGTATACAGCCTTTAGGCTATAGTACTATAGTTCTATATACATAAATCCTTTCTAGGCAGCTTAATATATACTAGTAACTATATTTACTAATACTTTAAGACGCCTAGTTAGCCCATAACTAGTAAAGCCTAGTTAGCACAATTAGAGGTCCCAACCTCTACTAAAATACTTAATATCCCTAATAAGGGCCAGAATATTATTAGCGAAAACGGAGATATTCCACTATAAGTTAATAAGATCTTAGGTCTATATAGCTTAATAAAGGAGTATCTAAGCTCTTAATATAATCTTTTAAAAGAAGACACAATTAAACTATTAAAAGAGGTAGTAGGTTAAATCAGAGCAAACCCTTTTTAGTTTACTAGAATCTAGATATAGTAATAAAGTCAATATATATAAACAGGTAAGCATGCTATAATTCCAAAGCAGTTATCCCCTAATATCTGCAAGGTCCATACTAGCTTAGTAATATTTTTACCTTAAGAGCTAGTAATCTACGTGGCGTTCTTACTTAGAAGAGTAGGGAAGATAATTCATTAGGATTAGTTAAAAAGACTAGTTGCCAGGTCTCTAGTTACTTTAACTCCTAAGACTAACAATTTTTAAACGAAATATATACTTATAATAGTAGTGGCGAGACTATTAGCCGCATTAGAATAAAATCCCCTAAAGGTTAACTTATTCTTTAAGACCTAAAGATATTAAAATTAACTTATCTATATTATAAACGATAGTTAAGGAACAAACTAGATTTTACAAAGTTAGTTACTATACTATATTAGCATTATAAAAGCTAATAAGAGAGCCGTAAGTGTATAATATTTTCTAAATAAGAAGATATCTAACCACTAATAGATTCCCGTTATTAGAACACCTTATTTAAGTTTAATAGAATATTAAAGCACTATAATACGTTATAAATAAGCCTTATACGGATCTTAGTTTAATTATAGCTATTAAGGATACTTCCTTATTTAAGAATATTTACATTTTTAAAGACTAGTTAGATATAACTACTATAGGGCTTAACAAATCTTAAGCTACTATACTAAAATAAGTTCTTATAAAGCGTCTTGCAATAATCTAAAGACCTCTAGGCACTAGAAAAACATAGCTTTAAAGGCGTTGCTTAGCAATATAACAATAGGAGATCCCCCCGTTATTATTATATATTATACAAACCATACGCTAGACTAGTTATTTAGGTATATTACTTAAAGTAATATATACTTTATAAAATTTCCTAATACTTCTAACCGTCTTAATACTATCGCTTATACGGATAGACGATATTATACTATATTAGGCGCTAGGGCCGTGGGAGTAAAAAAAAGAGGAAGTGTTAGGGCTCCCTCTTTTTATATCTTATATTTTATTTTTTTATATTATCCTACTATTGTCCTACCATTATGTTATATTATCCCATATTATCCTATATTATCCTACTATTATATTACATTATCCTGCCATTATATTACATTATCCTACCATTATATTATATTGTCCTGCTATTATATTACATTGTCCTGCCATTATGTTATATTATCCTGCTATTATATTATATTATTCTATTATCGCCCTACTATTATATTATATTGTCCTAATATTATCCTACTATTGTCCTGCCATTATATTATATTATCCTATTATTATCCTGCCATTATATTATATTATCCTATTATTATCTTATATTATTCTATTATTGTCTTGGTACTACTATATACTTTTTACCATTTACTAAGATTATAGTTATAGGTATTTATTAGCTAGGATCTAAGTAGTAACTCTTAGCAGTAATTTTACTACCCAAATCTCTTATAGATTAATTAATTAGCGTAGAGCCGTTATATTATAGTAAAGCTATATCTAAGCAATCTATATTATAATCCTTAGCATAGTATTATACATAAAAATATTTAATTATTAGATTTAGGAAGGTGTTTATATTTTAATTAAATTTATAAAACTATAACTAAGGGCCTTTACGGCGCAGTAGCATAGTAAGTTCTATAATTACTTTAGTTTAGGGTTGCTTAGTTACTGTAGGAAAGTTATAATACTTGGTATAGTATTAAACTTAAGGTGCCTTACTACTGTAGTAGCAGAGATATAGTAGATTAACTACTTACTAAAATATAGCGCCCCTATTACTATAGTAGCCACTACAGTAATAGAGATACCCTATATTTATAAATTTAGATTCTATATACGGTATAGCTTGCGAATTTAACGCGCTTGCTAATCTGGAGGAGCTTTTAAATTAGAAAGTCACTAGATTAACCAAACAATCGCGTTAGAATTAGATTTAAGCTTCAGCTTGGATATATTCTACGGCCTTTAGATTTAATCTAAAGTCGCAACCAAACGTTCCCTAAGATTTAATGTAGGGATCTCTCCCTAAGGATTTGGTTTAATTGTAAGGTTTAAAAAGGGGTTATAATTTAGTTAAATTTATAAGATTACATTCTAAAGTCCTTATAGCGTAGTGGTATAGTGTATTTTACCTTTTGCTATAATTTAGAGCTAGCCTAACGTGATTAAAACTTAATGTGGAAGAGCTAATATGCTTAGTATATAGTGCTGAGATTTTGTTAAATATATAACTTTAGGCGTTGTGGGACACGTATAAAAATATAAGCTTAATTTAGAGCCTTACTAACGCCTAATTTAATAAGAAACGACCTTCTTTTTTAATATTTTTAATATTTTTAATATTTTTAATATGTGATAAGTGGGAATTAAACCTGCTACGCTTAGGAGTTAAATACGCGACGTTCAATTACTTAATCTAGCTAGGAGGCTTGGCGGCGATATAATAGGGCTTAATAACGTAATAAGGCTTAACGGCGATGCAATGAGACTTAGTAATATAATAAGACTTAATAATGTAATAAGGCTCGGCGACGTAATAAGGCTTAGTAACGTAATAAAACTTAACAATATAATAAGGCTCGGCAACGTAATAAGGCTTAACGGTAATATAATAAAACTTAATAATATAATAAGTTTTAGCGACGTAATAAGGCTTAGGGCTGGGCAATAAGGAAAAGATTTAAGGTTGCTTAGTTACTAATACCTAATAGCAAAATCTAATGGTATAGTACTGCTATTAAGGTGTTTTAATACGGGTAGGTTATATAAAGGTTTCGTCTATAATATATCTAACATATCCTAAAAGTCTGCCTTTCGCTTATCTTTAAGGTTAAATTTCTAGCCTATAATAAATTAAATATTATAGTCGGTAAGAGCACAATAAATAATAGTATATTTTGCCCTATTGTTCTTAAAACTATTAAATATAAAGTAGTAGATAGTCCATTAACTTATATCTATTAGTGCCGGCTAATAAAGTACCTTTAAAATGTACCAATATCGATAATAGCCCTTTTATTTTGTAGTATAATAAGCTTAATAGTAATAGGGTTTTGGTTCTTATAATTAAGTATATTTGTCTAGTAAAGCTAGGTTTACTAATTATTCTAGTTAGCATTATATTATAGGTTAATTTAATATTTTACACTAATAGAAAAAGGCAGGAGGTAGATTAAATAGAATAATTAGGGTACGCTTTTTTTCGCCGTTAGGGATTTTGTATAAATATTGTATAGCGTATAGGTAGAAGCTAGTGGTCGTTAAGACGTTATAGGTAGTAGTAAAAGTTTTACACGGGATAGTAAGATCTTAAAAACTACTACTAACAGTTCCCCCTTATAGCAGACAACTACGTATATATGTTGCAACTATGCAATTAGTAGATAAAAGCGGTAGTTATAAACATTAGTTTATCTATTCTAATGCTATCTTACTTTTTATAACAATTTAAGATATAGAGGGAGCTTTAGTTATAGGATAATCCTCTTATATACTAATTAGGCTTTTAGAATAATAAAGATGGCATATATATATAGTCTGTTAGTAAAGAGGATATACCTTAATAAAAATTATTAATATATATTAGGAACGAGAGTTAGTAGGGTTATAGGCTAGATTACTTAATAGGTGTTAAGGTAGTTAATAGCCAAAGTAATATTAATCCGGACAAAATTTAAACTTTTTAAGGTTTAGTTAGTTATAAGGTGGTTAACACTAAAATAATATATTATAAAATATTAAATAGTTGCATATTATCTATATATATATACATTATACTAAGACATACTCTTATTACAGGGGGTCGCTACTCCAACTATACTAGCTACGCTATTTCTATTATATTATTATTAGCCTACTAAGTAGGTTAGGCTTTAAACACTTTATAGAACTTATTAATTATTATCCTTTTAGTTATTATACGCCTTACTAATATAACTATATTAATTGGGTTCCACTTATCCGTACTATACGTTATTAACGCAGTAACTATTAACGCTAGCTATCTAGATCTAGCAGCTCGGCCGAATACTTGCACCTCTATATCTACTATTATCGCCGGTTTAAGTAAATGGACTCTATATATAGAGACTAAATTTAAACCCTCTCCTCTAACTCTTTGGTTAATAATAAGAAACTAGACTACGTTATTCTAGTAAAAACTGCCTATTAAAATATAAAACGCTTTATAAATATTCTCCTAGTCTTTTAGGGATATTCTAGACTCTATCTAGTAAACAGTTAAATATTTAGACTAGCCAAGCCTTTTATAAAAATACTATATTATATTATTAGTAACAGTTTACTACTAGTTTAATGGCTAACTTATAAGGCGTAATAGTATATATACCGCTAGTTTATAACTGCTAAATAGTAGTTTCTTATTAGGATTCCTTTTAAGTACTTTATTAATATATTTTATAATTCCATTTAGTTTTCTGGAGTTAGTAATTATACTCTAATTCTTCTAAAGTAGATTCTCGTCTAAAGGTTTATCCCATTTTTCGCTACGGAACTTATTAACTATCCACCTTAGCTTTATTCTAACTTTTATCTTATCCTTCCACCACATATCCTACCACTTATCTCCTACCTTAGCTAGACCTAAAAAGATAGTAAAATTTTTTAATAAGTAACCGGCTCCCTCTAGAAATTAATTTATATTAAAGACGGGTTTTTTTCCTTTTCTTCCTTTAGCTTTCCAGTGTCTAAAAGCTTTATTTAGCTATTTAAAAGCTTTTAGGGATGCTCTATACTAGAGCTTCTTAATATACGGTTTAAATATTAAATTGTTTATTATATAGCAGTCTTGGTAAACGACTAGTAGTAGCTTATTAATTACCCTCCCATTAAACTATTGGTCTTTCCCTATCCTATATATAATTAAAACCTTTATAATTAAAGAGAAGTATTCTTTAAAACCCATAATAACCTTATTTAGAAGAAAAGAGCGATTAGCTACTCCTAGCTTTTTATATTTAATTAACGCTTTAACATTATAATTATTAATTAATTTTATATTTAAGGAATCCGTCTAATTAGGGGCCCTAAAAATTTCTAAGGCGGGAATTAGACTTATAAAACCTTCGCTAGTTAGCGTACCGGAAGTAAACACTACTAAAGGTTAAGAGGTGTAGTAGGTTATTTTACTATTACTATCCTTATAAGACTAGCCTAGGCGTTAAAAGCGAGGAAATACTACTTAATTATTATACACTTATTTAGTAATTTTTATTAGATAACCTATCTTTAACCTATCTATATAGAACTTATTAGTAAAAATCCCACTAATAATATAATGAGGACCACCATCTCTATAGAGATTAAAAATGGTTTTATACTATTCCTAAGCGGTCTAGGTTATTACCTAAGTTTATAAGGTTGTAATTATAAGATACAAAGCCAATCTTAGGTCTATTTTCTACCAAACTACTTTACCTTCTCCTTTATATTTTATAGGTTTAAGAATATCCCTATCTTTATCCGTAAAATTATACTTCTTTATACTAGACCTAATAAAAGCCGTATAACGCACGCGGACTTATAGTTTACCTTTAGGAATAAAATTATTTAGTTCTAAGGTCTTAAACTATAATTTAACGTCTTTAACCGCTTAGGGTAGTAGATTCTATCTAGTAATATATATAGTTAGTCCTACTAGCCAGTTAAAAAATTTTCTAGTGATACTTCCCTTAATATAACAGCACTATAGCATACCATCTATTTAACTTAGGTATTGGGCGTTAGGCGGCTATAGGTATTTATCTATACTAGGGGCAAGGTAGAAACTTTTATCTCTACCTTTTTAATTTTTCCAATTAAGCCAGTTAAGGTTAATTTTAGTTATTAACATACTGGTATACTAGATTAAAAGCATTTAAAGTATTTTACCTAAACCCATTATATCTGTAAGAAAGGTCCTACTTAAGGTTATATAATTAAGAAGAGTATAGGTAACACTAAGCAGCTAATATATCTATATAGCTTTACCCTTTTTTATACCATATAAGTAAAAGGTTACGTCTTAAAGAGTATTACAAACAGTTAACGGAAATGAGAAGAACTATAGCGCCTTTACCTATAATATTAGGTTAATATATACTTCTCGTACATCCTTTAGGTAATTAACTTCCTAATTAACCTTCTTAATTTTATCCTTATACTCATCTTCCAGTTCCTTATTAGTTAAAATAGGGTTAATTAAGGCGTTAAAGTAGCGGCGCTCCTATATACGGTTAAGATTAATTTCCCTAATACAAATTAGGTTAGGGTTATTATTTATATCCTTAAATAATATATTAATAAACATTTCGCAATTAGACTTTAGCCATTTATTACACCATTCTTTTATTTTATCCTATAGCATTATCTTAAATATTTATACTTTATCTAAATCCACGCCTTTTAAAAGCTCTAATTTATCTAATAGGGGCTAGTCTTTACTACTATAGGTTCAGCTACGAGCAGTTTTAATTATAGCCGGCTATACGGCTAATAATACATTAGTAGGTATAGGTGGTATAAACTTTAGGGTTAATATAAGCTTTAGATTTAACTACTTAGGTATAGGTAGCGTAAACTCTGGGATTAACTACTTATAACTACTTTAACCCAGGGCAGGTATGTCTGTTCTTCTTCTAGTTAGCACCGGTTATATAATATTAGGGTTAAAGTCAGACTCGGAATCACCCTCATTAAATCTTATACCTGTAAATATACGTTAGATAACTCTATACAATATTATATAATCTTATAAATTATAAAGTTTCTTACGCTTTATAATCTAATTAAAATCTTTAACTCTAATTATAATTATATTAAGTCCGGCCTTCTTTATAGAAAGTACTATAAATGCCAGGTTTATATAGTTAAGAATTAATATACCAGTGGTTAGATCTACTATAGTCCAGCCATCCCTATATTTATCCGCTAAGAAGTTTTTACTTATCGCGGCCTATAGCTTATTATATCCACAGTAATATATATTAATTTTCTCTAGAGAATCGGATAATAGATACTTATACTTAGTTTTTAATACAAATCCGTATAGAATAGGGGCCCTAGTAAATAGCGTTTTATCTAGGTAACTATACACAATAAAGCTCATTTTATAAAATAGTATAAGTATAGTATTTAGCTATTATAGGGCTTTAATAAACAAATTACTAAGCACCTAGGCAGCCTCGGAGGTTGCCCTTAATCTAGATAAGTTAATAAACTGCTCTCTAAAAGATAAGGCGCCACGCTTTTAAACAGCATTAATTATTATAACCTCCATACCTTCACATCTATTAGTCGTTACGTATTGCTATATAGATTTTTTAGCAGCAATAGTAAAAGCTTTAAACTCTAATAGTAGATCAGATCTCTTAAATACGTGCCTATACTTAGTATTAAGAAGGTTAAAGACTATACGCTTAACTCTATTTTATATAGGTCCGGATATTAGCAACCTACCGCTAAACGCTTTATTAATTTCGCTAGCATAGTATTAAAGGATTTTGCTGTATATTTTTTCGTTAATTATAAGTCCTTACTACAGCTTTAGACCACTTATTTATAATAAGTTCTTATTAGTTATAGTAGTTAAGTACCAACTAGATTCTAGATATAGCGCCGCTATTATAGTTAAGGACCCTATATATTTATAAGTGGGTAAAAGCTTAATATAGAATAGTATAGAGTGACTTACAAAGATAGTAGAGCGGATAATGTATTAGACAATTAGTAATAATATAATAAGATAATCCTAACAGTTATAATAAGAAGGTGTGCTAATAGTATTAACTTAAGATAATAGCGGATGCTAACGAGAGTAATTTAAAAGCGATGCGAGAAATAAAACGGAATGCGAGTCTTAATATAAGAAGTAGAATAATAATAATAATTCTTTAATTAACGTCTGATACGGATGCTATCTAGCCCCACGCAGACTACTCCGTATATAAGGGGAAAGTAATATTAACGGGAAAAAACCCTTGCTGCTAGGGGGGAGGAAAAACCCTATAAGCCACCTTAGTAGGATAAAAAACCCCGATTTGCCATATCCGTCCGTAGCGGCAGCCCTATAGGTCTACGGCTACATCCTGTCCTCCTTAGATGTTTAAACTCTTTAGGAACTACTACTTCCTTCTCTAGCTTACCCTAGCTAGGGTTTACTACGTCCCAGCTAGGCCTTGCCAATTAATTGCCGTACTACTATTTCCTATATCTTGGCTATCCCCTATATGCTATTTCTTGTCTAACTATTACTATATACGCCATGCCTTCCCCCCCCTAGGGCCTATTAAAGGCGTAAGGAGGATTTATCCGTTCTAACCACCGTAATACTAATAAGCGAGCGGGATATTATATTGTATTTAGGTATCTTTTATACCTAGGCCCCAGCTAGGCCCTTTTTAAGGGTTACTACTCCGTTAAAAAAAGATAGGGAAAACCGTAAGTCGCAATCCAGGCTGCTAGGTAGTATTTAGTAGAAAAAACGGCGAGTGACCGCATGCTCCGCGGGCGATCGCCCTAGGGGTTAGGAGGGGCCGTATATTTACTCATTCGTCTACTTATTTATTCGCGATCGCTCGTTTATTAATATAAGAGGTCGTTAATGCTTTCTATTAGGGGTTAGGGGATGCTATCGAATGCCGTATATCCACGTTGGATTGTATAGGTGCCTTAATAGGAGAATAGCGTAGCTGAATTGTAGAGGGCCATAGTAGTGGTTTTTAAGATCTCACTATCTGAAAAAATTTTACCACCGCCTATAACGCTTATAACCACGACCACCAGGTCCTATCGCACGCTATACGACGTCTCTGCGTTGGCTCTAAGTCTAAACTTCGAAGACCCAGATTTGTAGCCGTCACCACATATAGGTGCAGAGTCCGTTTTCGACGGCCTAAGAAGTAGAATAAGATGCAAGCTTTAATATAGGCAGTAGAATAAAATGCGAGACTTAAAGTAAGAAACGGAACAAAAGGTATATAGCAAGACAAGATATAAGATTTGCGCTACTAACCAAGTAAATAACAATAAAAGAGCTAATAATTCTATTCTTTATATTATAACTAGTTAGTAAAGCAGCTTTAGAGAAGTAGGGAAATAAGTTTAAGACAATCTAAGACATTAAAAAATATCTAAAATTATACGAAAAAGTAAAATATAATATAGCATTTTATTCCGCAAGTATAAGGTAAAGCAAAATATATAGCAGAGAGAGGTAGGGGGATAATTTAAGACATTATAAAAGGTCCAAGATTATACAAAAAAAAGTGAAATATAATATAGTATTTTATCCTATAAGCGCAAGATAAGGTAAAGTATATAGTAGAGAGAGGTAGGGGGATAATCCAAGACATTATAAAAAGTTTAAGATTATACAAAACAAAGTAAAATATAATATGGTATTTTATCCCATAAGCGCAAAATAAGGCTTTAAAATACCCTTTCACCTAAAGTACAACCTATTTTTAAGCTATATCACTAACAAAGCAACTTTTTTTTAGGTAAGCTGTTACATCTACTACACAGGCAACCTAAAACTAGTATCCTAGATCCCACTTATAGCTACTACGCCTTATATTAAAGATATTCGCTAGACTTATTTATATATAGGTCCCGTAGTCCAAATTATATATTAAGCTATCTATAATACAGCTATTATTACTCTAGCCCTATAACACCGTACTCTTATTTATACGCCTTTTTCCCCTATTCCCCGCCATTATCTGCTTAATCTTTTAAACTTCCATAGCCGCCTAAACCAACACCACAGCCTCTTTATCTTTAAAAATATAACTACGTTAAACTTAGCTTAGCCTTAATTTCTCTTTAAAAATACGGCTATATTAAGCTTGCCTTAGCCTTAATTTCTCTAAACACACACTGCCTAGAAATATATCCCGCCTTATATAACTACTATTGTGGGAGGGTACGACCACTCTCAGATAGGAAAGTCACAGTGCTGTCTGTCTGTCGGTCGGTCGGTCGGTCGGTCGGTCGGTCGGTCGGTCGGTCGGTCGGTCGGTCGGTCGTCAGTCGTAATCAATCAGTAGGAAAGCAGTCAGTAAGAAGAAAGGAAAGAATGTATTCCNGNNNGTCGTGATGTGNAAGAAGGAGGGAAGCCGAAGGCTTGATATATACAGGAAAATGCCAAGGTACTAGGCGTAAGCCATTTTACCCCACCACATACCTCCCCCACCAAGAACGTTGTCCCCTAACGTTCTATACAATAGAAGAATAGCTTAAAGAAAGCATAGCGAAAGCAGAATAGAAAAAGGAAGGCACATCCCTAAAAGAACGNAGATAACCTCGTCCTTAGCTCTCCTATAGAACTGCTCTACGGCGTCCTATTATCNATAGCTAAGATCCGACCTAGTAACTAGGAGTAACTAGGACAGCAGTAAATCAGAAATAATAGCGACAGCAGCAATAGCAGTGATAGCAGTAACAATAGTAACAGCAGTAGTAGTAACGGCAATAGAAATAACAATAAAAGCAGATATCTAGCGCAGTAAAATAAAACAGGACGGTTAGTAGTAGAACGGTCAGTAACAGAACAGTCGGTAGAAGAACTCGGTCGGTGTAGCAAGCAATAGGACATCTGGCAGTAGAACTTTTGATAGCAGAACACTTAGTAACGGCAGACGGTCGATGGCAGTCGGTCGGTAGCAGTCGGTTAAAACAGCAGTGGTAGAACAATCGGAACAGTGGAACGGAACGGTCAAACAGTAGCAGTAGAATAGCTAGTCGGAACAGCAGTAGCAGTAGCAGTAGTAGTAGAACAGTCGGTCGGCGGCGGTCGGTCGGAGTAGCGCTCGGTGGAAACAGTAGAACGGGACAGGTCGGTCAGAACAGTTGGGCGTCATAGCAGATCCGGCAGATCTAGCAGTAAAATAGATCCAGCAACGGTACAGATCTAGAACAGTAGAGATAGAGCAATCGGTTAAGACAGGAGGGACAGAACAGTCAGACGGAATAGTAGCAGCAGCGGCGGCGGTAGTAGGGCAGTTGATTAAGACGGCAGAGGCTATAACCCGACTCGGTGGTTCGGCTGGTCGTTTAATATTAAGGCTCTGTACCTAGCTCTGCATCGGTCTACATCGTACACAGCTCTTAATTAAGGCTCTATCCGTGGCGTTGTATTAGGCCCTGCATCGCCAAGCTTTACGTCCGTATAGCTCTGCATCTAACTGTACGGCTAACTGTGCATCTGGCTGTGCATCAGTAGCTCTACATTGCATAGTCTGCGTCTATATTTACGTGGGTGCCTGCATGCCTGCTTTAACTGTCAGACGAAGACTGTCTAATTGGTCGGCGACGACGTGCTGCAACTAATTGTTCGGTCGTTCGATTAAGGTAGAAAGTCGGCCCAGTTAAAGGCTCTAACTATCCTAATTTGCGTGCGGAGATAGCATTTAGCTAATCTAGACTTAATAAGGCCCTGGCTTAACTTAAGGTATCTGCTGCATGTACGACTAGGGCTTTATATTTATAGACAGTTAATTAAAGCTTTTATATAGACGTCCGATCGGTTAAGGCTTCGCATCTATAGGCGTCCAATCAAGCTACTATACTATTGTCTAATCAAGGCTCTGTACCTATATACTCTATATCCATAGGGTCTATATATAACTCCGTGTAAGACTCCGTGTAAAGCTCCATATCTATATCTATAGGAAAGATCGTTTTGGTTAACCAATCTATAGGCGTTAAGACGGGCAGCAATTAATTAATAAGGGGGGAGGACAGCTAAGGGAAGACGCTCTTATAGAGGCTCCAAAACTTTAATTAACCGTGTTTCCGATATGCTTCTAGCCGTATACTAATTTCCTAATTAGGTCTAGTGCCTGCGTGCCTACAGTAATGCATCTTTGACTGCCGATTAAAGATATCTAACGGCGACGGTAACTGATTTAATTTAACTGTAATAATATATAATCAACGGACGTCTAAATAGGGTATTAGGTCGGCCCGACCAAAGGCTCTAATTTAACGACTTAACTTATATAGGCGGCGTTTAACTGATTAGAATTTAACTAAGGCTCTAGCTTAACTTAAGGTGTCTTCTGCTGTATATACAATTAAGGCTCTGCATCCGTAGGTTTGGCATCTATAGATAATTGATTAAGACTCTAGCTACACAGTCATTCGGTTAAAGCCTTATATCTATATAGTTAATTAAGGCTCCGTATCGTATAATTAGGGCTCTTAGTGTTTACTAGACGTCTAATCTAGAGACCTGTCTTAAGACTTCCTTATTTATAAGCACTAACGGTAGCTTCCTCTGAACTACTATAGCAGGCCTAGTGCTTTTCTGGGATGTCCTTAATAGCTGCTTTCTTCTCTTTCTGGGCCGTTTTTGCACTTAGCTTCTTTGGCGCATCTTAGGCTGCTCCTTTACCCCTACTACTAGCAGTACGCTTATATATCCTTGATCTTCTTTTAGCTTAAGAGCCTTCTAGGGGCTGTCTTCTACTTCTAGTCTCTTTGTTATCTGGTGGCAGCTTCTTAGCTATTATAACTACCTCCGTCGCATATTCCTTGCCCTTGCGTCCATAATATAGTCCTTTATTAGACAACCTTTAAGGAAAAGCGCTAGCTCCTATACGTCTAATTCCTGTTCCCTTTATAAACCCTAATAAGGTCCTTCACTGGCTTGGCCAGATACGGCTTTATTCTATCTTTAGTCGCATAAGGATGGCCTAAATACGTAGTACTTTATTACTAATATTATGCTGCTGCCTTTATATAAGTCCCTTCCTTATCGCGGTGTCCGTTCTCGTTGTGCAGCTGGTGCAGTACTAAATTCGGGTGGCAGGGCAGAGCTGCGATCAGCTATTATTTAAATAAGGAACAAAGTTGGCCCGGTCGAAGGCTCTAATTTAACGACATTTAACTGATACAATTTAGTAACGGCGACGTGCTGATATTAAGGCTCTGGCTTGATTCGTTCCTTTAACTAACCGTAGCTTCTATGCGGTTATTTGAGACCAAGGCTTCCATACAGTCGTTTAATTAAGGCTCCGCGTATAGCTCTATATCTAGCTCTATATTATATAATTAGCTCTATATCCGTGCAATTAATTAAAGCTCTTAGTGCCGTTCTTATTGTGTAGCTGGCGCATTATCGAATTCTAGGGGCGGTATAGAGTTCTGCCGGTTCTACTACTGAATGGACCAATTAGGATTTTCCGTGCCGGGCATAGAAAATTGCTATTAGCTCGGTAATAGGCGGTAAGCTAAACTAATATCTTTGCAGTAGGACGCGTTAACGCGTTACGATTAAGAAAGTAAATAAGAAAGGAGCTTTAGGAAATATAGTAAATAAGCAGATAAATAGAAATCTTTTACCGGCCGTTACCTACGTCCCCTCCCCCACCTTAGAACTTGACTGTCCCCTAGTTGAAAATCCTACACCTGCGGTAGAGCCTACTGCGGAGCCTGCTGCGGTGCTTACTGCGGAGCCTAGTTATATAGTCGTCTCTAAGGTCGCGGCCAAGGGTCGGACGATCCGTCTATAGGTACTACTTAATAATAGTCTTCCCTAGCTTTAGCTGCCTTATCCGTAGGCCGTGACCTAATCTAGACGTAATCTCCTGGTCGTATATTATTCTCCTATGGCTTTATAGCTGTCCTAGTTATACGGCTGTCTTTAAAGGTTAGGCGATTCTGATAGTAGTCCCCTTAGTTTATACTTTTCTTATTACTAATCTTTAACGCTGCTCCGTTATAGAAGGCCCACTACTACATCTGTTCTTTCTTTAGTCTGTTTAGGTCTACTCCTTAGTACATACAGAGCCAGTTCTTAATACCTTTCAGTTGTCCTTTATTACCAAGCCACGGGAGTATAGGTCTAGGCTAATCGCGTATCCTAGCTACTAGTCTTCCTTAATTAGATAGATGCACAAATCCTTACTAAATAAGATCCTTTAAGCCTTAACATTCGTGCTTAGTAAAACGGTAACTTCCTCTGCATCTAAAACAGGTCTATAGGCCTTGTCCTCGCGTACCCTATGCGTCCTATTGCGGCTATCTAAAGGCAGTAGAACCTTGCGGATATTAAGAGTCTTGCGGAGGTCAACAGTCTTGCGGATATTAAAAATCATACGGATATTAAAAGTCTTACGGAGCAAAGGGAGCTTGGGTGCTGTTCTGCCAGTCTTTATATCCTGGTGCTAGGCTATATCCTTATACTGGGCCTTAAGCTATAGCTTAATTCGAAAGCGTTATAAGCTTCTTTAGGTCCTTCTATATTTAATTAAGAAACGGCATTAACCGTGTAGCTGCCGCAAGCTCCATCTTGGTTAATTTTAGGCTCCTTAGCTGCCCTACCGTTTCGTCCATTTCTTAATCCGTTATAGGTGACTGCTGCTATATTAGGGCTCCTCCATATACACCTGGCCTAGCTAGGTTAAGAAGTCTTCCTTCTTTTCTACAGTCGAGCCCATCCCTTTACTGCCGTAGCTCCTATATAAGCTAGATATTTAGGGCGTCTTCTTCCAGAAGGACATCTATTCGCTTAGCGCCCTCTATAGCCACTATCCTTAACTCTACGGCCTCCTTTAGTCTCTTAAATACAAGGGTACTAGGCTCGTCTACTACGGCCCTTATCTTTTCTATTGCGTGCTTACGGTAGTTAGTTAGGAGTCCTTGTATAAACCATCGCCCCTTCTTTTACTTAGTAAGGTTTCCTACGGCTACTGCTTTAGCTAAGATACTGGTGAAATCTTGCATATAGTGACGCAGATTTCCTAGCTGCTCCGCTGACTTCCTAATAAATACCTTAACGAAGTCTCTTATCTCCATACATCGGTAGTAGTCCTTAGCTTAATATTTGGTCCTAAGCCTTCTTATAAGCTCCATCTAGTCACCAATTACGAACTCAGGTAGGCTTTAGATCTATATCCCTATCTAGTAATTGCAGTACTCCGGAAGGCCCTAGTGCTTCTCCTTGCTTATAACATAATATCGGGCGTATAGCCGTTTGTACTGCTCGATAAACTATAATATATTCTATCCTGTAAAGTAAGGAGCTCTAGTAGTTCCTAGGGCTGGTATAGGCTGGACCATAACATAGACCTTGTCTTAAGCCGTTGACCGCTGGTTACGTGCATCTAGCGCTTCCTTAGGAGCTTATAGGTAGTCCTTACAGCTTATATCCTTTGTCTACTAAGGGTTACTGGTCCTAGGTAGCTGTCCTAGTATTAGTTTATACTTAGTAAAAGAAGTATAGGCTTCGGTTCCTTCTGGCTGCTTCTTAATACCTAGAGGTTGGTCTTCCTGGGAGAGCACAGAATCGCCATCTTCTACTACTGCTGGGTCTCGATACGTCCGTCTATTTTGGCCTGCCGTTACTCCGCGCGGTAGGGTGCTGCTAAGCCTTACGCTTCTGCCTATATCTACTTCTTTATAGAACGCCTCTGCAGCTGCCGCTGACACAATCTAGATAACTTAAAAGAAGATAAAGCTAAGCCAGAATAGGAAGCTTTTGAGGGCAGATCTGATCTTATATGCTTACGGCCTTTCTTGGTATTCTCTCTTCTGTTCCTAAAGGGCAGCGCTAACTTCCTTCGCCGCTAGATACCTTAGATCTTGTTGGCCCTTAGCTACTTATCGTCTCTGCATCTTTAATAAAGCTCTGGCCATGCTCGTGCGCGGGTAGTAGAAATATTGGGTAATTCCAACCGGTCGAAGTCGTCTGATTGGCTCGCCTGTTCGCTGGACGTCCTTATATATAACTTTCCGAGACCTTTGCTACTCCTTTTTGCTACTCTTTGGCCTGTGCGTTGAGTCTAATGTTTGTCTTTTCCGCTGTCTTTTTGTTTAGGGACTACCTGGTTCCCCTTGCTGTCCGATACTGCCTGGTTCTCTGCTTTCGTCTCGTCTGTCTAGCTGGCGGTTCTTCTGCAGCTGGTCGTTCTTCTGCAGCTAGCTGTTCTTCTGTAGCTGTAGTATATTCCTGCGTATCTCCTGTGTATATAGTTGTGTATAGAGTGCCAGACTTCTAATCCAAAGAGCTTGCCGTTGTCCCCACGTGGAATGCCATAAAATATGTGGGAGGGTACGACCACTCTCAGATAGGAAAGTCACAGTGCTGTCTGTCTGTCGGTCGGTCGGTCGGTCGGTCGGTCGGTCGGTCGGTCGGTCGGTCGGTCGGTCGGTCGGTCAGTCAGTCGTAATCAATCAGTAGGAAAGCAGTCAGTAAGAAGAAAGGAAAGAATGTATTCCCGGTCGGTCGTTATGTGTAAGAAGGAGGGAAGCCGAAGGCTTGATATATACAGGAAAATGCCAAGGTACTAGGCGTAAGCCATTTTACCCCACCACACTATAAGCTCTACCTATAATATAGCGTCTAGTGCCCTAGCGCGGAGCGGGCTCTCTTAAAAGCCGTATTATAATGCCTTTTAGAGACTAGACACCTAAAGCTTCTTTAGCCGCTATAAATAAGGGAGATGCCAATATATAGATTAACGGTAGCATACCAGGTAGAAATAGCCCTAATCTTCACAAGCTAGAGTAGGATATTAAGGTTAAGCTGGCCAATCTACAAACTAACCTAAATAACCTATTCTTTTCTGCCAAATTATTTAAAGAGCTCCAACTATATTTTAGCTCTCCGCACCCTAGTAGTATATAGGCTCGTGCTAATATATCTATTCAACAAAAAACCGGAGGTGTTAAAAGAAATTCTAGAAATAAACTTTTAAAAAGCCGTTAAAAATAAGCAGTTAGCCTACAAAACACGGGCTTTCTATTTAGTTACTTCGCGGGCTTTAAATTATCTATATTATTACTAATACCCATTATCCAGCCTAACCCTCTAGTGTTACCCTAATAACAAATATAAAACTTCCGGGCGGCAGCTTAAGTTAGATATTAGTTAGAACTCTATATACCTAAGACCGGATATTATAGTTCTAAGTATTAACTTATTTAGTTATCTTAACTTAACTAGCACTACCCTTAATTCTCCCTTTTTTTTTACTACGGCTTATATAGAAACAACGGAATTATAGGTCCAAATAGCTAACATTATTAAGCTCTATAATATTAGTAGTAAATAATATCTTCGCCATAGCTATAGTCCTATAGCTATCGCCTAAAAATACTATATATTATTATTTAGACAGATAAAGGTTTTTTGGGTACTATTAAGTCTTTAGTTCACAGTTTAGCTACTTTAAACTCTTTTAAGTCCTTAAACTTAGTATTAAGCTCAGTATTAAGCTAGTTACACTTACGCTTTAGCGTCTAGTTTAATTACCTTAGACTCTTAAGTCCTTAAACTTAGTATTAAGCTAGTTATACTTACGCTTTAGTATAACTAGTTCTAGCAAGAAAATAAGAGGTATACTCTTAGCAGCCACAAAGCTAAGCCACTCAGATTAAATACCGGTAATTAACCGTTAGTACCACAACACATACTCTTTACGCCTAGAAATAATACCATATTATTTAATATACAATTAGCGATAATACAGCGGAGCTATCTATAGTGTTCTTATACCCTTAAGAGTTACGGCGGCCTTTACCAACACCTATAGTACTATAAAAGGTAGCTGCCTAGCCACCAATATATCTATAAAAAAACACGTAAAAAGAGATACAACACTCGCACGTTTATTGCGGCCCGACTACTTATAATTTATAATTAATTCCACCACTCTAACTAGTTAGATAACGCGTAATTATAACTAAATGGTATAAACACGGATACTAACAAGTACGCTCTAGTGGCGGTAGAATATAAGCAAAATACCCACCTAGTACCTCCATACGGTATACCACATTAGAAAAGCGTCCTATTATTATTATTATTACTTAAAGTAAAGACATTTAAAGTAACTAAAAATATAAAGGCAGGTAAACTAATTTCGTGCAAAACCGATAATAATATATAGTAAGTTAACCAGATAATTTTAGATATTACTATATAATAACACAATAATAGCTAAAGTATACTATACAATCCTTTTTATTTAGAGTTTAATTACGCCTTTTTAATATAGCTATACTACATTCGCTATATAAAGGGAGACGTTAACGCACTACTTAAAGACACCCGCCTTAGCCTACTTCATAGCCTACTTAGCTTCTAATCTGCAAATTAATAGGAGGAACTAATTACCGCTATTCTATTTAGCATATAAGACAAACAATGGCTCCAATTAGAGTATAAGGTAGAATTAAACATTAAAGGCTCTAAGTAGAGGAAATACCATATTCTTTACTAGGATATTATAAATATAATTGCCTTTCTAATTGGCCATCGACCCTTTAAAGATATACTAGTATATATACCAAAGAGACTCTATAATACCAACAACTACTAAGTCTATAATAAGCTATACAGCGGTAATTAGTAGTAGGAGACATAAGGTAAGGTTCCTAGCGGTACTATAGTAGTTCCTATACTTATAGCAGTTGATAAGACCTAGCTAACAATGCACTATAGTAACAAATCGGCCTAGCCGGTATATTTTACCATTGGTAATCTTAACTAACAAGTTTAACGCTAATAAACATCCCCCGTAAATATTCTTATTGGTTTTATGCCAGTTATTAAAGAAAAGGATAACAATATAAAAAGTAAAGCATATTATAAGGCGATAAGAACTATACTTAAATATAAGTCCTACTTTAGTATTCTAACGCTATATTCCATAAACTAAAATATAATAGCAATTAAGCATCTTATAGAAAGCGGCATAGACCTTTAATATACGGATAATTTTATGCGACAATATTATCCAATTATATATAGAATAATGGCAGACTATAAAGAACAAGTGCTGCTTATAGGTGTTAAAAGCCAACAGCACTATACTATGTGCTAGGTCCCCCCTTTAAAGCATAAGAACTTAACTAAGAAATAATACCCACTACGCACCTATGAGGAGACAAGAAGACAGATTAAACGCTAGCAACTAAAGAACATTCTTCTATCCTCGGATAACTAGGTACACCCAGTAGAATATTTTGCGTAGCACTATCGCCTATTTAATATCCATAAGGGCATAATAGTAGATATTCTACATCAGCTTCTAAAGGGTATTATTATATAACTTATTAAATAGGTACAGAAACTAGTAGGTAATGTTATCCAGCCAAAAAGAAAGAGAAGAGGGATAAAGACAACTACAACAAATATATCTACGGAGGCTCAGCTTAATTAGCGTTTTAGACAAGTCCTGGCTTTTATAGGGCTAAAACGGTTTAATAATCTGTTATTTAGTAAAGTTACTTAATAGACAGGTAATAAACAAAAAGCTATAGTTCGTCAACTTATCGCTATACTAGCCCCACTACTGTCGTCTAGGGAACTATATACTATATATTTTATAAGAGCCGTATATAACTTTATTATTATAGCTTAGTATCGCACCTATAATAAGGAGACACTACAATATATACACCACGCCCTATATTAAATTAATATGCTTAAAGGCGTGTTTTAAAGTTTTCGTCTAAAGGTAAAGAATTCTAATATAGGCCATTTTAATATACCAAAATTCCATGCCCTTGTATATTTTAAGGAAAATATCCGCCTATATAGATGCGCAAATAGGTACTATACTGGCGCAAATAGCGAAGCTAAACACCGTTATATTGTTAAGGCGTTTTATAACTTAACAAATAAATGGGATTCGCTATCTCAAATCTGCTCTTACAATTTAAGATGGGTAGTAGTACTAGCAATGGAAGACAAAATAGCTTTCACAAATAGTAATTCTGTACTATAGTCTTCCTAGCGTTTAGAGGTACAGGTTACTTAACCAATATAGCATTTAGTAGTTATAAAGCTTTAGTAGCCTTTAAAAGACATAAATAGGGCAACAGATCTTATCTAAAGGCGTCTTAGGTTAAAGACATAGCTTTATATATCTTATATAGCAAACTACTACAAAATCCCAGGGTTTCTAAACGGCATTACGGTATTTATCCAAGAGTATAGGCAAAAACTATAAGGCGAATATGCCTAGAACTCCAATATAGACCAGAAAGAGAAGGATTCTTTATAGGTTAAGCGCCTGCTTATTAAAATACATCTATCTATCCGCTATTAGAAACGAGACGGAAAAAATACAACCAACCTTAAGGCCTAAATTAGTGAGGTAGTATGTTGCGCACTAGATTGGTAATGTTTTAACTAGTAAAGGCGTGATTACGTATAGGTCTAAGAGTATATAGATAACGACGACTATATTAAAAAGGGCTGCATACTATTAAGTGGAAGACTTATAGGCTAGCTTTAGCTAATTGTTACTATTCTAAATATTAAAAGGTTAGATAAGTACGGTATATACATACAGTATACTAGAGCTATAGTAGAGCTACTTCAGCTATTAAATTATAAACTGCCGCATCCAATATATAGTATGGTTAAGGTAAAAAGGTAGCTGCGCTTAAGCGTAAATACTAGGCAAGTACTTATAGGTAGTCGCTTTTATTTAATGCCATCTATTCTATAAAGCGCGCATATTATTCCAGCCGCTACTTCTTATCCAGATTTGTACTACATCAATAATTATATTAATTAGGACCAATATAATACTCTATACTCGGACAACTTTCTTAAAGAAGGAACCCGCATCGCGTTATTATATAGAAGCTAGGATAAATAGTAAAAGCAGCTAAGCTAGCATAAAACCTATATAAGACTATATAGGACTATATAAGATTATATAAGATTGTATAAAATTGTATAAGATTATATAAGATTGTATAAAATTGTATAAGATTATATAAGATTGTATAAGATTATATAAGATTATATAAAATTATATAAGATTATATAAAATTATTTTAATCCTAATATATATTATAAGCTAGCATACTACAGGCTAAGAAAATAGTAAAAATTCATTTACGCAATTAGCATACAACTTTAAAATAATATATTATATTACCTCAATTGCATATCAAGGAATGTGCAGTTAGCTTTTAAAGTTATTAAGTTGGTTAACTACATATTATTTAAATTTTAAGTTGGTTAATTGCATATTAAGGAATATGCAGTTAGCTTTTAAAGTTATTAAGTAGGTCAACTACGTATTATTTAACTTTTAAATATATCAAGTTGGTTAATTGCGTATTAAGTTAGTTAAGTTATATGTCAAGTTAGTTAATTGCGTATTAAGTTAGTTAAGTTGTATATCAAGTTGGTCAATTGCGTATCAAGTTAGTTAATTGCGTGTCAAGTTAGTTAAATTGCATATCAATTACACGAAACGCGAAAAATAAAGTCTACTTAAATCTTATCCTGCGAATATTTTCCTAATAAAGGTAAAGCAAACTACTTACTTCTAGGAAGCTACCGCCTTACTACCTTAAAGAATACCCTTAACAAGATCTTAGAAAGGGTAATAGCGGACTATATAGTAAACACGGTTAAGAAATACGCCCTACTACCACAAAGCTAAATAGGGGCAAGAAAGAACCGCTTAACACTATTAGCACTTACGCTACTCACTACTACTATTAAATCTACATAGGCAATGCAAAGGGACTTTATAGTATTAATACTTAGCCTAAATATTAGTAGCGCCTATAATAATATACCCCATAAGCGTCTCCTATACATCCTTAGGGCAAAAGGCTTCCTAGAATAGATTATATAATTTATTTAAGGGTTTATAGATTAAAAAGAAACATTACTAGTCTTTAGCGGATACTAAAGCCCCCCTATCGCAGTTGCAACAGGAATACCATAAGGATCACCCCTCTCGCCTATACTCTTCCTTTTCTTTATAAGCAACCTACTTAACTCCTTTAAAAAAGGGGCAACCTAGGGGATAGGCTTTATTAATAATATAAACCTAATTATATATAGGCTAATAGCCGTAGAGAATTATAGAACACTAAAGAAAGTATATAACACCTATATAGAATAGGCAAAACGATATAGAGTCCAATTCTTACCAAAGAAATACCAGCTAATCCATTTTATAAGAAAACGCAACCAATCTATAGATCTCTAGCATATAATTTATATTTAAGGCTTTAGGGGTTAACCAGTTTAGGGCCTAAGAGTATTAGGAGTATAGGTAAATAATAAGCTCTGGTAGAGCGTATATATAGCGTAAACGGCCCATAAGGGCTAAGTATAGTATATCACATTATCTAGGATTATTAATTCTATATAGGGTCCATACTTCTAAAGGTTACGCCTACTATATATAGCAGTTGTCCGGCTAACTATAACGTATAGGTCTAGTATCTGGGCCATTAGAGAATCTAAGAAAGGCCCCCCTAAATTACTCCTTAAACCACTCCAAAAGGTCTAAACAGCCTACCTCTAGAGTATAATAGACGGATATAAGCAAACGGCCACAGCTCTGCTTAAGAAGGAAGCTAATATTCCCCCCCTATAACTATATATTAAAGCCGCTGCAATATAAAGGGCGTAAAAGGAACGCAACTCTAATATTATAAAGTATATTAAGACACGCCTAAATAAACTATAGAGGGACCCTAGGGCGCCTTATAGGAGAACAAACCAATAACCCCAAAGTAGGGAAAATATATTAGAGAAATAGGTAAAGAAAGTAGAAGAAGAATAGTACTGCTTTAGGGCCCAGGCCTATATAAAAGAGGAAGGGAAACGCGTAAGAGGCTAATAAGGACAACAGTAAGAGAGAGAAAGGAGCTAAAGTAGAGTATAAAAGAACGCCGGGAAACCATCTACCGCAATATAATACTGGCTGGACTAACGCTAAAGAGGTATATAGGAGTTAAAGGTACAGAGGCTAACTAAGGCAAGAGGAACCTAAGCCGTAGCATAGTTAACGCTATAGGGGGTAAACACCCTAGGGCTCTAAGAAGGCCTAATAAAGGTAGAAAATATAATAGTAACGCTTTTAAGAACAGGAATAATAGGACTAAAAAACTGGCTCTACTAAGTAGGTATCCTAGTAGGTAGCCTAAGATGCGAATATAGCTAGCTAAGACAGACACTAAAACACATAATACTATTATGCCCCTTACGCACTAACTAAGAAGTAATACTCTTAGTAGCTAGCATAGAGAACTATAAGACACTACTCTTAATATAAAAAGGCCTTAAGGCGGTTACCTAGTGGCTTATTAGCTAAAATATACTAAACTAGTTCTGGGTTGTAAAGGAAATAATAATAAAGGGCAGGGGGGCGAGCAACGGGCGCCCCCTAATAACTCTATAGTAGTAGAGTAAAGTATATAATACTAGCGCGTCTATAAGCTAGTTACGGCAGCAGTGGTTCCTAAGGAGGTTAAAAAGTAAGGTAGTAAAAGCACTATAGGTGACTCGCAGGCGCCTCGTAGGCGCCCTATAGGCGAGTCCTAAGAGGCGGGGAAATAGATTACGGGGTTTTCTCAAGTTAAGTCTTTCTTAAGTTAAGTTTTCTCCCTATATATAAATAAGGAGTAGTCCGCGTGGGCCCAATAGGGATCCGAATCGGACGTTAAGTAATGAATTATTATTATTAATATCTTATAAAGTCCAAACTAGGTAATAAATGCTATAAGCTACTTATAGCCCTTTATAATCCAGATCTGGTTAAACACAGTAATTATATTAAGTTTAGTAAAGTACTTAGCACTATAAAGTGCGTTAAGTATCTTATAAATTAGTAGTAGTAGGTACTAATTCTTAATAGTAACTATATTTAGGCCTTAGTAGTTATAGTAGATTTATATACTACTACCAGGCTTAGCAGTAAGGAGAAGTGGTATAGCAGCTAGTAAAGTTAATTTACGGATAAAACCCTTATCCAGTATCTTATTAATCCATTTCTTTATATACCTAAGTTTAGTAGGTAAGAGTAGTCTATTTTTATAGTATAGGGCCTAGTTTCTAGGGATAATCTTAGTTTTATAGTTCTATAGTTGGTAAAGGGGCAGCTTATCTATATTTTTAAGAAGAAAGTGCTTAATATATTTACAAAACTCCTTTAGTAGGCGTTATAAAATGTCTTCGCGGGTTAATCCTGGTTTACCTTTTAGGAATTTTTTAATATCGGTATTAACTATCTTCCGGCATAAAAGCTTGGGCTTAGTTTTTAGATTTGTCTTAAGAAAGTTATAGAAGCAAGGGGGCAGCACTTTATAGGCTTCCTTTATTATATAGTTACCTTCTACTAGCTAGCAGAAAGACCTTTCTAATAGGTTTAGTACTTCTATTAGGCCTATAGGTAGCTCCTTAAGCAGCTATTAGTGCTCTTCTTATTTAACTAGTTCTACTAGCTCCGCTATATAAATCCTTATTACCATTATATCTTTTTATTTATAGAACTAGGTAAAATTAATAGCATAAGCGCATCTAATATTGTCTAAGTTAGGGCGTGTCTAGTTCTCTAGTACTACGGCTAGGCTAGTATAGCTTAGTTAGCCTAGGGGGGCAGAAATAAGGCGGCGGCCCTATATAATACGCGCGGGAGATAGGTATAAGGTTAGGCGTTATAGTGGCGCGGTTTCTATTATCTAAGTCTTAGTAGTTCTATAGCTAGTCCTTACTATAACGTAAGCTATAGTATACGTATATAGCATATAGCTTAGTTCTAGGTATTAGGCTAGGCGGCTAGGGTTTAAATAGTATCTAAATTAGGGTTAGATTCTTAATAGTAGCGGCGTAAAGCGGACCTTCTTTCTTAGTCTTAGTAGGGCTAGCTAGCCTATTATTTTAGTCTTAAGTGCTAGGGTAGTCTAGTCTTCTACTATCTTATTACTTTATAGCTATATAGGCTCCCCTTTATTAGGAACGTCTTTTACTATTAGGGCTTTATATATAGTCCTAGGCACTAGGCTTAGTAGTGCTAAGTATCTATATAAGGCGTCCCTACTACCGTTAGTTATCCCCTATAAGAGGCAGTGCCTAAAGTAATAGTCTAAGTTAAAGCGGATCTTAAGCTTCCTAAAGCTAGGGTAGGGCTTATACTTCTAAAGCTAAGGTATACTTAGAATAATTAGGGCAGCGGGCAAGAATTTAATAATAAAAAAGAGTATAGCTTTAGTATAGAGGCTAATTAATATTTAGGTAGTAAAGTAGTCTATAATAAGTAAAGTTAAGATACTATCTATAAGGTATAGTAGCTTAGGTACTAGCAGCTTCTTAGTTATAATTTTTTACTTTCTTATAATAGACTCTACGTTAGTAAATACTATTATAGTACTACCGGAGTTTACTAGGCTTACTATATTAATATAAACTTAGGGGTATAGGTTATATAGTAAGGAGAGTTAGGTTTAAATAAGGATTAATTTCTTATTACTATTTGCTAATCTAAAATTAAGTAGCAGTTTACTAATAAAAAGGACTAATTAATCTAGTAACAGGGACCTAATCTTCTCGTCTTCCTCCTTATATAGTTTAGACCCTTAAACGCGACTTAGTTTAAGGGTTTACCTTTTAATAACTAGGGTATAAGGCTATTTTAGTAAGGCAGTCCAGTGTCTGTCTGGCTAGCAGTATTAGTATTAGTCTTAGTTAGGGTATAGAAAGACAATACCTCGCTAATAACGTAGCTGTGTTTATATTCGCTAGCACGGAGTCGCTAATACTAGGCGTTATTAATAGGTTAGGCTCCTATATAGGGTATTATTTAGAGTAACTAAGCTATAGGGTTAAGGGGGGGGTTATCCGCCGCGGCTATAATAGGCTTCGCGGTCACCGCGTTTATAATAGGCTCTATAATTACCGCGTCCGCAGTTACTAATTCGCGTCATTTAATAGGGTAGCATTAGAACTAGGTTTACTATCTTAGCGGGGTTATAAGCGTCCTTCTAGTGGCCAGGTAGGCTATAGATAAAATATAGTCTATTATTAATACGGCATTTATACTCCATATTTAAGATTTTATTAAGGTCTATAGGTTCTCTAATTACTACTAAGGTTAAGGTTAATATAGGAGTAGGGGCTTAAGCAGGTATGCGGTAGTTAGCGTTCTTCTTAAGGTTAGCTCAGTATGCATAGTTCGCGAGGTTCTTAGTAAATATATCTATTTACTTACTCTAACCTATATAGTTGTTATTATTAATTTTATAGGTAAGTCTAAGTACCAGCTCTTCTATCTTTAGAGAGATAAACTTTTAAAGTAAATCCACCTTCTATTTATCTATCTTCTTAGCGCGGACTATTAGCTTATTAAGCTCTCCCTTTTAGGACTAGTAATTATGCTCGCCCTAGGGGAAATAGTTAAGCTTATTCTTTATAACCTAGGTTATATTAAGGACCTTATAGAAGGCAGTAAGGTCTTTAAGCATATCTTCCTTAGTGGGCCATTTTTATATAGATATATTGTTTAGGTTCTTATATATAAGCTTTAGGCCCTACTTAATAAACTTATAGGCCTTATCCTCTAGTATATCTAAGATATAAAGGATCTAGGACTAAACTGTATTAAAGTAGTTCTAGTCGCAGTTAAAAACTCCCTTAATCTTAATATACTAGGTCTTAAAATTAGCTTATTATTCTAGTAAGGTGCCTTTTCCGCTAAATATTAGCGGGTTTTTAGACCTCCTTTTTTTTCTACTAGGTTACTACCATTATTATAGGGGTTAATTATTTTAAAATGGTAATAGTCTTTACCTAGAAGTTAATAGTTCCTATCTAGGAAGCAATAAGGGCACTAAGGTTTTCGTTAGCTTTCTTATTAGTGGTATTTATATTATATATACACTATAGTCCTACTTTAATATTATTAAGGAACTCGTTAGTATAGTTAATAAAAGTAAGGTAAGCTTTCCTAGGCTTAAAGGTCTTAGGGTATAGTAGGGAGCGGCAGATTATCTACGTGATATTGGGGTATATTTATATAAAGAGGTCTACAAAAATGTCGCGGGGGTTCTAGGTTTCGGCCATTTCGGCGTTATTAATATCGCCTATCTAGGCGCTAGGTAAAAACTAAAAATCGTTCTAAGACTATACTAGGGACGTATTAGTTTTAGCAGAGGCATATATAGGTCGCGATTGCTTTAGGGCGGAGGTTAATTAGCTAGGGTATAGGGAATTAGTAATCGCGATAGGGCGTAAATTAAAGATACCACAAAATGTTATAGTGCTGCAATAAAGTAGACTAAATAACTACGTTATAGCATAAAGAGAAAAAGAAGGTAGAAAGGGGGTATTATATATAAATAGTAGGGCCGGCCGCTAAGGCACTAGTAGTAGGCTAGCTAATAGTAGGAAATAGTACGAGACAGTATAAGACAGTATGCGTTAGGCTAGTGCCGTAACAGTACTTATCCTTACCGTCTATCTTAACTAGTAGGGGAGGGTCCTATATCTATTTAGGCAGGGCGTTTAATACGAGGGTAGTAGGGTAAAGGACTAACGTATAAAATACGGGGTGGATTTTAACCGTATTAGGGAGCTTTAGTTAGTAGGTATAAGAAAAGATAACCTTTTTAACCTTATAAGGGCCAGCATTCTTCCAACTAAGTTTTTTAGTAGGTTGTTTTATATTCAGATTTCTTATATCTAGCTAGATAAAATTACTAATTTAGTAAGCTAGTGCTAGGGTTTATTTCTTATTTGCTACGGATTTATAAATAAATTAAACCTATATTATCTTACTAGTAAGGAACTATTATAGTTCCTCTATCTTTTCTACGAATTTATTTGCTTTTATAATTTATAAGACGTAATAAGTGGGGCGAGGAACATTACTAAAGGGTTTAAAACCCATTTGTGGGTACTAGCCGTAATTAGCCAAGAATAGGGAGACTTTTATAGTTTCTAAGACGGAATTATTTGCAGTAAACTTAGTAAATGCGAGCTAGTTAATTTAGTTATCTTATAAATATAACGTATATATCCAAATATACTATTTTATTATAGCATTTACGCGTTCTATTTAACTATCCGTTTTTAGGTAATATATAGTAAAGAATAGTGCTTTAATACGGAGTTAAGTAGTTAGTTCTTTTTAAAATGCTAAAATAAACTAGCTACCTCTATTAGAGATAATTATTTTAGGAAGTTTATGGAGTTTCTATACGTAATCTAGGAATGGTTAGGTAATGGTAGGCGTTAATATATTAGAACAGGCGATTAAGTGTCTTATCTTAGATAGTTAGTCTATAACTACTATAATATTTATATAGCCTTTACTTTTAGGGAGGTTAATAACAAAGTTAATTAAGATATCCTTCTATCTTTAGTCCGGAACAGGTAGTAGCTTTAAAAGACCGTTATATATCTTATGCGAGGCTTTAGCTCGTCGGTAGGTATAGCAGCTAAAGACGTACCTTCGTGTCGTGTTATATATATTTAGCTAGTTATTACTCCTGTTAGAGTAGTTTTAGGGTCTTTCCTTAGCCTAAATGGCTAGTAATAGGTAGATTATATATGTATTTAAGGAGCTTAAGCTTAAGCTTATTATAATTAGGGATAACTAAATGGTTTTAGTAATACAAGCGGTTTCCGCAAGCTTTACATTTACTTAAAGAAATCTTTTTAGAGCGTCTAACGCTATCTTAAATTAGCTTAAGCGTTTCTTAGATAAACTCGCTATTTAGGTATTTATTAACTATAATCTATTTAATTAGTTAATTAGTTATTTTAAGGATATATACCATAAAGTCTTTAGCAGGAGGGTTAAATAGTTTAGGGTAAAGTAGGGTCTAATTTTAGTAAGAGCGCGCTTCTTTTAGGGCTGGCGTATCTTATAAGCATTAGGTTAGGGTATTAGGCTTCTAGCCTTAAACGCTTAGGTAGTATATAATTAAGAATCGGAAGCGTAATAGATATTCTAACTAGTGGGCCCAATAATAACTTAGCTATTTCGTGGTCGTAAACGTCAGGAAAACGGGGAGTGGCGCAGGAAATTTAGTTTCGCTAAAAGTACTTTTGGGGCCCAGGGCTAGCTTTCCGCCATATTAGCTAAACCCTAGGGCTATACGCTAGCTTTTCGCCATATTAGCCAAACCCTAGGGCTGTACGCTGGCTTTTTGCCATATTAGCCAAACCCTAGGGCTATACGCTGGCTTTTCGCCATATTAGCCAAACCCTGGGGCTATACNCTNGCTTTTNGCNATATTAGCTAAACCCTAGGGCTATACGCCAGCTTCTGGCTATAAAATAAATATTATTACTATTATTNCATTTATTGCTATTAGGGTATTAAAATTCTAAAGGCCTCCTGTAGGCTCCTAGCAGGCTTTTTAGTAGGCTCTTAGCAGGACTTTAATTTTCCTAATTATTTAAATCGTCCTATATAATAGTACCATCGGGTCCCCATTTTATTCCCGATAGCCTCTATACGTGCCTTTATATACCCCTTATACACCTAAATACCACCTTATTTTTTAACCTTTCTTTACCCTCCCTACCTAGGGAGGCACTAGAACGGCAGCTAGTAGAGGACTGTAACCAGAACCAGACAACGGTCGTCAAAACTAGACGACGGTCGTTAGAACCAGACGACGGTAGAACTAGACGATGACTATTTAAACGACTAGCTAGCGAACACCACGATCGATTCAATCGATTAATTGAATCGAACTAGAGCCTTAATATCAACCCGTCACTAAATCGAATCAAATTAAGGCCTCCTAAGGAGGCACCCTAGATAACCACCGTTTGAATGTACAGCCGGCGAACGCCTGTAGAGAACGATTCGAATCAATTAGAGCCTTCAATCGGGCCGATCCCTTCCCTAAATTAAATCAGGTACTAACATAGCAAGCAGGTAGGCAGGCAGGCAGGCAGGCAGGTAGGTAGGTAGGTAGGTAGGTAAGCAGACAGGTAGGTAGGTAGGTAGGACCGTCGCCAGAACCATGACCGTCGCCGGAGCCAGACGATAATCGTTTGAACGACTAGCCAGTGAACACCATAATTAATTCAATCGGTCGATCGAATTGAACTAGAGCCTCGATATCACCCTATTACTAAATCAAATCGAATCGAATTAAGGCCTCTTAGGGAGGCACCCNAGACGACCACCGTTCAAACGTACAGCCAGCGAACGCCCATAGAGAACGATTCGAATTAATATAATTAATCGCAATCGAATTAAGCAGAGCCTTTGATCGGGCCGACCTCTATCCTAAATTATAGATACAGACAGGTAGGTATAGACAAGTAGGCACGACAGGCAGGCATAGACAGGTAGGCACGAACAAGTAGGACAGTTAGATAGGCAGGACAGGCAGGACAGGCAGGACAGGCAGGACAGGCAGGGCAGGTAGGGCAGGTAGGGCAGGCAGGGCAGGCAGGGCAGGCAGGGCAGGCAGGGCAGGTAGGGTAGGCACGCAGGCACGCAGGCACTAGGCCTAGTTAGGAAATCAGTACATAGCCGGCGGATCATTGGGAACGCCGCCAATTGACGATTTGGAGTCTGCGAGAGATATCCCTTATAGCTACTATTAATTTTAAATTTTGAATTTTATTATTTATTTTATAATTATAAATATTGCAGCTATAGGAAATATTATATAAAATGTATAAAATGTACAAAATGTATAAAACGTACGAAACGCATAAAACGTATAAAATATGCTAATGTTGCTAATGTTGCTAATATGGCCCCGGGCTAGCCCCGGGCTAGCGTAAATAAGTGTATATAAGCAGATCAGCGGATCCAGCTGAAATGACCCCGGGCCAGCCCTGGGCTAGCCCCTAGCTAGCCCCTACCACCCTCCCGTTTTCCTAACGAAAGTACTATAGGTTCTTGTAGTCACTAAGAACCTTAATTAGAAATCTGGCGCCTTTTAGTATAGATTACTATTACTTAAAGCATTTAATAATAGCTAGTAATTCTTTATTATAGATCTTATAATTATATTTAGTAGGGCTTAGTTATTTTAAAAAGTATACTATAGGGTGCAATATTCCTTCTTTATTATATTAAGACAGAATACCTCTAGTAATGTAATTAGATAAGTTGGCTTCTATAATACTTATTTATTCTAGGTTAAAGTATTAGAGTATAGGTATAGTAGTAAATATAACCTTTAAATAAATAATGGCCTTTTTATATTCTTTATTAAAGATAAAAGCTTTATCCTTTTAGGTTAAAGTAATAAGGGGTAAAATTAGGGCGGAGAAGTTATTAATAAACCGTTAATAGAAATTAGCAAATTCTATAAAGGCTCTTATATCCTTAACGTTTTTAGGTTCTTACTAGTTTATAATTACTTTAACTTTCTTTAGGTCTATTTATATACCGTTTATAAAAATAAAAAGTTTAAGGTATAAAACTTCCGTTTTATAAAACTTATATTTATCTCTATTTAATTATAAACTAGCTCTGTATAGGGCTTATAAAATAAGGTTAATATATTTCTAACATTTAGTTAGGTTATTACTGTATATTAGGATGTCGTTAATATAAATAGTATAGAAGATGTCCAGGTAGGGACGTAGGGTATTATTTATGTAATGTTAAAACGAGCTCGGAGCATTTACGAGGCCAAATAGCGTCACTAAGTATTTAAATAATCTATACTAAGTACAAAATGCAGTAAGCTATTTATCTCCTTTTGCTATATAAAGGCGGTTAAATATAGAGATAATATTAAGCTTCGTATAGTAGCGAGCCTTACTTAATTAGTTTAGTATCTCCTATATTAATAGGATCGGATATTAGTTCTTAACGGTAACGGCGTTAAAAGCTTAGTAGTCTACATAGAAGTATAGACCGCCGCTAGGTTTCTTAATAAAGATTACTAGTATAGCTATAAGCAACGAGCTTTCTTTAATAAATCCTTTACTTAGGTTCTTATCTAAATACTTTTAAAGCACTTAGAGTTTATTTTAGGATATCCTATATAGGGGTCTAAATTTAGGCTGCTTTCCTTCTTTAAGTACAATTTTATAGTTATATAATTGGTATTCCGGTAGCTTATTAGCTTCCTTTTATAAGAATACCTCTAGGCGGTTATAATACTCTACTAGTACCTTTATAGTAGGGCTAGTGTGCTTCTTTAGTGCTAAGGCCTTCTTAATATTAGCTATAGTAATAGCAAAGATTATATATTTAGGTTTCTTAGCAAGTTACGCTAGTAGGGTAGCTCCAATTATATAGATATTTAGGGTGCCGAGCTTGCTTGGATTATCTATAGTTTCTTATTTAGGTTTAGGTTTGGTATTAGGTATAAAGTTAGTATTAGATTTAGGTTTGAGTTCTTTAAGAATCCTTTTTATCGTAGAGTACTAGTTCTTTTAATAGTTTTATATACTAAGCTTAAGCTTCTACTTAGTTTGGGGCAATATAGTACTTAGGGTTTGTTTATAGGGTTTAGTGGAATTTTTAGATCCTTAATAGATATTAGTGGAAATCCTATATTAGTAGAATTCGGTAAAATTCCTAGGTTAGTAGAATCTAGTAAATTCCTTAGGCGTAGGGTGGACATTAGTGGAAATCCTAGGCTAATGGATTTTAGTGGATTTCCTAGATTTTAGTTTATAGTCAGAATAGTGCGTTATAAGGCACTTCTGCTTATAACAGGAGGCGGTAAGTAGAAGCTTAAGGTTGTTTTAATTAATAGTCACCTTATATAGCTTTATTTAGGGTTATTTAAGAATTACTAGGTAACCTAAGGTAGTAATAAAGAGCTTAATTAGTTCTTCGTGGTTTAGGTATACTATGTAAGTAATTTAGCCTAAGACCGTGCGTTTACTATTAAATCCAAATACGTTAATATGTTAGTTAATGGGGGTTAGGGTAAGACTATTATCTTACGCGAAGATCTTATTAATAAATCCTATACTACTAGCTCCTGTATTAATTAAGACTTAAGTATTAGCCTATTAATTATTCTGCTAAAGATAATAGTTAATACTTAGACTATAATCCCAAGAGTTAAAGTTTATAACATCTAAAGCATTTAACGAGATCCTAAGGTAGAGCCGTTTTAAAGAGCAACTTAACTTTAGGACGTGCCTTTTAGTAGTAAGCGAGAAAAGGTTCCTATAAAACGTTGGTTGTAGCTTTACTCTTATAAGTAGTACTTACTAAATATAGGGCTAGAACCAGGTAAAGATTAGGGATAATAACCAGAAAATTAATATAGTAAACAGTTACTAGTATTAGCCGTTCGTAAGTTGTTTTGGGACGTAGGTAAGGGGATAAAATAGTATTTTAAGATATAGTCCTTACTTCCGTACTTAAAGCAGAGGACTAGCTTAATGCGTCTTTCTTATTTAGGGGACCCTAGTAGGGCGTACTCTAGGGTTCTAGTATTAATATCTATAGCGTTAGGGTGCTTAGGCTAAGATAATAACTTAGTAAACGTTTATAGGGTTATTATATTGTATTAGGGGGCGGGTTTCGGTATTAGGCGTAGTATATTATTATACTGTTTATTAATAACGTTTGCGTAGGCACTAAGGGCTCCTAGTAGGTCTACGCCTATTAGGGAGGTTTTAGTTTAGGGCTTAGGGATTTAATAAGGCTGTTAACTAATACAGAGTCATTTCAGCCAGTCTCCCTTACGTAACAGTTAAATTTAGAGAAGTATACTAGG
Source organism: Cenococcum geophilum 1.58 (assembly GCF_001692895.1). Lineage (NCBI taxonomy): Eukaryota > Fungi > Ascomycota > Dothideomycetes > Gloniales > Gloniaceae > Cenococcum > Cenococcum geophilum. The sequence goes on along the minus strand of NW_027137564.1, from coordinate 1,819,534 downwards.
AAACTTTTTATTCCTTAAGCTATATAGTTTATCTTTCTCTAAGCAGTAACTTAGCAGTTTAGATTACCGTATATAGCTTTAAAAAGTACAACTAGGCTTTATACTAAGTTTAGCTAAAAAGGTTTAATAAGGTTAGCTGCCTCTTCTCCTAGTTAACTTAGGGCGTAATAGAGTTAGTTAGCTTTAGTTAGGTAATGGTTAGTATTACTAGTTGGCTTAGGAATAATTAGAGCTCTTACTGTTTACCAGTAAATACTAAAGGGTTAGGTAGCCGTTTGGATTATTATAGTATAGTAGCTAGTTTAGGGTAGACAGCTACTATAGGTTCGGGGCTTATAATCCGCGTATTTATCTAGAAATAGTGTTCGGTCTTAAGGCTCTAATATAGGCATCTTAAGTATACGGATTTCTTCTTAGAGGTCCTTAATTAATCGCTAGTGTTATACTTCTTGTTCGGCTTATTGCTAATTTAAAGCAGCTTAGTTTTATGCGAGGGTGTCTATAAAAGACTTCTATATTTCTACTAGTTATTCTTAAAGTGCGGATATAATACCAGCGGCCATTATAGGGGCTTTAGGGTCGTTCTGTATTTTAGAGGTAGTATATAAAGTTAATATAATATCGTATTACGGAGTAAGTATAAGGTAGATATTATTAAGCTATATATATAAACTGTATAAGAAGTTAAAACGTTACGTAAAAAAAAGTGTAGGAAAATAGGAAGAAAGGGTATATATTATAGACTTAGTTGCTTAGTTAATATATACATAGAGTAGAATAGGATTTAGGTAATAGTCCTAGCAGAACTTAGTAGGATTTAGTAGAACTTAGTAGAACTTAGTAGAATATAGTAGAATATAGTAGAATATAGTAAGTTGCCGTCAGATTGCCGCAGATTACTATTAGATTGCCGTCTCATAGTTGGTCTCTAGTTACTAAGTTAGTAGAAGCTCCTCCGTCGTCGTCTCCCCCTTCGCTCCTCCGTCGTCGTCGTCGCTAGGACGCCCCTGGCTATATAGCCCCTATGGACACGTCACCAGACGCCAAATACCAGACACATCACAACCTCTACTACAACCAGTCTACAGCCGTTACGCTGCAGACGACCTCCGCAACCAGTCTACTGCCATTGCGCTGCAGACGACCTCTACCACAACCTGTCTACAGCCATCGAGCTGCAGACGACCTCCGCAACCTGTCTACAGCCATTAGGCTGCAGACGACCTCTACTATAACCGCAACCACTACCACCACCACTACCGCTACAATATACTATACAACACCGCACTATAGGCGTACCGCAGATGCGCAGATAGGGTAGCTACAGCAGGGGGGAGAGGGGAGGGGGGCTGGCCCGTGTTACTTTGGCATGTAAAATATAAGGTGTATAGGCAAATTGGTGTTTATACCCTATACAGACAACCTTGTGAAAATTTTCCTATGGGAGTGGGTTTATGTAACGAGGTTCGCCCTTATAAAATACCATTAATAGCCTACTTTTGGGGAGAGTAGCTATTAATTACTAATTCCCTACCTATTTCTTTAGTAAGAAGGGGAAAATAGGTACAGAATAAAAAGTCGCTTAGGGGTAATTGGTAGCTACTTTTAAGCTAGTAAGCTATATTGTTTCTCTTATTCTTATATGCAAAACTATAGAAAAAAATCTATCTTTTAGAGCGCTTTTTCTACTCTAGGAACGGTAGAATACGGCAGAAATAGATAAAAGAGCCAGGATTTCTTTAGTGCGATTTTGGTATAAACTAGATAGTAGTAAGCAAAATACTAGGACAAGACACTAATAGGCTAGAAGCTCCCCCTAGTACTTAAAACGGGCCAGAGTATTTACTTAGCTACTAGTACATATTAAGCTGCCTAAAAAGGATTTATGTATATAGAACTATAGCGCTATAGCCTAGAGGCTGCATGCGTAGTATTGTACGTAGTATAATATAATAGATATAAATAAATAAATAAAAAAAGTTAGTAAAAATAGGTAAACGTATATAAGGTGTTACGGGGGTATCCTATAACAGTTACTACAGTTAATAGTATTATAACTACTACTTTTAATAGTATATTGTTTAACTTCTTTTACTATAACTTTAGTAGTAAATATATAATAAAGCCTTATAGGAAATACTACGGTAAACTTATTATAATAATTCATTGCTTAACGTCCGATTTAAATCCCTATTGGGCCCACGCGGACTACTCCTTATTTACATATGGGGAGAAAACTCTATTTAAGAAAAATAAGAAAACCCCGTGATCCATCTCCCCGCCTTTTAGGACTCGCCTACTTAACGCCTGTAAGTCGCCTATAGTGCTCTACTACCTTACTATTTAACCTCTTTAGGAACCACTGCTGCCGTAATAAGCCTACGGACGCGCTAGTATTATAAACTATTACTCTACTACTGTAGAGTTACTAGGGGGCACCTNCTGCTNGCCCCCTTNCCTTNTATTACNATTTCCCTTNNAACNNAGAACTNATTTAGCACATTTTAACTAATAAGCCACTGGGTAACCGCCTTAAGGCCTTTTTATATTAAGAGTAGTATATTATAGTTCTCTATGCTAGCTACTAAGAGCATTATTTCTTAATTGGTGCGTAGGGGGCATAGCAGTATTACGTGTTTTGGTGTCTGTCTTAGCTAGCCATATTTGCATCTTAGGCTACCTACTAGAATACCCACCTAGTAAAGCCAATCTTTTAGTCCTATTATTCCTATTCTTAAAAGTGTTGCTATTATATTTTCTGCCTTTATTAGGCCTTCTTAGAGCCCTTAGGTATTTACCCCCTATGGCGTTAACTATACTATAGCTTAGGTTTGTCTTGCCTAAGTCAGCCTCTATACCTTTAACTCCTATTTACCTCTCTAGCGTTGGTCCAACTAATATTATATTGCAGTAGATAGTTTCCTAGCGTTCTTACGTATTCTACTTTAGCTCCTTTCTCTATCTTACTATTGTCTTTACTAACCTCTTATATATCTCCCTTCCTCCTTTATATAGGCCTGGGCCCTAAAGCGGCACTATTCTTCTTTTACTTTCTTTACCTATTTCTTTAATATCTCTTCCCTACTTTAGGGTTGTTGGTTTGTTCTCCTATAGGGTACCCTAAGGTCCCTCTATAGTTTACTTAGGCGTGTTTTAATATACTTTATAACATTAGAGTTACGTTTATTTTGCGTCCTTTATATTATAGCGGCTTTAATATATAACTATAGGGGGGGAATATTGGATTCCTTCTTAAGCAGTGCTATGGCCGTTCGCTTGTACCCGCCTATAATACTTTAAAGGTAGGCTGTCTGGACCTTTTAAAGTGGTTTAAGGAGTAATTTAGGGGGGCCCTTTTTAGTTTCTCTAATGGCCTAAATACTAGATCTATATGTTATAGTTGGCCGGATGACTGCTATATATAGTAGGCGTAACCTCTAGAAGTATAGACCCTATATAGAGTTAATAATCCTAGATAAAGTAATAAACTGTGCTTAGCCTTTATGGGCCGCTTACGCCGTATATACGCTCCACTAGAGCTTACTATCTACCTATACTCCTAATACCCTTAGGCCCTAAACTAGTTAACCCCTAAAGCCTTAGATGCAAATTATATACTAGAGATCTGTAGATTAGTTGCGTTTTCTTATAAAATAGATTAGCTAGTATTTCTCTAGTAAGAATTAGACTCTATAACGTTTTGCCTATTCTATATAAGTGTTATAGGCTTTCTCTAGTGTTCTGTAATTTCTGCGGCTGTTGGCCTATATATAATTAGGTTTATGTCGTTAATAAAGCCTATCCCCTAGGTCGCCCCTTCCTTAAAGGAGTTAAGTAGGTTGCTTATAAAGAAAAGGAAGAGTATAGGCAAGAGGGGTAATCCTTGTGGTATTCCTATTGTAACTGCAATAGGGGGGCTCTAGTATCTACTAAAGACCAATAATATTTCTTTCTGGCCTATAAACCCTTGGATAAATTATATAATCTATTTTAGAAAGCCCTTTACCCTAAGAATATACAGGAGACACTTATAGGGTATATTATTGTAGGCACCACTAATATCTAGGCTAAGCATTAATACTATAAAGTCCTTTTGCATCGCCCATGCAGATTTAATAGTGGTAGCGAGTAGCGTAAGTGCTAATAGTGTTAAGCGGTTCTTTCTTACCCCTATTTAGCTTTATGGTAGTAAAGCGTGTTCCTCTGCCGTGTCTACTATATGTTCCGCTATTACCCTTTCTAAGATCTTACTAAGGGTGTTTTTTAAGGCAATAGGGCGGTAGCTTTCTGGGATTAAGTAATCTGCTTTACCTTCTTTTTGTAGAATAACCGTTGTTATAGATCTTCTGAGTCGCGGGTAGTAGCCTATAGTAAAGTATGCTCTAGCTATATCTGCAAGCTAAGGTGCTATAAATAGCCTATAGGTTTTTAGGGCCTTATTTAGAATTCTATCTGGTCTTAGTGCTATATTATTTAAAAGGCGGCTAATAGTTCTAGCCATTTCCTCTATTGTTATGTCGCTGTTAACCCGCAGGCGAGTTACTGGTGTTTTGCCCGTGATATTACTAAGGTCTGCTAGAGCTAGTTGGGGGAAGAACCTTTCTATAAGGATCTTTGCCTTCTTATTATTGTTGTTTATGGCCTATAATTCTCCTACTCTTTGTAGGGGTGGTAGGTGTGGGTCTTCTACTGGGCGCCCTACCTTTTTTTTTGCCTATTTTGCTATAGCCTAAAGGCCCTTATTATGGGGGAGGCTTGGGTTAGAAGTATGCTTATTTATAAACCGTCTCTAGTTATTCCTTACTTCTTTTTTTAGGGTATTCTTTAGCTGGTTTCTTATGTCGTTGTATTGTCTCTCGTCTTTAAAGTTATGGCTACTTATATATTTTCTTCTTGCTTATTGTTAGCTGGTAACTAGAACTGTATATTATATGGACTATATATGTCGCGTATAGGGGCCCGGTTTTAAAATTAGGCAGTGCTCTTCCAGCCTATTTTTAATTGCTGCCTAGATCCTTTCTAGTCTTCGGTTAATTTCCTTAGGGGTAGCTAATAAGCCTCGCTTATTTGGTATTAGGTGGATTTCTTCTAGGTTTTAGAGTTATTGTTTAACTATATTAAGGAAACTATCTGTTTTAAGCTTCCTTATTATATATCTTTTTCTATTTAGTTACGCTTTGGTATCTAGGTCTAGCTATATCTAGATAGGGATATAGTCTAGGGTAAGTGCCTATTCTTCTTTGGGGTTGTACCTTTTAAGTCTCTAGTATAGGCCTTCGTCTATAAATATAAGGTTAATTATGCTTCTAGCGGTGCCTTATTACTATATAATTACTCCTAGGGGGGTAGCTAGCTTAAGGCCCTAGATATTTATAGCTCTTAGTAGGCACTCTAACTATTAATCTGCAGCAATATAGATACCCCCCTACCGCGGGTGGTGGAGGTTTATGTTTCCTAGTAGGATAGACTTTATACCTTTGGTTTCTAGTAAGCTTATTACCGATATAATATTCTCTATTTATGGGACCCCTTTAACCCTAGGGTTATATATATTAATAATTTATACCAGTCCCCTATATGTTTGGATTATTATAACTATAATATCTAGGTTAACTGCCTGCTATAACTATAAGGATAGGCTAATAGCCTTACTAATTATAAAGCACATGTATATAGCTGCTTTTAGTTTATATAGAAGCTGGAATCCTTAGGGGCAGTATGTTAATTATGTGAAGGTATTATAATACGGTTCTTATATAGTAAGGATATAGTATTTCTCTAGGTCTAGACTGTCTAGTAGGGGCCTTGTAAGGCGGTAGTTTATATTACCGCAGTTATACTATATAATGGATAGGTAGCGGACCCCTAGCGAGGGTCCTTTGACTTTTCTTTATTCCTTACTTCTTCTGTTTTTACTTTCTCTAGGATATTTAGAGCTTCTGTCTCTTGTATCTATACCCTAGTTACTACTTATTTTATATAGAGCTTTCTATTTCCGTGTCTTGTATTTCTATTAGTGCTTCTATATCTAAATCTATTATTATTATTAGTTTTTCCCCTATTCTTACTGGTCGGCTATATGCCCTTTATAGGTCGGCTGCGAATGTTATATTTGCCGTATTAAGTCTAATTCTTAATTGTCCTAGTCTTAAGCCTACTGTTACTGTTTATAGGGGTCTTTCTACGGGGCGTCCTCTCCCTTATATCCCCTGTGACCCTTATGTCCTTAATTGGTCTAGTAATGTTACACAGCGTCGCTTCTGGCCTATTAAGGCTTGGGATGGCTGGCCTAGCCCTCTAGTGTTAAAGGTAGGAAACGCTAGGAAGGCGCCTGCGTCCCCTTGGCTTATCGCCTGTTATTTCCATTTATATAACCTAGCGTGTAGTTATTCCCGTAGCTGTTAAGCCCTTGCCTTCCGTCTCCTATATTTAATATAGTCTTCTCTCTTCCACGCCTTATATGTGCTTTGGTAGCAGTTTGCGCATTTTATTTAGTCTTAATTTAAGTAATATCTTATATTGTGGGGGCCTATATAGTGGCCGCAGCACACCTATGCTGCGTATATAGATTGGGTGTGTCCCTATTATATATAGCAATAGCATCATTTTAGGCGTAGTCTGTAGTTATAAAGCCTTATATTATATATAAGGCTATTTATAATTATTCCTTTTTGGATAAGGAGTTTTTATATTCCTAGTGTATGTATGCTAATAATAAGGGAGCTATATGTTTGTTTAGCGTCTCCCTAGTAAGTCTCCAGCGACCCTTATATCCTCTTATTGTTCTTATTATATACTTAGTTTGTATTTTCCTATTAAAGCTATTAGATTTGGGTGATTTTAAGTCCTAGTATAAGGCGTTCCGTTTGTCTTACTATCTCCTATATAATTACTGTATTGTCTACCTAGCGTCCCTTTTCTACCCTAAGGCTTATAGAAACCGCTAGGACTTTAACTGGGTAATCCTCGCAGAGTACTTTTATGCTAATACGTTCTCCTAGCCTATCCCCTGCCCTTATAGCTTATTCCTTTATTTATTAGTCCTTTAAAGTAACTCTAATGTCTCCACTCTTAAGGTGTTGGACTATAATAGCGTTGTGGACCTCTTTATGTATCTTTATAAGGACTTCTGTTTCTAATTATCCCCTAAGCCCCTCTACTTATTCTGTGTTTGGTTATATTATAATTATATACCCGGTTATTAACTTAAGGGGGGTAGGTTTCCTATACTGTAAAAGTACAGCTATAGTGGCCTAGGTACGGTTCGCTGGTAAAGGGGGGTTATACTTATTTTTAATTTTGCTTAGCTATTAGAGGATTTAATTAAGGGTTTACTAAAGGGGCGCCTGAGGTTTACTGGACTGGTGGAGCTATTCTACTAGCTATATTAGTTTGTTATGGCTAATGGTTACTTCTTTATAATTTTAGATACTAGACACGTCTAATAGGCTTTATATTTTATTAGATGCCTTCTTAATAGAGGTATTTCCGCTTTATAGTGTGGTATTCGCCCGTCTTTATTATAGAGGGCTATTGCTAGGCGTAGTTTTAGCGGTCGCGCGCGAGTGCGAGCCACCGTCGTTCGACGTGTGCCTTCTCTGCGATGTATATATCTTAGGGGGATTCTCTAGGTGTTTTTTAGGGTTCTTTTAGTTGGTTTTGGTCTTTTTAGGCCGGGTGCAGCAAGAGCTCCACTTTCTTCTAGTAATTACTTTAAAATAAACCTCTATTACGGTAAACTTATTAATAGGCTAGGTATATAGGTATAGAATAATTAATAATAATAATATAATTAGTAAAGTGGTTACCTAATAGATTAACTTTAATTATATTCTAAGATATACTATAAAAAAGAGAACTATTTAGGTAGGGACTATAGTCCTTTAAATATATAATACTGCGCTTAAGAAATATACTAAGTACGTTAGTACGTTGCGTTCCTACCTTCTTACCTTCCAAACTTGTAACGTGACTAGCCACGTGACTTGGCTACCCCTTATTTTATAGCTTAATCAGTCCTAGCGCCTCCCATACTGTCTTAACTAACCTATTTATATCTTTTTCTAGTAGTCGTACTACTGCTAATATAAGGTCCGTAACATCTAGACAACTAAGTTAAAATAGGTAATAGAAATAGTTAATAAGATAGTTAATAAGACATTTAGTTATAAGTTAAGAGATAACTAAGACATGGTTCGTATAGACGATCTAGGTCTTTAGATAGTAGTACGATAGTAGTAAGGGATAGAGTTGTTTTGGATAATCCTTATCGCGATAAGTCTTAGTATACCCTAAATAAATTTTTAGATGCCTTCTTCTTCTTTATTATTGTATAAATATGGCTTTAGAAGTAGAATTAAAAGCTCTTAATTCTATTAATACCTCTAAATTAAAAAATATAAGAGGTTGCTTAGCTCTTTTAATATAGGAGTATACCTATCTACTAGGTAGTAATGAGCCCGTATAAAATAAAAATGCTTATCTTTTATTCTATTATAAACACTATATAGAGTTATACGCTATATAGTTAACTTCTAATTTCTAAAACTACTTGGCGTTAAAGTATAGTATTACGGTTAAGCCTAAAACTAGTTATATAAAAGAAGTAATACGGAATTAATTAAAAGATCTTTACCTTAAAGCGTTATCTTAAAATAAAATAAAAGAGCTAGATTTAAAAGTACTCTAAGTAGTTCTAAATAAGGAAGTTATTAATAAGGCCCTTATTATATTAATTGTTATATAAAACTTACTATTTTAAATAGTTAAGTAGCCAGAGTTCTATATCCTTCTATAGTTAATTAATCCTAAAATAGACAGCCATATAACTATAGCCTATTTAATAGTTAGTAAAAAGGTTTATAACTTATGGCTATTATAAAAGGATATTATATAAAAGTGGCTGCAGTCTATACTAATAAGTATTTATCTCTCCGTTAATATCTGGACCTCTTTAAATAATTACCTTCTCCTTATAATTTATGGCTATTTTATTAATAGCTAGGAAAAGCTTATAAACGCTCTCCTTAGCCTCTATATAGTAGCCTCTTATAATAGGGACGAGCAATAAAATACTCTCCTTTTAGTGCTTAAGGACTACGGGATTATATAAATGCTAGGTACCGTTATATCTAATAACTATATTATAAATAATAAGCTTTACCGTATAATAAGCAACTAGCTTCTTTAGAAAGAAGGAATTAAATAGAACCCCGTTTACTAACAGATTTATTATTAGGGTTATATTCTAAACCTTACTATTTAGGCTTTCCTCTTTAAAAACTTAATAAGTTTAAATAATATTAAGTCGTATAAAGAAGATAAGGTTAAAAAAAAAGAGTTAAATCTAAAAGAGGAGGAGGAGAAAAGTAATATATTTTAGAAACTTAGTATACTTGAAAAGCTTTATAATATTACTATACATACCTATAGCTTAGCTGGTTATATAAGGGAGTTTAAAAGTCTTATAGGGAGAAAAATTCTGCTTAATAATCGTACAAGATAGAATAGCTAGTATTTTATACTTAGCGTAGCAATTTAGAAAAAGTCTGCCCTTAATATATATACTAAGCGTAACCTTAATACACTTAAAAAGGACTATCTTAGTTTAAAGGACTAGGAGGCGCTTTATACGATAAAAAGTTTTCTTTAAATATTCTACTAGGTGATCCTAAAATACTAGGAATATAAAGTAACGCTTAAGAATGTACTCTTTATAATAGATATTATAATTAAGCACCTTAATAAATCTTAGGTTAGTTTATCTCCCTACTTTATTTTCTAATTTAGCTAATATTATATAATAGAAGGAGTATATATCTAATAAAGAGTTCTCTTTTTTTTTTATATATATCCATTGTATTATACTACGTACAATACTACTCATACAGCCTCTAGGCTATGGCGCTATAGTTCTATATATATAAATCCTTTTTAGGCAGCTTAATATGTACTAGTAGCTATGTCCTAGTAGTTTATAAATCCCTAAATTAGGGATTTACAGCTTCCTAGTAAATACTAGGTTGCTAGCAACTATTAGGTAGTAAGAAAACGGTAGGAAAATAGTAGAAAAAATTGAAATAAAAGTAATCCTAACGCCTGTCCCTGTCCTATTTGTAGTTTATTTCTATCCTTTTACTTTCTATAGTCTATCTACTAGGATTTTAGTAGGAGTTACCTCCTTCTAGAGATCCTGCTGCTCTTAGCCACTTTCCAGTAGCTATTTTTATCCTACTTAGAAATAGAAAAAGCGCCCCTCTTCCTTTTTTTGTGCAAAAAAGCTTCTCTAGGGAGAGAGAAGAGCCTATTTATCTTTGCATTTCCTTTCTATCTTCCCAATATAGTCTGCATTCTAGTAATAGATGCGTAGGGGTTTGTACCGCGGTATAGTCCCTAAAGCATCTACCTTCTTTATCCTTCCCTATTGTTTTAAAAAAGGATTTAAAGAAGCCTTTTCCTACTTTTAGTTAAAAGAGAGCTGATTATAGCCTTTTAGGATATTTATCCTTAGGGGCTTTAAAAGAAAAGGGGTAGTTTCCTTTATAGATTCTAGTATAGTGTTTTCCTTTGCTTTTATTCTGTTGCTAATTGTCTTTCTACTATTCTAGTATCTTTTCTCTTGCTTGTCTCCCTAGGTAGGCTAAAGAAGTATAAAAAGATTATAGTTTTCTTCTAGAGAGGCCCTTTTTAGCTAGCTTATCTGCTATTTTATTTCTATAGATTTCTAAATAGCTAGGAACCCAATAGAAGTTAATAGAGATACCCTTACTAGCTAAGTAGGAACAGCTTTGCGTGATTTTAAAGACTAGCTCTTGTCCCCCTATAAGAGAATTAAGCTGCAATCTCTTAATAGCCGCTTGGCTATCTATAAAGATATAGACTTATTTCTCTTCTAGTCTTTATTATTTTAGGTGTTCTAGGGCCCTATAGACTGCATAAAGCTCTGCGTTTATAATTTCCATATAGGGTCCTAAATTCCTGTTTGTTGCATATTTAATCCTATTTCTCTCCCCTATTTTACATATGGCAGCTATATTTAATTTACTATCTTTAGAGCCATCTATATAGTATATATCTACTAGGTCCCACTCTAGGGATTTTTGTAAATTTTCTACTAGTCTTAGATATTCTTATACAGCTTCTTCTTTACTATTCTTTAAGATAGAGAAAGATGCAGATATAGGAGGAGACTATAGTTTTTGCCACTCTAGAGAGATTTTCCCTATTTTCTAGTTCTGAACTAGTTACTGAACCCTAGATACTAGGAATAGTAGCTGTGTTTTTAGCTGTAGTAAGTGCCTTATAGTAGAGTTTTTAGAACTAGAATTAGAGCTAGTTGCTAGTTCATCCTTGTCTTTATTATTTTCTTCTATATAGGCCTTCTTAATTACATAGTTTTCCTTAAATTTTAGGATTCTTAATGCGTAGCTATTGCAAAGCTTTTTAAATCTAATTCTAGGAGGAGGGATAGAGGCTTCAATCTCTATAGCTTGGCTAGGAGATTCTCTAAACGCTCCTAAAACTAGTTTTAGGGCCTTATTTTATAGAGACTGGTACCAGCCAGTAGGTAGTCTCTAGATTTGCTTTTCCACCAGCATTATATTCTATAGTCTGCTATAGTAGTAACATAGGCTATATAGAGCTGCCGTAGGGCTTATAGAGATAGTAGGTAGTTATATAGTAGAGTTTAACATGCCTACTTATCTAGGCCTCTACCCTAGTTTTCTAGTAGTTTTCCTATTTATCTAGGCCTAAGGGCCTAAGGCTTTCCATAAGCAGTTAGCTGCTACCACCTATAACACGGGGAATTTCACCAGTTCTTTCAAATATCTTATAATAGGTTATTAGCCTAAGTACTAGCCTACCCCCCAGCAGTCTATATAAGAGTCTCCTCCTAGAGTTAGTACGCTTTTATATGGCTTAGGAGCCTTCCATAGCCTCTAGTTTCACGCCTCTTTTTATTATTTCCGCTGGCACAAGCATAGGCTGCCATTTGTAGGGGTCGCAACTCCTATCTCACGCGCCTACTAACGTAATCCTATAAGGGCGTCATAGCTGCATCCTACAGTATAGTTAAAGCCTTAAGTACTATCTACGGTTAAGGCCAGCCAAGCCTCTCCCGCCTAAGTAACTCCTATTTACTCCTTAAGCGTACCTTACCAGCGTACTGCCCTAGCGAGCAGTCCTATCTATTAGTACACCGACACGCGCATCCATTCTCTTAAGCCACATAGTAGTCTCTCTAGCTAGGACATAATCCTACCTACCTACTAGGTGCACTAGGGGTTAGAGCCCAGCTAAGGGGTAAGGTCCCTAGAGCCAGCAGTGGCTACTATGTACTACGCCCCGCGGGAGGCTAGTAGTAGTATAGGGGCGCTACACCCTATACTACCGCCAGTTCCCGTTTCGCGTTGCCTATAAGAGTCTCCTTATAACAGGCCGACCGTGTCTTGCAGGAGGGGGCCATAGACTAGGTCCCGTGCCAGGCAACCTACTCCCCCCTCTCCTACTAACTAAGCTTGTGTCCCCCCCTTTTATAAGCTAGCCTGTATCTCTAACTGTCAAGACCTCGTCCAACTGGCCTGTGTTTCCTCCAAGACCTCCCCCATATATATACATACTAGGTTGCGTGCACCACGCCTATTGAGACCCTCCTATAAGTCGCCTTGTATACATACATGCGTCAAGTTGCGTGCACCACGCCTATTAAGACCCTCCTGTGAGTCACCTATAGGTCGACCGTAGGTCGAACGCCATGGGGCCGTCGAAGCTGGCCTGTGTTTCCGCTACCTAGAGCTTTGCCCGTGTTTCCACCTCATTAAGCCGTCTGGTCGCTGTCGCGTCGCCGTCGCGTCGCTGTCGCGTCGCTGTCGCGTCACTGTCTCGTCCAGGTCGCGCGCACCACGCCTATTAAGACCCTCTTCTGAGTCTCCTGGATGTACCGGATAGGCTCTCATAGAGGGGCCTTAACAAGTTCTCTAGGTAGGGCCTTAACAAGTTCTTCGCGGTAGCCTTGGGGGCCTTAACAAGTTTCGTACGAGGTATCTGCGACGCGTTAACCTTAACAAGTTCTTATAAAAAGGAGATCCCCTACGCCCTCGTCGCGTTCCGTTGCGATCTCAGAGTTAGTGCAAGCCCAAGGGTGTCCTGTTGTACGTCTAGGTCGTCCACGTCGACTGGCTGAATAAGGCCAGTTTCGGGCCTGGCTACGAGCCAGGTAGACGTACATCGGGTGGTTTTCGTATCCTAGTTTCCCTTAATGGCCCCCCTAGATGGTAGAGCAGGAGCCCCAGGCGGGGGCAGTAGGACTCCTGGTGTTGTTAAGGGCGATGCTTCGTACGCGTCGCGAGCTCAACACCACAGAACCGCGACGACAGCGCGCTGCACGCGCTGCGACGGCTCCCTACCATCGCCTCTGCACTTGGCCATCAAAAGAAACGATTTCCTGATGATGTTTCCACCCGCGGCGACGTGGACGCGTGCAGTAGGGCTTCGCGGGCTAAAAGAGTTCTCTAAATGTATTAGAAATGCTTAGAATACCTTTAATAGGTATTACTATAAAATAAATAACTTGCCCCTTTACGCCGCTATACTTATTCTTTATCTAGCCTATTATATAAGATATATTAAACAGGTTTAGAAAAAGGAGTGGCGTAAGCCTATACTTAATAGCATTAAAGAGCTTTAGGAAAGATATTAGAATAGGAGTTTTATGCCTAGAAGTATGTTATTATATAAAAAGCTAGCTCTAGTTTAAGACCTTAATAAGTTTAATAAGATTACTAAGGATCTTAATAGTATAATATTTTAACTAAAAAGTTAGGATAAGTATAAGGACTTTATCTCTAAGACGCCGTATAAAATTTTAATGACTATACTTTAGTAGTAGTCTTAGAAATAATAATAAAAGCACTGGCTACGGCTCTTACTTAACCGTGCGTATCACCAAATGCACGGTCTCGGCAAATGCACGGTGCCTCTCGCCACACACATTGAATTTTAACACTTGATATCTCCATCAATATGAAGCCGATTGACAAGGCATTGGCATTAATTTGTGGCTAAAAAGATGTTAATTATACTGCCGTTGTAGATGAATTTGGATGCAATCGATCTACCCTCTCTAGGAGGCACAGAGGTGTTACAACGTCCCGTGAGAATATCACAGCTATATACTACTCTTTGTTATCAAAAGCCCAGTAGAATGAGCTAGTAAACTATATTAATAGACTCTCTAATAAAGGGATTCCTCCTACCATACCAGTTGTCCGATTGCTTGCTATAGATATCTGTAAAACCAGGCCTGGAAAGTGCTGGACTTGGCGTTTTGTGAAAGCTCATTTGGATTGCCTTAACCACGGCTTCCTACGGAGCATTAATTTAGCTAGAAGGAAGGCAGACTCTTTAGAGGTCTACCGTGCATGGTTTGAACAAGTATGAGGTTCCTAGCTTATAAGGTTGTAGCTAATTATTAGTAGTTATACGCCAAAATATGAGAATATAATATATCTCCGCAAAACTCATATAATATGGATGAGAAAGGTTTCCTAATAGGAGTACTTCGCAAAATGCGAAGAGTCTATTCAAAAGAAGCTTTCCAGAAAGGCAATATTGTCGCTGCAGGCCAGGATGGCAATCGTGAGTGGATCACCCTGGTCGCCTCAATCTGTATGGATGGCTCCTGGATTCCCCTAACATTAATCTACCAGGCTGTCTCAGGAGACGTGCAAGATACATAGGTTACTAAGGTAAACCCTATAGATTACAATGTACACTTTGCATTAACTGCGATAGGGTGGACTAATAAGAACCTGGGATTTAAGTGGCTTACTAACATTTTCGACCGATTTACGAAAGGGAAGGCTAGGCAAGGGAGAGACTACCGCCTCCTAATATTGGATGGGCACAATAGCCATCTAAATATGCGCTTTATAGACTGGTGTAGTCTATATAGGATTATCCTAGCATTCTTTCCGTTGCATTTAACTCACCGCCTTTAACCACTTGACGTTAGTCTCTTCGGACCACTTGCGCAATTTTACTTAGAAGAAGCAGACCTATGGCTTCAACAGTGTACTAGCTTAAGGTTGTTTACAAAGAGAGACTTCTTTACTATTTTCTGGGCAGCTTTTATAAAGGCCTTCTTAAAAAAGAACATTCTAAGCGCCTTTAAGAAGACCGGTCTTTAGCCGAGAGAGTATAACTATGTGGTTAAAGCAGTAACCCGGCAACCTCCGGAGGAAGATAAATACTCTTCTAGATTATTAGTCCTTTTGAGCTTTAAAATTAGGGTTATACGGAAGCTAATTAAGAGTATAGTGGACCAAAGTGTGAGTAAGAAGACTCGCAAATTAGTTAATACGGTAGAGGCGTTAACCGCGTAAAATAAGCTTCTTAAACACAAAAACAACAACCTTAGGGGTTCTCTTATTAAGGAGAAGGGACAGCGTACCCGTGGCAAAGGCCTTTTTAAGCAAATGCGCGATAATCAGCCGAGTAAGGCCTTAATCTTTAGTCCTAATAAGATCCAGCAGGCACGTGATTATTTTGCATAGAAAGAGAGGGAAGAGGCTCAAGAACAGCTCCGAAAAGAGGCTAGGAAGGTTGAGCAACAGTTTAATAAACAGTAGAAAGAAAGAGACCTTAAACAGCGGAAGATTGATAGGGAGATTGTAAAGGAGGAAAGGCTAAAAAGGGAAGCTAAATTGAAGGCACAGAGATAGGTAAAGAAAGAGCAGCAAGCAATAGATAGATAGTTGAAAGTAGAGGCTAAGCAGGCTAATAAGAAGCCTAGGAAAGCACCTATTAGGAAGCTATCTCCTAAAAAGGTGGAGGTTAAGCCTAAAAGTGTAAATAATGATGCCGAGGTGGTATCTCAATACGAGCGACCTAGGAGGCAACCCAAACCTACACGGAAGGTTTTAGAGAGGGACAATTAGATAGAAAGTTTCGCATTCCTTTAAGCTTCAAATTTTGCTAAAAATAAATTAAATGCGTCAAGAAATGGTGGAGTTATAGGTCGCTGAACTTATTTGTGAAAATGGTGGAGGACCGTGCATTTGGTGAGGCCGTGCATTTGGTAATACGCACGGTTATAGTAATTAAAATTCTCTTAATTCTAGTAATAAGTAATAAGCTAGAAAAAGTCTTTTTAGGAGGACGTTATATGGTATTATAGGAGAGAATATAGATAGATTCTAAAACTCTTAAGAAAACAAAGTATTTAAAGAATTAGCATTAGAGAAGAACTATAAAAGGGATAGAGAATTTTTCTTTAAGTATTTAACTACTATATAGTCAGGGGGAGAGGTATATAGGGACCTGTTTCTACTATAATATCCGCAATATCCGCAATATCCGCAATATCTGCAATATCTGCATTATCTACAATATCTGCCAAATTCTGCCAAATTCTGCTTAGTTGGGGTAAAAAAGCCCCGCAGAGGGCACTTTTATCCTTATCGATTGTGATATTTTATGCATTTTCTATTGGATAAAGGATATTTTATGCTCGCTTATTCGCATTATCCAAAACAATCCTGAGTAAGGGAATTCCACCTCCCAAGCACTTGTTTCTTATCTTCCTCAATTGTACCTCGAACTCCATAATTAAATCTTTATTTGAATTTTCCGGTAGTCTCTTTCTGTATGCCTCATCTCCCGTCTCTTGACTTTCCTCTGCGTCCTCCGCGGTTTCAGTCTTTGCGGTATCTTCTGGATGGAATTGTCCATTGCGCGACACTAGCGACTTCTCTGCTTCCTTAGTCGCGCATTGTGATGAAACGGGAGCGGGGTTTCTTCATGTTCTCAGCGATGCGTGGCGTCATAGCGTTTGCTAAGGAGGAAGTATCAAGGGCGCTGAATTGGAGACGAGTGAATAGTGAAGTCCGGGATGCAATTGCGGCGTTGTCATCGGGGCAAGCGGCAGAACGGCCGAAAGGAGGCATAGCAGAGAGGGGATCTGCGAATGTCAAAGGTCGAGTAGAAGTGCGGGTTGTATGTCTTAGGGTCATTTTGATTTCCGTGTAATTTGGCGGAGGCGCGCCAAAGCGATGATGATCTTCATGACTTGGAGAACTTGCGGGGGTGGGCGTTCCTACAGCAGAGGCGGTGGAGCTTGTTTTCTCGACGCGCAACCACAAGCCGACACACCCACGCACCCATACATCATGAGCGAGGAGGGGCGAGTGTCTGATAGGCAGGCTGACCCTGAGCCCGGTAGTATCGAGATTACCGCTTGATAACGGCCAGCAATCTGATGAAGCTTTGTCCCACCTGCCCAAAATAACATAGAAGCCCTGGGGAAAAGGGCCCTAATCCTTACTATCGAGCTCACCGTCTTGCAGAATCTTGCTTTTTCATCATCTTCCATAGCCAGCGACAAAGGAAACACGCGACATCGACCTAGCTACGCACTTCTAGACTTCACGAGCCTCTTAGCACGCGAATCAAAGCCGCAAATGAGTTTAGATGCTGACATGAATCCCTCAAAGCCGCTTTAGATCTGCTTCGGAACTTTCACCTTTTGCAGCAAAGCAAAGTACGTCTGGTGACGTAATTGGCTACCTAGGCCTCGGGAAAGCCGTCTCTTGTTTTTTACGCTAATTACCTACCTAAGAGGCATTCGCCCTATCGTCCTTCTAAGCCTTTCGCGTCTGCGTTCTCTGTGTGACTCAAATGCCATGACCTTCTACGGGGGTTGCCTGACAGGGAAGGTGAGATTTTCTTGAAGCTACCCTGGTTCATATCAGAGCTCCCCTCGCTGCTTCCCCGCTGCCCGGGTCTCTTTATTTTCATTCTGTCCCTTTCACGAGTTTCAATTCCTCGGTCAAGTCCTATCCTCTCCTCAATTGAAGTCGCAATAGCTTCACCGCAATCCCTGTGTGCCCCTTTTTTACGGTGCATTGCTGTTCTCGGCGGGTACGCAGCGTTTTGCATTCTTTTAATCCATGTCACAACACCACGACACCACATCTTCTCTGATTAAATTGCTGATTGAACAGGCAGCATCATCTTGCTTTACCTGCTCAATTTGCATGATATGTTTTCGTACAGCTCTGGTTTCGCTTTTGCGTTCATCTTAACTGTCATTGCGCAATTCGTCCCGGCACCCACGAATTTGATCACAAAGAAAGGCTATGCCGGCATCAACGTGCGATACAAGCAGGTTCCCACGGGAATTTGTGAGCTAGACCCTAAGGTTAAGAGCTTCTCCGGCTATGCCGATGTGGAGGAAAATGAGCATATCTTCTGGTAGGCAGATCTTCATGCACTGGCAAAGATTCGCCTCAAAAAGTTATTGCCATTCAAGCCACACCCATTGTCAAAGGGTGAAGAACATTTTTACCTTTTAACATCTATTAGAATGCCTAAGTAGGATCGAAAGAGAACCATCTTCCGCTAAAGAACATAACGAGACACTTTTCATACGCTGAAACCCAATCTTGAAGCATATACTGCACAGGCAAGATTGTAGTATTTTGAAGCAGTCACTAGCACCCATTGAGCACAATTACCTATGTGTTGGGTTTGACAGTATACTTCATGGAGACTGACATGCCCATTCAGGTGGTTCTTTGAAGCCCGCAATCAAGACCCCACAACTGCGCCGCTGACAGTTTGGATCAATGGAGGCCCGGGATCGTCATCTATGATTGGACTCTTTCAGGAGTTAGGACCTTGCGGTGTCGACATTGATGGGAACGTCTATAACAACCCATACTCTTGGTCGAATGCAAGCAATATGGTAAACTATGAGAAGCGTGGAAACACCACTTAAGCTGACAATAAGAATAGCTCTTCATTGACCAGCCCACACAAGTCGGCTTCTCTTACTCGATTCCGATCCCCGGCTACGTTATCAATCAGACTATCGTACAACTTCCAAATGATACCTGCCCGGATTATGCCTTGGAGCTTGGAACCTGCGGGACCTATTCGTCTCCCAACGAAACTCTCACTGCAGATACAACTCAAGCAGCAGCGCCAAACATGTGGAAGACTCTTCAAGGTTTTATGGGAGCTTTCCCACAATACTCACGCCATGGATTTCATTTCACAACTGAGAGCTACGGTGGCCACTATGCTCCTGTCTTCAATGGTAATAACTAGCAATTGTGGATTTGCTTTCTTAAAAGCGCTAACTGACGTTTTTCAGAGTACATCGAAATGCAGAATGCAAAAAACATTCCAAGTGCTCATAAAATCAACCTTGAGAGTGTGCTTATTGGAAATGGGTGGTTTGACCCCTTGATTCAGTACCAAGCACACTATAACTTCACTGTTTATCCCGGCAACACGTACGATTATGATCCATTCAGTGCATCTGTCAAGGCACAGATGTACAACAGTTTGTATGGACCTGGCAATTGTGTGGACCAGACACTCGATTGCTATGCTCGTGGCATAAACTCAATATGCAGCGCAGCGGATAACTTCTGCGCCTCACAGGTAGAGAGCCTCTATGATAATCATCTCGGAAGAGACGAATATGATATGAGAGAGCTGACGCCTGATCCCTTCCCCTACGGGTTCTACGTTTCTTATCTCAACACTCCGGCAGTCCAGTCCGCTATCGGCGCATATCAAAACTTTTCTGAATATTCAAACACAGTTGGAACTGCTTTCGGGACAACTGGGGATGATGACAGAGAATCCAATACCATTCAAGACGTCCGAAAGCTTCTAAAGCAGGGAGTGCAAGTCGTGATGTACTTCGGAGATGCTGACTACAGCTGCAACTGGCTCGGAGGTCAAGTCGCAGCCAGAGAGATTGACGCACCAGGCTTTTATAGCGCCGGATTTGTCAACGTTACGACCTCAGACGGCATTGTTCATGGTCAAGTCAAACAGAGTGGCTCGTACAGCTTTGTCAGAATTTATGAGTCTGGCCACGAAGTTCCGTTTTATCAGCCGCTTGCTGCATTGGAGATGTTCGAACGTGCGCTAGGCAATAAGGATATTGCTACCGGGAAAGTCAATGTGACTCACAAATACAAAACTGTGGGGCTACCAACGAGTACATACAGGGAGGGCAATGCCACTGTTCAGTTCGAAGTTTTACCTTCGAATGCTATTTATAACACTACTCTCAACGGACCAAACCCTGCATCTACAAACAACACAGCAAAGAGAGATACGCTAAAGGACCCTAGGAAGCTGCGGAGTGTTCAAAAAGGTATCAAAATTTCCCCATGAACGGTTTTTCATAACGGCTCTTGTTAGTGCGACCAAGTGCTAGCACTTCGGTGGCCAATGGACCGCGCAAGATTTCCTTAATAATACGGCCACGGGGATAGCAGAGATATGCCTGCATGCGACT
This sequence comes from Cenococcum geophilum 1.58, assembly GCF_001692895.1. NCBI lineage: Eukaryota > Fungi > Ascomycota > Dothideomycetes > Gloniales > Gloniaceae > Cenococcum > Cenococcum geophilum. The sequence continues at coordinate 1,799,214 of NW_027137564.1, read as the reverse complement.
CTGGTCAAGCCACCTTTTGCTTCGAATGAGTGAACCTGTACGTAATATATGAATGTTATGTGTTCATGAGCCCAAAAGGAAAAAATTCTCTAATCCGGAATCGCTTGCCTCTTTCACAAATAGCACACTCCTAATCCTTTATCCCCTCGCTTTTTCACTCTCTAATAATACGCTCGCAGCACCTGCCAAGAATGTGAAATTATATGCAAAACACCGGACTCTAAATGATTTCTAGAAAAAATCATCCCAATATATTTCTCATCAAACAGTCATTCCACCCCTCGTTTTATTGACTATTCATTTTACCCCTTGGCTATGGCTAGTCCGGCTAATTGCCCAGGCCGGTAAATGCCTCTCCACCTTGTCGAAATTTAAGGTCGATCGCAGCTTGTACTCAATTGAACGCGGACCTTCGGCTGCGAGGAAGTCTACCAATGGACTTTGCTTTCTTAAAAATGAAGCGGCGGAAAAACGCTGGCTGAGCCAGATGAATACGTTGGTGTCCTTATATTAGACACAACTCCAGCAACTGTCTCGGGGCAGCATCTTTTTCTCCCTGTTCGTTCAAAATGGTTTCCGCCTTCTCGTTGATATTGTCGCTTGTGGCTGTGGCGTCTGCAAAAATATTCTATGCTGGTGTGGCGGAGAGTTCGGGCGAGTTCGGCGCCTGGAGTAGCACCGCAACGCCAGGAACTGGACTGCCAGGGGCATTCGGCGTCGATTATGCTTTTATTAATAAAAGTGCTCTAGATATATATGTTGACCAAAACAAAGTAAGTAGTGCTCAGTGGGCCAATTTGAAGGCGGCCTATATTAATCGATGGCAGGTAAATTTATTTAGAGTTGCCTTTCTGCTGGAGAGGATGTGCCCGCTCTGGTGTGGGCTTGGAAGCATATTTAATGAGACGGTGCGTAATAGAATCAAGAGAAGATTTCTAGTTGCTGATGAATTTCCAGCATTTTGGGTACTATAAGGATGCCATAGATTACATCACTATCACTAAAGGTTCGTTTTGAGAGAGCGTTCGGGCAAAATAATTAAGTGAAATTGTAGGAGCCTACGCAATTCTCGACCCACACAACTACATGCGCTACAATGACCCGTCTCAGCAACCTATGACGGGAAGCGTGATTGGAAACACATCGGATTCTAAAGCCGCAACGACTGCGCAATTTGGGGCTTTTTGGGGAGAACTGGCTAGGCGGTTCAAAGGCAATGAGAGGGTTATATTCGGTCTCATGAATGAGGTAAGGACGTGCGAATTTGAATCTCAACCCCAAGAAAGTGCATCCGCTTACCAAATTGCCATTTATTACTAGCCCCACGATATACCAACCTCCCTCATTCTTCAAAATAACCAAGCTGCCATCACTGCCATCCGCGCGGCCGGAGCTAAACAGCTCATCATTGCGCCCGGAAATGGCTACACTGGTGGCCATTCCTGGCTTCAGAGCTCTCAAGGAGATGAGCCATCAGGAAATTATCTTTATAAAATCTCTGATCCGCTTAATAATACGGCCATCGACATTCACGAGTACCTGGATACGGATTTTAGCGGCCGTTACTCAGTATGCAATCAGTCTGGCCCGGCAAATTTGGCGGGAGTCACGGGATGGCTGAAGCAGTACGGGTTGAAGGTACGGAGAAACCTGTCCAGTGAAGGTTGGCGAATTCGAAGGGAACTGCAAAAGCGCTGATAAATACGTAGGCCATGATCACCGAGTTCGGAGGGGATAATAACACGCAGGTAAGCTGTTGTCTCATCTCTTTATCTATGTACTAAGTCCATCATTGGTACCCTCTGGATTGGAACACATGGCTAACGACGTTCGGATGAATGGGTTAGTGCGATACTTACCTCGCTGATCTCATAAACTATATGGCTGCCAATGATGAATACATTGGCTGGACCGCTTGGGCTGCTGGACCCTTGTGGGGTACTGCAAGCCCATGCTGCACTAATAACAAACAATATGGGAGCTTTGAGCCTGGGAGTAAAGCAGGCGATGGGTCGCCAGGGTATGCTCTCCTCTCAACCTCGATTTCAACGAAAGTGCGGTTTTGCTAATGAAGTCTTGTGATGTGCGTAGGCTGTATGAGACAGTTTGGCTGAAGGCTATTCAGCCATTGGTTCCGAGTAGGCTGCAGTGGAGCGGGATTTCGAGCGTAAAAGGAGGCACATTGACAAGTGGACCAGGAAAGAAAGGTGGATAGTCCGGTGGGTATGGTCGCAAATAGTCTTCCCCTAGGAGCTAGTGGGGGAGTGAATTTCGTGCTTATCTGAGAGAAGTGTAAAAGGGGACTAAAGTGCGCCTGGAAATTTCAGATTGTAAATATTTGTATTGGAATATTTTAAACATGATAGCACGCCAAAGAGATGTCTGGGAGGGAGTAGTGGGGAAACGCGGAGTGGCTTTACCTCTGGCTTGGCAGACGCGGCTTCCTTGTGTTTCCCCACACTCCAATGAAGCACGTTCAGGCACAACCCTCTTCGTTCCCTATAAAGCTCGCGGAAGCTACTCCAAAAGTCCTGTCTGATGAGGATCGGTTGAGGAGGGGTAGTCCTGAGCGGCAGAGCCAATAGAGCCTCGGTCTTTCGGTGTCATTTAAAAGCTTCATCCCTGAAAATACGTCAACCTGGAATTCGGTCATTTTGCCTAATAAGAATAGTATCCCATGATTCAACTAACTTTGCGTTTCAACTGCGATATACACATGGGTATTGAGGAACCTAGACACGAAGGCCGGCTTCTATTTAGCCGAGCATACGACCTCTAGCTCAAGAGCTATCACTAATTTCTCCATAACTGTCAACACAACTTCGGGGCCCATAACGATACCGAATATGCAACTAAGTAACCGTCAGAGCCGATTTGTTGTGACGGATTATGTCTTTGGGGATGAGACGCTACCCCACTCATCCGCTGAAGTGCCCATATATGGCACGTTCGACGCCCCCGTTATCGTCTTCTACCTCAAAATTGGTCAAGTGGGCGAGTTTGCTTTCAAATCAGGATCCGTGAGGGAATTCAAAACGTACTAAGTTGAGGCCGGTTTTAAACCCAAGTCAAACAGCACTGTCGGATACACTTATGCTCAGACTGATGGAGCGACTTTCATCCAACTTCCCAACGGCCTAGTCATATACTTGCTTGACCTCGATACGGGCTATTCGTTTTTCGCCCCGCCAACAGTTTTTAATCCGGACGTCGTCCCCAACGAGCAAAGCTTCGTTTTAGGTCATGACAGCGTTCGGAGTGCCCCTACCAGCAACGGAGTGATGCGAGTGTCAGGCGACAATACTAACCAGACAACTGTCGAAGTCTACGTAGGGGGCGAGCGGGTTAAGACAATCCAATGGAATGGCAAACTTCTTGCCAGAAAAAAAACTGCCTATGGTTTTCTTGTGGCCTCGATATCTGGAGTAGCAAATTGCAGGGCTGAACTTCCAACATTAACGCGACGGGGAATGGCAGACTCGCTCCCTGAAGTTGCTCGCACTTACGACGACTCCTTATTTTTAACGGCTACGGCTTTTATAAAATACTAGAGTTTACGTAATACTATATTAATTATAAGATTTTACTAGCCTACTTTTTTTTATATCTTATATATAAGATATAGCCGCTTAATATAGTTGTATTTTAGCCTTTTAAGTACTAGTACAGTAAGGCTATAAATTAGGCTTACTATATTAGCATATATTTAAGAAGGCAATAAGGGCTCCATGAAAATCGGCCTCTGCACCTCCACGTGGTGGAGCCCGAGAACCTGGTATGCAGCTATCGGCGTTCCACCAGGATCGTGCCAATAGACTACCAGAGCAAACGCAGAGACGTGTATACAGCAGCGCGCCGGCGTTGTGATGTGGTGGTGGCGTGGAGAATTTTTCACTGGGAGGTGAGCCCCAACGGAAGCTTCAAAAACGACTACCACGTCTCAATCTCGGTCATCAATCACATCTGTCTATCGAAAATACTACTCGTACCACGGCATCTATATCCGGCGTCCCCCTTCCTCCTATACGAACACCTACATAGCCTGACGACCGAACGAGCCGCACGCGGCGACCGACGAGCCACATACGGCGACCGAACGAGCCGTACACGGCGACCGAATAAACCGCATACGCCCTAGGAAGCCTGTAATGAGCCTCTCATTCCCTACCCTACCCGACAGCCTGGACTTACCGCGCGGTATTCCGTCTTCCTCTACACCTTTGGCTGGGGGTGTGCATAGGGGACCTAGGTTGGGGCCCTAGGACAAGGCACCTAGATCTAGATCTACATTCGTCCCGCTGTTCCTTTGGGGTAGAAATCATGCTGCAAGTAGGAGGGCTATAGGCGTATACGTATACATAGGGCATTCGAATAGGAGCAAGGGCAAAATGATATTAATCTCATGGTACTTACAAATTCAAAAGGAAGCATGGTACGAATGGCAGACAGGGCAAGATAGGCAATCAGGACACTCCTTACAGGAGTCTCAGAGCAGCGACCTAACGGTATTTTTCCTCCCGTTGATGTAGTACGGGCGTGCTACCTAGAGGGGGTACACTTTGTATTACCACCCACGTCTCCCTTAGAGGTTTTTTGTACCTACATCACGGCAGTAGTCTGCATGGACCTTAATTGGGACCGCATCAGACGTTAATCAAGAATCAAGAATAATAAGAAGGCAATAATTAAAGCGGCTTTTATAGAGACTTGCCTTTACCTATTTGATTTAAAGAAGGTACTTAATAAGCTATCTCTACTACATAAGGCTACACTAAGGAAAGACCCAATATTAACGAATATTAATATTGCTATACTAAAGGCGATTAGGCAGGCAGGCGACTTAGCTTAGTATATTAGGTAAAACTGGTGGGAGTAGGAGAATAAGGACCTAAATAAGGCTATATAGAAATATATATACGGCGTAGAGATTTAGCTTTAAGTATTTAGATCTTTTAAATGGCAGCTAAAAGAGACTAAGGTTAAGAATAAGCGACGCTAAAAGCAGAAGGCTAGTACTAGAAAGGTTATATAGAAGTTTAAGGTAATTATAGTAGTTAAAGGCCACTCACTAGCTAAAAAGAGGAAGATAGATAATAAAAAGGTCGCAAATAAGCGCAAAAAGGCTAAAACACTAATACCAGAGCCTAAGACTTCTAATAATTCTAGGGATAGATATAGTGAATAGGATGAAGCGCGTGAGTAGTTGGAAGACTTATAATTATTAATGTGGTAGTGTTATATAATTAATTCCTTTAATCCTGGCAATTGACGTGTCCTGGCGATTAGGGTGTCCACCACCCACCCTTCTGGTGGATGGTCAAGGCGCAGCTACGAAGGCCACGGATAGTGGTATGAAATATGAAGATTCGATTAAGGTTATCTTAGGGCCGTATTTTGGCCACCTCCAAAGATTGGATTTGGCACAACCTCTCAACATTGGATTCAACCGCTATCTATGCAACCGTCTACAAATGCAAGAATTACACTCAAGAACAAAACAGCCAGGTAAACCTGCTACGTAGCTCACTCTTCCTCAAATTTCAGAGGTAAAGGCGGCTCGGTTGCGTAGAGATGCCGAACGAGGGGAGAACGGGGCCGCTTTCATCGAGGCTCTGGAACGTATCAAATGCTGTGAGGGGCAGACTCTTGACCTTCGCGTTGTTGGGGACACATTTTGACCTTCGCTGTTCAGCAAATGCGTAGAGAGTATTGAATAGGGAAGCAACTTTACCTCTCGACCAGACCGTCTGTCTCCACGTCTGGGTGCATGGCCGCGACGTGGCGCTTGAAGTTATCTTTGCGAGGATATAGTTTTGACGAATTTTTACAGCCTTGGTAGGCGCACTTGTAGAAGCCATGTGAATCTGCAGGCAGCAGAGAATTATGAACGCTCCTCCCGTGTCGTGCTAGGTCGACGTAGCTATTGAAGCTATCGGTCCTATCGCAGCCTTTGCCTCTGAATGGACACGCAAATGGTTTTTCATTCGAGTTCTGCTGCATTGTCGGAGTTGTCGTCCTCAGATAGGAAGTAGGTTCAACTATCATACTCCGAGGGCTAGAGCAAGGTGAGCGCGGGCTTGCGTTCGCGTCGCTGTAGTTCATAATGTCCTCCGAGAGGTCACAGGAATCTTGCGAACTCGACTGAGAGGAGTGTTGCTTCTCCTCGTGCTCCCTTCGCTTGTCCCGACGCGTAAACTCTTTCTTGAGCTGACAGCCTGCGACCCGACACCTGAAGATCTCCGAGGGAGACCCTGAAAGTCGATGCTTCGTGTTCTGATGGCGTTTGAGGTCCTTCCGGTACAAAAAGCTCATGTCGCATTGTGTACAGTGGTGCGCGCGATTGCTTTGGTCATGGATCTTTTGATGTTTTCTGCATGCGGTAAGTGATTGTTCGTGTTTCCTCAAGAGGGCTATGCGACAGACGTACCTCAACTGACTCGGCCAGCCGAAGCATTTACCACACCGATCGCAAACGCGCGATTTGCCCTGAGAGGCGTCTAATAATGCATCCGACAGCGGAGGCAATTGTCTCCAACTCTCTACCTCCGATTCTTCATAGGAGAATGTGGTTGACGATGAGAGACTTGCTATCGAGTCTTTTAGCCAGGCTCCGGAGGGCGAGGTCAAGTCGGCATCATGCATAAAGTGCAACGACGTGTCTTTATCTTGGGTGAAAAGGCTGGACGCTGAGCTTATAGACAGTGGTATGATATCCCAGCTCTGATCCAAGAAGGGACTGGGCGCGACGATAGTATCAGAGTCTGCATAGTACGAGCTCGAGCCATATTCGGATGAGCTTGACGGTGGTGCTGTCGCTGTTCGGGACGAGACACCAAAGGGCTCAGGAATCCAAGGTAGGGCCCTGGAATCTAGCTCTGTGTAAGGATATGCAGGCGAGAGCACTGGAGTCTGAGAATACATAGAGCAAACCCAATACGCAAAGATGTAGGACTTCTCGGTCAAAATATATAATAATTCTACACGCAAGGCAGACTAAGGAAGCAAGGCAGAGAGAAGACCAAGGAGCGGAGAAACGAGGGAGTGTGAGAGGGAGGGAGGGCGACAGGGTGACAGACACGGCTGGTGGCACCAGGCGGGAACCGCGGAGCAGGGGCCCCGGGTGGCAATAGACTGCGGCAGTCCTCCGCTAGTTCTTCTTGTTAGGTCCCGCTGGCTGGTTGGACGGCGCGGGGCGGAGAGGCGGATCAAGCGGAGCTGCGTCTTGCTGGCGGACACTCAAATCGAACTGCACCGCAAAACCAGCCATTCAAAAAGGGTCGAAAATGTATTTGACTTCTGAGCAGGCTGAACACACTACGGACCGTGGCTGCAGCCGGGACGCGTCAGAGCAAGGGCCCAGCCTTCTGCTGGTGCACTACCGGTGCCGCACGTCATTGGACGCCCGCGCCTGAGCATGGACCCTGCCCCGATGCCTCGCGAGAGGGTGTGCTCAGCGAAACCTACCTCTTCGGCCGTCTCTTTCGCTTTCTGCGGTCTTCTAGTTTCCGCGCTCCGTCGCCCACCTATGACCACGGTTCCTTGCTAGTTGGGCAGCAAGGTGGAGATGAGTAAAATTGCACCGAGCATGACCTACCTCCGCACACCACTACGCCAGCCTATTTCTTACACAGCCTCTCTCTGCGCTGCCGCCGCCCTTGGGGGATGTCGCATCGCGTGGGAGTCCCGCCCGGCACGAGCAGCTGGACTTAGGCGCTTCCTGCTACAAGTCGATTCAGCGAAACGCAGAGCAACTCTTCCCGCCGCCGTTTCTCTTGCTCGTACTGGGTTTTCCGGCGCCAAAAGCTAGTCTCAGCCGGACCACCCAGCTGGCAAGGGTGCAGGCAGAGCGCGGGATTAACGTGGGATGCAACGGGCCCGAAACAAAATGGCAAAACTACGTCAGCAAATCAAGCAAGAAGGGGCTGCCGTCACGAGCTCGTTCCGCTGGACTATTGAACTGGGCGTGAATGAAGGAAGGGTGCCGGAGCTCTCGGTGACGTTTTCGCTCACTGGGGGTTCCTAATCTTCGTCTGAACTTGCAACTGTCAAATCCTGCCAAGCCAGTCTTCCTCTCGGCCCGCACCTACCTTTCCATTAGGGGGGTTTCGATGAACTGACGGAAGGTAAGGCTAATTTTTAGTGCTTACATATACATTTAGCGCGACCTTCCGGCAAGTGGTCAAGTAGGGATTTCGATAGAGAGCAATCCTTGCTCCTCACCAACTCGATGGTTTGATCAACTTGGCGCGCGGGATCAAAAGACATAGTGGCAAGGATTAACTGTGCGAAATTTGGAGTCGCTGGCCGTTATTAACAAAATAGGGGGTTGGCTTAAAGTTCTGATGAAAATATTCATCAAAACTTTTGATATTTACCAAGAATCGAATCTGACGGAAGGTCCCTAACTATATACTGCTAGTATGCGAAGATCACCTCGATTCGAGTTGCCTTACCTTCCGTCAGTTTATCGAAACCCCCCCTTTGAAACTGTATGAAACGGTTGGATGAGATGAGCGGAGGGTCTACGCGGAGCGGTTTGGGCTTCGCTCGCGGCCGAAGGACGAATCGGAGTGGAGCCAGCGCCAGCTCGGAGCCAGCGAGAGCGATGAGCACGCGAGCTGAGGGCGGGCGACGGGCACGATTGGCCGGGCCGGGTGGATGTCTGTCAGTCGACTGGCTGCCGGTGCACCCAGGCTGCCAGGCTCGCAGCCCGCGTCGGCCAACGGGACGATTCGTCTTCTGTGCCCGTTTGGGTTTGCCACCGCTACTGAGCCTGTGGACGCTGGTCTCCTCCCACCCCAATCCCTTCTTCATCACCACTGTCCTTCGTCCAGTGCACACCTCCACTTCTCTTCACCACGCCGCCGTCGGTTGATTCCCTATTGTTGCGTGCGACATTCGTTCCCATTCTCTTTCTTAGCTGTTGGTCATCCACACAGCCCCGCCGTCTTTCATCTCATCTACAGGTATTCTATTGTTCCTTCATCGTAGTATTCGTCATCTTCGTCGTCATCATTCTGAAGATGAAACCGACTCTCCAGCGATATTCGACCACGCCCGTGTCCAGCATAGGGGAGGGCGAGCACAGCGGTTGCCCAGGCGGCACAAAGTGCAAACACCTTCACAACCTAGGTAAGTGAGACCCCTAAAAGAAGTCATCGAGACCGGTCGCAGAAAAGCCTGGCTGACATGCAGTCCTTTAGATGTTAATAAAGACACCATTCGAGAGCCCATCCACCGGATCGGCTCCAGTAAATACTGACGATGCTTTCAGCCTATAAGCACAGCTAACTTCTTATCTTAGAGTTCTTCCCGCCGGGCGAACTCGCTCAAATCAAGGAGAGTGATAGCGAGCTGGTTCTCAGCGCCAGGAAGGCAGCACACCGAATCCACTCAGACAAGTATTCTGGGAACACGCTGGCCGCGAGAACGGTCGAGCTGTATAAAGAACTCGTCCAAGCTGAAGGCAGCCACTTCTGCCCCCACACCCTGGCCGGACTCTTGGGCAATCACAGCAGAGACAAGCCCTTCGAGCACGAAGGTACGTGGCCCACCTGTACATGTCCTTTTGCCTTCCCACATGCTGCCCACTTCGCGTCATATCAAAAGTATGACTCAGAACTTCTTGTCCTGACACTTCTCGTGAAGGTCCTTCCCGCGCCCACACTATGCCCATCGTGGGCCAAGTGCTAGGCCACTCCAAGCATGTAGACATGCATGGAAACATCCCAGAAAATATTTCGGAGGAAACCGAGGGTTCCTCCTCTCCTACCTCCGTCCTTGGTCCCTTCTGGGCTGAATCAAACGTTCAATACCTCAAGAGTAGCACCAAGACTGGGCAGTCCCACAGCAATGTCGCGCTGACGGACGAGGATCCGCACAGTCAGGACGTCGAAAAGTGGCCTCTGGAATCCGCTGAACTAGACGCCAAGTGCCGAACTGACATCGTGTTCTATGTTGTAGCTGGTGCCCTCGCTCTCGCTGCCGGCGTGCTCTTCTTTGCCAAGAAGCCCCCCCGATATCTTTAGCTCTGACAAGTTGAAGCAGAGGCAAGAACCACAGACATCGTAACATGACGAGCTGCTCGGCAGTGTATTTTCCATTCCATTTTTGTACAGTGATGATGTGGACCGTTCGTGGACTTAGCGGTTTGCTCGGTCGTACTGCAGCATCTTCCATTATGTACCGCATCTTAGAATGGGTGACATAGCAATAGACAAGACCCTATTGCCCAGGCGAAGGCGTCTCAAGCATTGTGTTCCCTCTTCTCGTATGTAACATTGCTGTGGGTTGTTACAGTGGATGGCTTTTTTTGGAATTGGAATTGGAATTGGTTGTTATTGTTATGAGTTGATGGTTACGAGTTACACGTAGTTGTTGTTTGAGGTTGTGGATTTGAGGTGTGACTGAACTGGTGTGGCTTTGACTGCAGATTTGAATTGTTGGGTTGAATTGCTCCTCTGAATTTCCGCTTTGAATTGTTTCTCTCCTTCGAATTGTTGCTTCGAATCTAATGAAATTACTTTGGGTTGCCTGGATAAATAATGAATTAGAGTTTCCTAATCAAAAGGTGTTAGTATGCTCTGCGCGCGCGCGTGTACTTGTGCATATCTCAGCCAACGTGCGTGAACTCACTCCAGAACAAAACTCTTAACTTTTCCAACCCCGATTTAGGGTAATGGACGCCCTTGGATATACATAACGTAGGTAACGGGGTTTTGACCGCTCCGTGGTTATGACCGTGCTAGTAGACAGCTTTCTTTTTATAGCTAGCATAGTCTAAAAAGTATACTGCCTCTCCAGGCGTTTAAAAGACCGCCAGGAAGGTGGCAGAAGAAGCTGCTCTACCAGAGGACCCCGGAAGGGAGGAGGACAATAATATGTTGAAGAGTCCTCAGATGAGGAACCCGAGTTGACTAGCGACATTGGGGGCCAACTTGACCAATTTTGGTCAAAACCCCGTTACCTACGTTCACAGCCTTTTTGATTTCCACAACGGAATCAGGAGGTGGAGAAGCTGAGGCGAGGGCCGCCCAGTTGCATCAGCTGAGGCAAGGGCCGCCCACGCCCTAACGCAGCACTCATTATTCGACAAGGCTCCATTGAGGCCGCCCACTCAGTCTGGAAAGGTGTGTTGGCCTGATGTCACTAGCTGCCTCTTGAATCCGCACTTTGCCTTCCCGATGACACGAGGCTGTAACCGAATCCTCCTTGCCGCGGCTGAGTGCGTGTTTTTCTTGCGCATTTCTCGCCGGTTGGATGTAACGCCTTCTTCCGCCTCTTCAGGCAGTGCTTTTTCGGGCCACTCACTGTAGCAAGCCAGGCTGCAGCTGACCGGGTTCGCCCAATCTGCCTATTGTGGTCCCTGATAGGCGCTGCTTGGGCGCTATGGCTTTTGGAGGACCTGATACGTGTCTCGGCAAACAACTCCTCAGAAATGGGGCGCTGATATGGCGGCAGCCTGGGCCACGGGATCCTTGTAATTAGTTCCCGATGACCTCCACATCACACATGCATCAGATTGCAGTCCGTTGCATATAGCCGATGCTCTCCCGGCTTTGTTGACTGGTTCTCCGCACTCCCGGCATAAAGGTAATCACCGATAAGCCTGAGGGGGCTTTATCCAGAGCAACACTTCATACACGCAAGAGAAATGCGACGACGATCGGCTACCTCTCGATAACCGGGCACTTTTTTCTTGCTGCTAAATGGTGTACGTACATGTATCTGTGTAGAGTCCAGCGTAGTTCAATGTCGCGAATAATCAAAGCCATACAAGTCACCCCTGATTAGAAGACACGTCAGCGCAAGTAGCGGTTTTTTCTGGAAAATGAGGATCGTCGAACCAGCTGCCGCATGCAGCTAGCGCCAAATTTGGTAAATAGCGCGATACACTTAACAAGGCTCCCCTAGTAGATACGAAGCTAATGCCTCTTTCTTCCCCCACGTGATATCTTTAAACGTAGAATGCAGCTTTAGCAACTCTATATTCTTGTAAGGGTATTACGTGCTATAGGCTCTACTAAATATATAGCTTAGGGTAGTAGTATACCGTTACGTGCGATATTACGGGTATAGCCTTATAACGAGCCTAATGTAACAAAGTCTTGTAGTAGGAACTACGGTGGACTTGTTAATAGGCTGGGTATTATCCCTTGACACGGCAGGGTCCTTTGCCAAGTTCGCTTATATTGACGACCGGATTCAATTGGATATTTATATTAACCTAGCTTTTCCGATTGGTCGATTCTTATCGATAGCCTGAGGACCCAAATTGCCGTGTCAAGGGATAAGGGATATCATTGCGGTCACCTTGGGTTGCCCTTAGGACAACCCCCGGACACCCCTCGGATGGTCGCCGGTTACGTGCCTCCGGCACGTAACCGTAGTATAGTCTCTACAATCCTAGAGGCCTTACCTCCTCAAAAATTCGTCTCCTCTACAATCTATCTGTTCCTATAATTGTGCCTTATAGCCCCCTGTCTATCCCATGCGCCGTCAAGAAAAAAAATATAAGTTCTTTATTAGGAAGACCAATTTTATTAGATTTATTATTAAACTAGGCTAACTTAGTATAGATCTAAAGAAGATCGAGGCTATAGTAAATTAGTAAGAACTAGAGAATATTATATAGTTAAGATCGTTCCTAGGGTTTTATAATTACTATAGAAGGTTTATAGTATAATAGTTAAAGGATATTAAACCATTTACGCGATTAATAAAGAAAGAAGAACTATAGGTATAGGGAGAGGAACAGCGAAAATTATTTAAGAAAGTTAAAGAGTTATTTACCTAGGAGCTAGTTCTTAAGATCTATTAACTAAAATTAGAGATAGTTGTGGAAATAGATATATTAGACTTTATACTAGGGGCGTGCTTTATATAGAAATATTAAGATAAATAGCACCTAGTAATATACTATAGTCGGAAGATAATACTACTAGAGTTAAACTATAACATCTATAATAAAGAGTTATTAGGTATAGTTATAGTATTAAAGAAATAAAGAGCATTTTTATAGGGTATAAAGAAACTATTTATAGTTAAAACGGATTATAAGAACCTAATAGAATTTCTAATAACAAAGGAACTTAATTAAAGATAGGTTAGATAAGTAGAGACTCTTATAGAATACTATTTTAAGATTTAGTACACTAAGGGTACAGACAATATATAAGCAGATACTCTAAGTTAAAAGGCTAAACTATAAAATAACGAAAAGCTATTAGGGGCTTTACTACAAAAGGATATAAATAGACTAATTAGATATAATTATTAAAAATTATAATAACTTAAGAGGAACTAGATAGAGTTTATAAGTCACTAAAAAGCTTTTAAGCATAAAGGATCTTTAAAGTATAGCTAGAAGAATAGTTAGAATATCTAGAAGAAGAAATATTATATAAGTATAGAGAGGTAAATTATATCCTAAGAAGTATAGCAAAGTACTTTATAGAAGATTTTTATAAAGGAATAACTTAAGGGCATAATAGAGCTAGGGGCTTAGTGTTAAGACTACAAGAAGAATATATTATTAATAGAATTTAGGGCTTAGCGCGAAAAGTTATAAAGGAATATCTAGATTACTAAAGAAATAAACTAATAAGGTATAAGCCGTATAGAGGGCTATAACCTATTAAAATACCAGAAAGACTATAGGAGGTTATATTATAGGACTTTATTATAAAGTTGCTAAAGTTAAAAAAAAACCCTATTACCGGATAAGATTATAACGCAATCTTAGTAATAGTAGATAAGCTTATAAAGTAGGGATACTTTATAGCATATATAAAGGAAATATTAGCAGAAGATATTGCTAGAATCTATATTAAAGAAGTATTTATAAGATATAGAGTACTAAGCAAAATTATATCGGATAGAGATCTAAGATTCGTAGCAGTATTTTAGGAGGTATTCTTGGCGGAATAAGGAGTTAGAGCAGCAACTTTTACCGTATATTATCTACAGATATACAGTTAAACAGAAAAACTAAATTAGATATTAGAATAGTATTTAAGACACTATATTAATTATATATAGAATAATTAGGTATTATTATTACTAGTTATATAGTTTATATATAATATAACACTATAAAAAGGGATAGGTATTGTATAATTACAGCACCTTTCGTACCAACCGCGTGCTTACGCGTTCGGTACGCCGGGTACGCGTTTACGCGTTCGGTGCACCAACTACCTACTTACGCGTTTGGTGGTGGTTACAAGTCGGTTAGGCCACGCTAAAGGGTGGGTCTACTATAAGCGCTAATGCACAATCCCTGCACGGGGCAGCCTCAGCTGAAAATATAAGATTACGTGGTCAACCGAGCGTAAATCGCTTATCCCACTACACAACTTACCTCTTGGCTCTAAAACAGAACCAACCATCATGGGTAACTAGTTATAACGTGTTTGTAACGTGTTTGGAATGTATTCTAATTTAAACAGATCTATCTAATAATTACCAGCCACTGGATTTCTCTAGTAATAATAAAAATGAGTTTGAAATTGATTTAGAAGACAGTATCCTTGGGTTAGAAGATTATATGCTAGAAGAGAGTCGAACACAGCCGTAAGATTAGATTAAGGTAAGTTTTTAATACGTTCTAAACGCGTTCTAATCCAGTTCTAAACATATTTAGCCCGAAGTTCCTTATATTATATTTCTTACTAAGGCATCTACTAATCCTCTTACTACACTTATAATTGAGGATTGTTTAAGTCTTCTAGAGTACCTATAGACGCTATATAAAGGTTATACTTACCGTATTAACTTAAGAGGCATAGATGCATAAAAAGCCATACAGGTAAGTTAATAAAAATCTAAATTATGCCCTAACTATATTTATAACTAGTTTATAACGCGTTTAGATCTAATATAGAACTAGACAAGTATATACTCCTAAGCCTATAATATCCGCTCTTTTAAATATAAGAGGTAAAAAATATAAAATGCGTTGTTTAGGAGTAAAACATTACGAATATCTTTAGAATTGGTTATAATCTTTAAGCCACACTATAGTTACTAAAGAGACGTGGGGTCTAATATAGAGAGAGCGGGCGGCCCTAGATAGAAGCGACCTGGATATTCGCAAACGTAATATAAATAGGTACGGAACTGGTTCTAAATATATTTAGTACTCAAGTTAATATATATAAGCTTATTTTTAGCAGCTCAAAGACAATTTTAAGCTGGAAATGTATGTAGCTCTTAAACAGAGGCTTATATACTAACAATTAAGCAATAAAGATACTCTGTATGTAATTATCTTACCTAAATATGTTTAGAACCTAACCAGATTACGTTTAGAACTAATTACATTAGGATATTGCTAACGTTCGGCACTCATTTCTTACCTATACGCAGGCTACTATAGAAATACATTTAGAGTACTTCCGAAAAGTATTACTAGTAAATGAGAAATACGATACTGCGTATTTAATATCTCTTATTTAACTAGGCAATATAGGTGCCGATATAACGGAGAAATGCGGAGTTATTAAATCAAATCTGTATAGAAGGGTAGACTATAGTAAGAAAAAAATATAACCTGCTTAGAACGTATTCCGGTTACGTTCGTAATATGTTTATAACGTATTTATAGGAATTAACCACCCCTAGGGACTAGGGAAACTTATCCATTAGGACTGCGAGGTTACTTTTTATATTTTTGTTCCAGACGACTTAGAAGAGACTTCTTATATTCATTTTACCTTGCATAAGGTACATAGTTATACACCACTCCCCCCAAATAAGCCGCCTCTAGAGATATTAAATGAGGTAATTAAGTTGGTTTGTTGAATGCGTAATCTAGATCTTACTCTTAGTAAACACGTTCTAAACCAATTGCGAATAAATACCTAACGTCTTTATAGGAAAGTTTCTTTGAAGTCCTGCCCTTAAACAGTTTTATATACAGTATAGAAAGGCTTCTTTAGCACAGATCTACGCAAGCTTTGCTACTATGGATCGTATTACTAGAATAATTTAAAAAGAGAAGCTTACTCTATACCCAAAAGGAAAAGGACTAGTAGGGGTAGTATATAAGTTTAATTAAAAGCATTAAAATCCCGAAATGGTAATAAATACGTTACGAACACGTTCTAATTAGCTTGCTAACACGTTATAGGCTTATATCTAACAGATTTACAATAATCAAAACGGGTTTATAATAATCTGCTTTCTATAAGAGCAAGCTAAGATCTTCCTAGCCTAAAACACATTTGAAGTTAATATGTCTTTTAAACGTATTATTAAAAGAAATATAAACGAGATTATATTTGCTGTTTGGCTTAAAGAGTATAGTAAAAGTATTAGAATATAATATAAACCCGTTTAGAACGCGATACTAATATATTCTAATAGTATTTACGCTTATACGCGTTATTACTAATACGGAAACAAGGCGTACTTACTAGTTATGCTTTAAGCGAGTCTTTTAATTGCTTTCTAAATGTCTTTAGAAATAGATTTGTTAGAAACACATTTATAGTAGTAAGAAAGGCTTTAAAGCTATTATATCCGATATAAATAGCAAGCAAATGGCTAGTAGGATACCTAGAACGCAATTAGAACGCCTTCCTAACGTATTATAAAAGGGTTTAGGCGGTATCTACAGCATATTAATCCTCACAGGCGCGATTAGACGTGGCATCTTAGGAAAACACTAGTTTTCTACCAAGTATACTTCCTATAAAGTATCTCAAGAGCCGCGGGTAACTATGAAACGGCCTACTCTGTACATAAATGGATAAAAGCTCTTCTTATATGTAAGAGCCAGTCAGAATACAAAGAACTCTATAATTTACTAATTAGTAAGTTATTCTAAACCCGTTTATAATTCGTTTAGAAGGTGTTAATAGCATAGCACACAAATCTCGATTAGTTGCCAACTGGGCGAGACATAAGAGACACCCAGTTATCGCTTTAGGCTTAAATAAGCACTGCTCTCTAATTAATTACGAGCTATTTAATAGATTAAGATACTATATAAATGCAGTAGAATAAATAGCAAATAAATTATATACATTTGGTATACGGCAGTTTCTTCTTCCTACTGTTATAAGGTATTAATACGTTCCTAACCCGTTTATAATATGCTTATATTATATTTAGCGCACAAAAACTAGATCAACGGGATGTTAATTAGTATTTTGCTAGGAACCAGTTCGGAATATAATATATATAAAGAAACACATTAATATTGGCCCGATATACAAACTATATAGGCAGAGAGAGTATATATTTATTGCGATCCTCTTCTAAACCGGTTCCTAACACGTTTAGAACGAAAACATTAATAACTTTAAGAAGAATTGGAGTAGGCCGCTGCTAATAATAACGAGGATGATATTTTATTTCAGGCATTATTATTAGGTATAGTAAGGTCACAATCTAGTTCTGCTCGGCGTTTAAGGGGGCCAAGATCTAGATCTATATTGCGTTCTAGGTTATCCTCTATAGCATTTAAGGAATTATAAAGCCGCCTTTATATTCTAATGTATACGTAACTAGTTACTAACACGTTCTAAACGTATTAGTACTAGTCTCTCGCAGTTACTAAAGCGTCAGGCCTTAAGCAATAACCAGGATATTTAAGAAAGACGTTAGAGACTTAAACTTCGTAAAATAGAGATTAAATTAGAGGTAAGGGAGCTAAAGAATATAGAAAAAAGAATTTAATTAGAGGTAATAAAGGCTTATATGCAATAACGAGTATACTAAATATAAAATACGTTCTAAATATGTTCTAAATATATTCTAAATATGTTCTTATTAAGTTCCTATTAAGATATACTTACATTTAGGCCTTTTTTAATAATTGTTTTATTATATAACGTCTAATACTATATATAATACTATATATACAGTCTCTAGACTATAGCACTATAGTTCTATATATATAAATCCTTTTTAAGCAGCTTAATATATATTAGTAATTATATTTTAATAATTTATAAATCTTTTAATTAGGGGTTTATAGTTACTTAATAAAATACTAAGGTACTAATAACTATTAAATAGTAAAAAATAGGAGAAAAGGCTATAAGAAATCTAAACATTTATCTTTATTCTATTTAAAAAAAATGTATTATTTTACTACTTACTATCTATATATTTAAGCCTTATCTATATATATAAATATTATCCAACTAAGGTAGCTTATAGGGTTTTTCCTCCCCCAAACTGCAGGGTTTTCTTCCTATAAATATACAAGTTTTCCCCCTATAATGGAGTAGTCTGCGTAGGCCTAGATAGGATCCGTATTAGACATTAATTAAAGAACTACTACTATATATATAAATATAGTTACTTATAAAAACTATTAGCTAATACTTAATTAAAAATATATTAAATAAAATAAGTTTTATATTAACTAATTTTATATTTTATTTATATATATATATATTATTTAAAGGTTTAATAATTTTTTATATTTAAATAAATACTTAAAAAAAATACTATTATAATTGCTTAAAGTAAATATACTTTAAATTTTTATTAAATATATAATTTTTATTTAAAATTATATTTATTATAAAATAATTTAATTTAATAGGCTTTTTTTACTATATATTTATACTATTTTTAAAAATTAAAACTCTTATTTTATTAAAATTTAAATAATAATTAGTTTATAATTAAATTATTAGAATTATAAAGTATATAAAGGGAGTTATTAAAAAGAGCTAAAGTTAGTAAATTTTAATAAATATTATAATTTAACTAATGACTTTTATTTTCGCTACCTAACGTATTATAAACACGTTCTAAAGTGGTATAGAACCCTATCAAAATTCAAGTCCAAACTCCATCTATAAGATTTAATTCGTAACGTGTTACAAATATATTATAAATTAGATTCCAGGTCATCTATTAAAACAGATCCGCCGTAATATCCTCCTCCGTAAGTCCAGCAGGTTTAGTAACATTTCTCTTTACAGCCTTTAAACCTTTTAAACTAGATTTCTTTAAACGCTTTTTAAAAGTCTTAGTAGGAGCCGGAGTAGCAGAAGCCGGAGTAGTAGGAGCCTCAGTATTATCCAACCTATTATTAATAAAGTAGCTCTAATTAAGATAACCCTTAAACAAGCAGGCTATAATAAATTCAGAATATATTTTTAACCGGTTTAAAACGGGTTCCAAATTAACTTACCTATAGAAGTCGTGTCTAAACACTTAGTATATAGAACCTTAGCACCCAATTCCTTAAGCAGAGTAACCATTCTTGGAAAGTTATACTAGGAACTTAATTAGAACATGTTATAAACACGTTAAGAATATCTTATATTACCTTTTTAAGGCCTACTCTTAAATCTAATGGGCATAACCTTCTCTTAAATGGGAGCTATTAATTATAGGGCAGTAGTCCTAGAAGGGCGGCTAGGGGGAGCCGGGGTGGGGGTATAGGGGGGTTGGGTAGTAGTAGAGCGGCCTAGACTAGCAGGATTATATTTAGAAGCAGTTCCTAACACGTTCTGATTATATATAGCTATAATAGCGGAATAGAAGGCTGTAATAGGTTAGTAACTAGTTATAAATAGGTTAAGAACACGTTTAGAACATATACCCATTACTTCTTCCTACTTCTTAATAGAAGGAGCCCCTTTTTTTCCAATGTTCCTGGTTCTAAGGCCATGCTTCTTTATATAGTTTCTAAGGGCGCCGTAATCTCTAACCTTCTTCTAAACGCGTTACGAATATATTAGCAATATATTACAAACCCAATATATTTATCCACTTACACCACACAGTACCGGATTCTCTAGATTAGGCGAGACATTATACCAACAGAAAACCTCCCCCATGGTCAAATCCACCTTATTACTACGCTAGTATCACATTAGCAACGTGTTCTAAATATATTTAAAACTACTTACCACAACGAAAGCATTAACGCCTTTAGGAAGCCTTTCCATTTTTAGGTAGGCTTTATAGGCGGCCTAAACTGTTAGAATACGTTTAGAACGGGTTATAGATAGCTTACACAGCTCTTCAATGTGCTAGACATCGTATTTTAAATCGGTTTTAAATGGATTTAATAAATTAGTGATGGAAGGTAAGGTCAAAGTTTGACAGGGAAAGTCAAATTTAGTGTGGTAGGCGGAGGTTTCGCCTATCGGGCCGACATTTTAGCGTGGTCCGACCGACCTATACGCACCGTTTGGTGCACTCCTGAAGCACTAACTAATTAGGGGGAGGTGCGTTAGTATATAGACCACGTAGTCTACCTTAATAGAATCGACAGTCACTACTATCCAAATAAGTATATAATACTATACGTATTTCGTGCCCCTGGATACGACTCGCCTATACTATTAAGTTAGTATAAACACTAATCAGTAAGCGCGCATAGATCAGCAATTACTTAACGCCTCCCCCGAGCGATACACGACAGCAACTACCCGTTTAGACTCCTAGTACGACTTGCTAAAAGGTCGGAAGCTAGGGATTACGGACTATTACCAACTCTATATACTTATTTAAGTCTTAATACGGTTTACCGGAAGTTTATAGACGCGAATATAGACCTTTACGGAAACCCCCTACCCTTATGCGAACCATTATAGACTTATTAATCGCTGTTACAGACTATTATAAGACCTCTTAAACTATTATGGACCCGTTAATTGATTTTACGGACCGTTATAAGACCTCCCCCACCCGTTATAAGCTACTACTACCCACTACGTACTATACTATACAAAATAGCAGATATAAGTAAGCAGATTAATAAAGGTTAAGAGAAATAGAGATAAGGAGTTAACCTTACGTCTATAACTAATGTTAATAACTACATTAAGTATAAAATCCTTAAATACGGATACTTTAAGCTTATAAATAACGACCTGTGGGAGTAATATAAGGAAGACTTCGCGGACTTTACGGAAGCTATTCTTAAGACTTATAACCCTAATGCCATCCGTAACCTATAAACCCTTTTACGTTACTAGGGTGTATAGGTTAAAAGGGATAAATAAGTTACTATTATACGGTCCTTATATAATATAATATAGGAGGAGGACCAAATGGAATAGACTAAAGAGTAGATCTTAGATTATATCAAAACTAATGACTTTTTTACCTCCTTTAAACTTAATAGGATCTTTGGCCTTATAGCTAACCTATTTAACTAAATTTGTCCTATAGACCTAAGTGGCTTTAAAATTAACCTTACTGGCTAAAGTATACCCGATACTTAAGTTATAGACTATAACACCCCTGTAAACTAAAATACAGACTAAAATACCCCTAAAAACCAAAATATGGACTAAAACCCTCCTGTTACCTAAGCTATAGATCCATAACTTACCTAAGTTATAAATCTGCAACCTACTTAAGTAAAGACCTACGGTAAGGAGCTAGCTAACTTAGCTAAGCTCTATACTAACAAATCCAAATATAGCGGTAAAAACGATAACTTTAACTTTAAACTTATAATCTTTACGGACCTCTATTGGAAGGCTGATATTCCTAAATAGGAATTTAGCCAAGCCTATTCCACTATACTGCGCGGCCTAGCCCTTAACTACTACTACACTAACCTTAAGAGCAACCCCCTTAGTATTTCCTTTAATAAGCTATGCAAAGCTATACGCAACTACTTTAAAGGACCGGAATATAGGCGTAATATCCTTACCTAATGGAATACAACTAAGTTACGGACCGTAATCAATAAGAATACCGAAAAATCGACTATAGAGTGCCTGCAAATCCTTATTAAAGACCTTCGGCACCTATAGTATAGCCTTAATATTAAGCTTTAGACAGACGACTTTCTATATAATAAACTCATTACGGCTTACTAGGAAGTAGAGCCCTGTAAATATGCCTGTTATAAGCCTACAGACATCTTAACTAGCCTTATTAACGATTTATGGTCCTCTATTATAACGTACAAAGTCTTAAACCCGCTAGGCAGTACTTAAGCCTTTATTACAAACCTATAAAACCCATAAATAGACTTAGACGCCTACTTTACGGACCGCCGCTACCGCCGGCAGTACCTATACCGACTAAGTCCTACCTATAACCCCTATAGCGACTCCCGTATAAAAGTATACCCCCACAGACAAACTAGCCAGAAGTGCTTTGTGTGCGGTAAGGAAGGATATTAGTCTATAAGGCATACCCAGGAAGAACGTAATAAGTCTAAAAAGAGATTTAACAATTGGATTAACTAGTTTATCTTAGACTATAAAGGAAAGGAAGTAGAGGAGTCTCTTAACGAGTTAATAAAAGCCCTTATAATTAACTTTAACTTAGACACTTAGGAATAGGAGACCTTAGAGACGTTCCTAACTACTTTTAGACCTTTTACGGACGGCTAAGCCTTTAATATTACGACCGTATTAGCCGACCGCTCCTTTATACACTTAATTGCACCTAAAAAATAGCCCGTAAGTATACCCGTTAGACCTATTACAGACGTTACAGACCGCGAATAGGACCCATTTATATATATTACCACTAAACGCTACACCCCTAAAGAATTCTACGGCGTTATAATTAATACAGGTGCCTCTAAGAAGTCTACTATAGGTTACGGATAATACCTTACATATAAGACCACCACAAATAATAATATGGATATTAATACTATGTAAACTGGGGCCGTAAACGTTTAATTTAGTATTAGCTCAACCGTATTAATTAGATCAGTTAAAGTTAAAACCCTAATTAGCCTAGTTAACTTCCATATAGTAAAAGCGGACACTTCTTTCTTACTCTGCCTTGCGGACATAGATAGGCTATAGGTTTACTATAACAATATTACGGACACCTTAATTGGCCCCACAACTGCCCTAAAAAGCAACTATATTACCCTACCAATTATATAACAATTTGGACACCCATTCCTTATATAGGGAGAGACTTTACGGACCTATATTTAGGAATCCTTTAACTATAACCCATGCTACCTTACTAGTACTAAGATCCACCACCTATACCGCCGCTTCGGCTACCTATTAGCCGAAAAGCTATATAGAGTCCTTAAACGCTCTAGATATAATAACGTTAATAAGAAGGCAATTAACCACCTAACTAAATACTGCTCCTTTTGCTAGAAATACAGACATTCCCTAGGCCGATTTAAGTTTACCCTTTATAAGGATCTTAACTTTAACTACTTAGTATACGTAGACATTATATACATTAACGGCAGTCTAGTATTATATATAATTAACAAGGCAACCCGCTATTAAGCCGCCCGTTAGTTATAAAATATATCCGTAAAATATACTTAGGACATTTTACGGACCTACTGGATTAATATATATCTTGGACCCCCCGAGTATATTACCCATAACGCTAGTAGGAACTTTATTAGCAAGGAATTCCAGCAGTATGCTACGGCCATGGCTATTTTAACAAAAGCCATTCTAGTTAAGGCGTACTAGTCCGTTAGACTTATTAAGTAAGCTTACCTAGCTCTACGGAGAGCTTACTAGATTATTACGGACGAGTGTAAAAATATTTAAAAGGAACTAGCTTTATAGATAGCCGTAAAAGCTGTTAATAATACCGCTAAACCTAACGGACTGGTACCTACCCTCTTGGTTTATGGAGCCTACCTAAGGATAGGCAAACTGGACCCTCCTGCCCTGTCCGTTATGGACTGAGCAGCTGCAATACGGAAGGTAATAGCCGAAATAGTTAAATTATGGGCTAAACAAACTGTTAATAACGCCTTATATTACCGCAACGGACCTAATATAGCCTTAGTATATAACCTCCCGCTTAATTCTAAAGTCCTTATATAGCATAAAAGCGGTAATTAGACTAGACCTTACTATTTACTAGCCGTAGAAAACAAGACCTGTTGTGTATAACTTCCTAGCGGACCAACTAACTTTAGAAGCACGTCCGTAAAACCCTATTTTCGGCCTAAATATACCTATAACGTCAAGCCAGACGAAATAGAAGCACCTACTAAGCTAGATAAACTAGAAGTATCTACTGAGCCAGACGAACTAAAAGAACCCACTAAATTAGATAAACTGGAAGCACCTTTGCCTACTCTAGAGGTCCCCTAGAAACCCACTAAACCCGCTAAACCTACTGTAAAATATAGCCGAGGATGCCCCTATAAGAACCCCGTAACGGAGAATTACTTAACCTCTACAGGTATATCTGTAAAGTAATCTCCGCCTATAGATATATTAGTTCTAGTATAAGAAACCCCTTTTACGGACTTATAACGCAAAAAGATTAACGGACTACTTAAAAAGGGCGTCTTTGCGGTTATAATAGAGAGAGACGTTCTACAAGGCGTCCGTATATTTAACTCGCGCTTTATTAACGAAATTAAGTACCCTAGTACTAATAAAGCCTTTAAAAAGTTAAGGCTTATTATATAAGCTTATAATGACTAGGGAAAGGACCTTATCCTTACGCAATCGCCTATAATTTAGCGGGTTAGTTAATAGATTATACTTACACTTACGCCTAGATTACAGTAAAGTAAACCTATAGCCCTTTACCTATGGGATATCTTATAAGCCTACGTGCAGTCTAATACCTACCTAAATAGGGACATCTTTATACGGCCACTACTTAAGCTTAATCTGCAACTAGGAACAATTTTATAGGTTATAAAACCCCTTTACGGAGTACCAGAAGCTAGAAACCATTAGTTTAAGACATACCACTAGCATTACGTTAGTAAGCTTAAAATGGAACAGTCAACCTATAACCCCTACCTCCTATATAGCCCATTAAACGGCCTTAGTATTATTAGACTCTAAATAGATAATACCCTATTCCTAGCAGACCAGACCTTTATAGACACTAAAGAAACTAAACTATAAAAGGCCAAGTTCTTAGTAAAGCCGCAAGAATAGTTAACTAAGTAGAATCTGATTAAGTTTAATGGAGGCCTAATTACATAAAAGGGCAACCTAATTAAGCTGACTTAGGAACGCCAAGCTTAAAACCTAAAGCCTATTACAGTAAAGCCTACGGACCTCACTAGCTCCCGTAAAGAGGCCCGTAAGACTATAAATATAAAGGACTAATACGTTGCACAGTGTGCAAGAGGCGCCTATATTACCACAGTCTGTTAACCTAAATCTGCCTATAATTTATCCTTTGCGGCCCAGGCAGTAGATCCGTAAGAAGAAAATATTAAGCAGCTTAATAAGCGCATTTAGTGGCAAATTAACAATGCAGTAAGGGGACTTACTTTTATACCACTAGACCTAAGTTCCCTTAGCTTACTGGCATTTATAAACGCCTTCTTTACTAATAATAAAGACCTATTATTATAAATCGGCTTTGTAATTATACTTATGGACTATAATTAAGACGTAAATATACTGCACTAGTCCTTAATTAAATGCAAATGAGTAACCCGCAGTGTACTAGCTTCTAAACTATATATACTAGCTTATAGCTTTAATATAGCAGCCGCAATTAAATTAACGGTTTAGAAGATTCTATAACTGGAGCAGTTACCCCTAGTTTTATACACTAATTTAAAGTCCCTCTATAACTGCCTAGTTAAACTAGGTACGATATAAGAGAAGAGACTTATAATCGACCTAATGTGCTTACGTCAGGCCTACGAACAACGTGAAATTGCGGAGGTTAAATAGATTAGCGGCGGAAACAACCTAGCAGACGCTATAACTAAGGCAAAGCCGTGTTAAGCCCTTAAAACCCTAATTAACATGAATAAGCTTAACCTAAAAGTTATAAAATGGGTAGAGCGAGACTAACGGAGTATTTATGGTTCAGTTACGGCCCGTCGGAAGGCCGTACGGTATATTTACGGCCCGCTAAAAGGCCGTACGGTTTATTTTACGGACTGTAAGTAGGACTTACGGCTAGATTGGAGCACCATTTGGAAGGCAACCCAGAAGGCACCTTAGGGGGGGTCTCCTATATATTTTCTTATGTGTTTTATAGTTCTATTAAGGCAATTACGGAGGCTATATATAAGTGGTTTCATTTTCCAAGTACCGCCAGTGTATAATTATAGCACCTTTTATACTAACCGCGTGCTTACGCGTTCGGTACGCCGGGTACGCGTTTACGCGTTCGGTGCACTAACCACCCGCTTACGCGTCTGGTGCACTCCTAAAGCACTAACTAATTAGGGGGAGGTGCGTTAGTATATAGACCACGTAGTCTACCTTAATAGAATCGACAGTTACCACTATCCAAATAAGCATACAATACTATACGTATTTCGTGCCCCTGGATACGACTCGCCTATACTATTAAGTTGGTATAAATAGGTATATTACTATTTAAGGCAAATTATAGGTATAAGCTAAGAATATTATTATTACTATAATAAGCGAAGAAAATAAGTAGTACAGCTAAAGAAAAAATAAAGACACTAATAAATCTTTATATAGACCTTATAGAATTAGTAAAAACAGTATAAGAAAGAATAAAGAAGTACTATAATACTAAGAGATCTAAGGGACTAGATCTTAAGGAGGGAGATAAAGTGTGGCTACTATACAAAAATTTTAAGAGTTAATAACTAAGTAAGAAATTGGACTATGTTAGACTAGGACCTTTTAAAATTATATAGAGGATTTTACTAATTACGTTTAAGTTAGACCTATTAGCTAAGATAAAAATCTACCCTATATAGTATATCGCGATGCTAAAGCCAGTATATAGGAACGTTAAGCTACTAGTTTATAAGGCAGATATATATAGAGGGTAAGAAGAGGATAAATAGTAAGTTTTAAAGATCGTTAGTTATAAGGATATTAACGATAAAATATAGTATAAGGTTAAGTAAATAGGCTATAATAGGACTACCTAGGAACTACTAGAGAATTTAAAAAACGCTATAGGAAAGGTATAGGAGTATTAAAAGAAATTAGGTTAGGTAGTATTAATAAAAAAGGATTACTAAAGAATAAGTTACCTAAGGGGGACCTAAGAAGAGTAGTTGCCAAACTACTTAGATTTGTTTCCTTCTTGGTTAGAAGAAAATCTATTCTTTTATTCTAAGTTCCTATAGACCTTATTCTATAAGCTTCTACTTTTTAAAACAGACCTTTTTATAAACCTTTTTAAGACAGAGTAACTAAGCGGACGCCGCGATATAGGCTTTAAGGGCCTTCTACTTTATATTATAACATTTTAGCTTAGTAAGAGCCTAAGACAGTTTACTATCTAGCCGCGTAGTAGTAGATTAAATATAAGACCCTAAGATAAATTAATTAGAACCAGACGACTATTTAGGGTAATAGGTCGCGCATATTTAGTATTAGAGATAGAGCGAACGTTATAGAACAAATAAATATTTACTTTAGTGCACTCTAAGTAAAAGAACGGTTATTAAGAAGATAGGTTTACCAACGTAATATAAACTAACCCCTTTTTCGCATAGCGGGAATACGGAGATAGTATAATCTTACTAAAAGATAATATCGCAGCAATAGTATAAGCACGACGTTGCGCTTGCGAAGAAGAAAGAGCCTTAGGTATAATAAGTAATAATATTAACCAAATTAATTAGACGGATATTATACCTCTAGTAAATAACTTAGAGATATTTAGAATCTTTAAGGATAAAGATAAAGAGAAGGGAGATAGTATTATAGACGCTTTAAGTATAATATTATAACTACTTAGAGAAGAGTTAAAAGAAGCTAGTTAGTTAATTTAGGCATGGTCTAAAATAGAGCCGATAGAGCTATATAACGAGGAATAGTAACTAAGGTTATATAACGTTATACGCAGTATACGCAGTGTATAAAGGGAATGTACGTATAATATGTATAACACGTATATTATATATAAGAAGGATTTTATAGGAATACGGTTGTGTATTTAAGGACCCTTAGTCCCTACCTAGATAGTTCCTTCCTTATAGTAATTCTTAGAATATAATTAGAGTTAATTTATTAGGCAACTACTCTACCAATTATTATTACGTTGTTAACTTTAATTTATATCACCTATATACCTAGCCTATTAATAAGCCCACCGTAGTACTTACTATAAGGTTCCGTTATAGTATTACCTCTTCTTTAATAGTGTTATACTAGTGGACTACTAAGTCCTTATAGTTTAAGAGCTGGTATATAATAGGTATACTAAATTAATATACTACCCTAGGAGATTTATACTTATATATAACGCTCTCCCTATAATAAAGGTCTGCTTTATAATTAGCCAAAATATTAATACTGTATATTAGAAACGCAGATAGTACGGCCTCTTTATTATAGCTCTCTAGTTACGCCTAAAAGGACTAAAGATTATAATTATTAATATCTATAACCTATACGGAGATAGCCCCTAGATTAGAATATAGCCTAAGGTTAAAACGGCTATTAAAAAGGCTAAGGGAGAAATTATACTTTTAGGCGATTTTAATGCTTACTACCTAATATAGGGTGGAAAATATATAGCTAATAAAGAGCAGGCAGAACGCCTTTTAGCCAAAACTAATACTAGAGGTCTTATACTCACTATACTAAAAGGAGAACCTATATGGAAAAGAGGGCAATAGGAAAGTATAATCGACCTTATATTTATATCTCTAGACCTATATAGGAAAGTTAATTTTTGTAGTATAATTAAGTAATAGGCCCTTATAAAAGACTATATACCTATTTGTATTTAAATTAATAATATAGGCTATCCGCTAGCGAAACGCTAGCGCTTCGCCCTTAGGAAGCTAAACTTATAAGACTTCCTCTAAAGTATCTAAGGGCTTAACTAGGCTATATTTAGAGATCCCCTCTATACCCTCTAGAAAGGGATTAAGTAAGTACTTAAAGAATACTACCTATAAGTACAGCCTAGCCAGTAGGCCTGTTAAAAATAGTCGCTATATACTATATAGCTACACGCTAGCGCCTACTAGGCGCAATAATAGCTCTAAGATTATAATAAACCCTAGGACTATTAAAGATATCTAGTACTAAGTAATTAACTATAAAAAAGACTAGGTGTAACGGCGCTATTGTATATTACCTACTAAATTCTACTATATTTTGCTAATCTGCGATTAGCTCGCCCAGAGCTAGCGCCTTAGCAACTTACCCTATATATTTATTTACATCGGTCCTAGCGACCCCCTTTTCCTTTTTTTTAGCTTAGTATTTGTTACGGAGTAAGTATAAGCGGCGATAATATATAGCAAGGTAGATATTATTAAGCTATATATATAAACTGTGTAAAAAGTTAAGACGTTATGTAAGGAGAGAAGGTAGGAAATAGGAAGAAAGGGTATATATCATTAACTTAGTTGCTTAGTTAATATATATATAGGGTAGAATAGGGTTTAGGTTATGGTCCTAGCAGAACTTAGTAGAATTTAGTGGAACTTGGCAGAATATAGCAAAATGCCGTAGATTGCCGTTAGATTGCTATTAGACTGCCATTTTATGGTTAGTCTCTAATTACTAAGTTAGTAAAAATAGGTAGATGTGTGCAAGGTGTTATAGGGGTGTCCTATAATAGTATTTTCGTAATACAGCATTCTATAAGCTTTGGTTTAGAGGCATTTATATAAGCCGTAATATTATACTAAGCTCACCCTATACTGCTTAGGAAGGCCTTAATAATATCCCACTTTATAAGCTAGATAGGACTAGACCTATACCCCTAGAATTAAAACCAAAGCGTATAATACTAACGAACCCTAGAAAGCTAACAATAGTACCTAAAGCTAGCTTATTTAAGAGAGCTGCCTTTACCTAAGAGAAACCTAAGATCTAATTAGGATTAGAAATTAAAGATAATAATAACGTCGTAGACGTACGCGAGTAGATTCGCGCCCTTATAGCTAGCTAGAAAGCCAATTATCTTAAGGTAAGAAATATATAAAAGACCCTATAAGAGATCCTAAAAAGCTTTACAGCCCTATAAAATAGCCTAGCTTTCCCTTTTTAAAGCCCTAGCTAACCTATTTACTTTACTAAATATAATATACTAGGGAGTATAGATATAATAATAAAGTAATTAAAGTCTGTTAAGCTCTTTAACCCCTAACCACTATTTAACAGAATAGACCCTACCTTTAAGAATTAGAGAATTTAAGTATAAGGAAAGCTTCGCGTTAACTATAACTATTTCCTTTCTAAAGAAGCTAAAATACTTTACCTCTTTGGTTAAACCACTAGAGACGCCTAACAGCACCTTTAAGCCAAGTTTAAGGACAATTCCCCTATCTAATTTATATCTATTAACGAGATAATACAGCACCTAGCGGCTATTTATATTAACCCAAACAAAGTATAGGACGCCTAGTATAACTATAATCGCCTAATAATAAAACTAAACTAAGCCTTTACTAAATTTTAGACTTAATTCCTATACCTTACAGGAGAAGGCTAGGTCCCCCTTAAAAACTACTAATTAGACCTATATAATAAGCTAATAATCCAGCTATAAGAGAAGATTACTATAACCTTAGATAACCTTCTAACGTATAATAGACTTATAAATTATTACCTATTATTAAACTTAAAACTAAAGCAAATTAACACTTGCCCTAATTGGCAGAAACGACCCTAAAATAATTAAAACTTATTAGTTACACCTATAGGAGCCAGAGTAGGAAGATAAGCCATAATTGCTCTTATATTAAAAGCGGTTATATTTACGCACTAGCGAGCCTCGCCTAACTAGCTACGTACTACACCCCTAACTAGTACGCATTATAATACCCTAATTAACCCTACCTTAGCTACGCGCTATAACTATAATAAGGAGGGTTACTTTACCTTATCTTGCCTAGAGCTAAGGGATATAGGCAATATTAAAGAGTTAGAGGAAGGAAAAATATCTAATAAGTTAGGAAAAAAAGAACCCTAGGGAAAGACTCCCCCTTAGGGAATCCTATTAATCTTAAAGAAATTAATCTTAGTTAGTTAATAGGTAGAAAGTATTTTACTATTCTATATATAGTATCTTAAAATAGATATAGAGTAAAGATAACCGCCTTTATTAATACTAGAGCAAATAGCTTTGCCTTTATAAATATTGCCTATATAAATAATGTTGCCAAATTTCTAAATATAAAAGCCACCTAATTAGAGAAGCCTATTTAGGTAAAAGGCTATAACGGCTAAGCTGGTTAGCCGGTTACCTATATCTTAAAATTATATATTGCTCTTAATAGATAACGCTAATACGGTATCCCTTTCTATATTCTAGACTTAGGTTCCTATAATATAATCCTTAGCCGGAAATAGATATCCTATTTTAATATTTAGCTAAACATATAATAAAGATAATTTATCTAACTAGAGGATAGACTAAAACTACCCTCCTTTATTAGGGAAATTTAAACTAATTATAAGACACTAGCTGTAAAGGCTAACCCTACCTACTAATAGGATATCCAGGCCCGTAACCTAGCCCTTGCCTAAAAAAATGCCCGCTGCGAAGCTAGAAAGAACTCTGTACTAATAAAGATACTCTCCTAAAGCGCTACGTTTAAAGAGGACTCTATATACAGAAGCGGGGTAAATAGTAACATAGACAACGTTTAAATTGCGTAGATTTAACTAGTATAGAAAAGAACGTATTAATAGGATATAAGAGATAACCTTTAAAAGATACAATAGGAGCTAAAAGGAGTAATAATAACACTAATACCCTAGAAGCCCCTAAGGTTATATAACCCCCCTATAGTAAATATTGCCGTAATTAGCACTATAGCGTTCTACTTTAATATGTACTAGAAGAATAATAAGGTCTTTATAATAAGCCTATATAAGATTAACTAAATTATTAATAATAGGGAGGAAAAGCTAGCTAAGGAAACTAATAAGAAACTAATTAAATACCTTTTTTTTACTATCTATACAGATTATAAGGATGTATTTTTAAAAGCGGCTTTTAATAAGTTACCCCCTTACCAGATATATAATTATAAAATTTAATTAAAAGCTAATAACTTGCTAGGCTATAGTCCCCTTTACTAATAATTAATAGATAAGCTAAAAGTAATAAAGTAGTACTATGGTGGTGTGATATGGCCCCTAGATTTAACATTTAGATTAGGTATAGCTTTAAGAAAGCCTAGGCCTTCTATAAGTTATATAGATCGGTTTAGTGCCTTTAGAGTCTTTAATAACTTAGATAGGCACGATGGATACACAATATACTCTTTTCTTCTCTTCTTACTAACTGCTTTCCTACTAATTTCCACTAACTAATTATGACTGACTAACAGACCTAATAGCACTGTGACTTCCTATCTGAGAGGGACCGCGTACACCACTATATATGGCATTCCACATGGGGACGACGGCAAGCTCTTTAGATTAGAAGTCCAGCGCTGTCACGGCACTGACCTGACGCGTTGTTATGGCTCGTGTACGCGTATGCATGAGCACGGACCTGACCCCTGAGCGACGTGTATATATACCGCCTCACCTCCTACATAGATCCTCACACGACATCGTTTGTCAATCATATACAGTCACCTCGTACATCGTACCTTGACAGTCCGCACGTACTGTGACAAGCGCTATATATATAGGAGACGCATAGGAACATGCTGCAGCTATAAAAGGACTAAAAACTGTTAAGTTACTATTACCGGAAGCCGTTAAGTCACTAATAAGTACAGAAATTAAGTACGGAACTACTAGCAACATATATATAGGCACTACCATTATTAAGATAAGTTAATAATACTTTTAGAAATTGTTATTTAAGACCTATAGTAGATAGAATAGACGACTAGGAGTGGGAATGCGAGTATGGGGTATAGTAGGACGGAGGATAAAAGAGAGGGTTATAAGGCATTAGGACCAGCAGAAAGAAGTTTTTAATTTTTAATTTACTATATTTGCAACGGTCTATACAATTCTTTTAGCATTTATATAAGCCTCCCTTAAATTTATAAGAGTAATAGCGACAGGACCGATAAAGGGAATACTAGGGATGCTAGGCCTATTCTATAATAATGGCGGAGAAGGAAGTAGGTAGCCTATTAGCCTATAAAGTTTTTCTAACCTAAAGAATGCGGTACTAGACCTAACTCCTATAACGTCTAAAACTAATAACCTTTAGTAAAGAGAGGATAAGAACCAGGAGGTTAACTTACCTACTCTAAGAGAAACTGCCAGTCCGTTACTTTATAATAAACCACTAATAGAACAAGATAAGGTATATATTATGGCCCAACCTATACTAGCTCTAGGGACTCTAGAGACTTCTTACTTTACGGGACAAAACGTATTATAATTTATTAAACAATACGAGTAACTATATATTTAACACCGTATTATAAACGATAAGAAGTATTAAGGACTTCCGGAATATTGCGACTATTAAATAGGGACCTAGATCCGAAGTCTACCTAAGTTTATTATTAGTAGATGGACGGAACTTATAGGAAAGCTTTAGATAGACTACTAAGGAAGTAACTACTTTCGATAAGTTAAGACGGTAGAATTCTTAAAAGCGTATATACTATAGTACAGGAATAACCCACCTAGTAGTATACGCAAGTACTACAGACAATTTACACTAATTTCCTAGAAGGTTACTAAAGCTGGCAATTTAGAAAACTGTAAATAAGGATACTAGTTTATAAAAGGACTCCTGTTTAAATATTAAAAATATATTATAACTAAGACAGGAGCTAACCTGGATAAACGAGAGTCTTTTAACTTCTACCTACTAAGGAGGGCTGTAAAAGATAGGCTTAATTTGTATAAGGGCGCAGACCGCTTATTAATAATAAACCCTAAGGAGCAAGGTCTCCGTTAGCTAGTTAGATAATTCTATAAGCAGTAGCCGGCTATATTAAACTAGAGAGATGCTACTCTTTAGCCACCTATAGTCTCTTAGCTAAATAAGTTGGTAAGTGCCTGTTAAATAACCTAAGAGACGGACCCTAAGCTAGAGAACCTTACTAGTTAACTCCGGAAGCTTAACCTTAGGACGGTTAAATTAGTAAGCGTTATATCTTTAATGCTATTCCTTAATAGGATTCGCTAAGACCTAATATAGTATATGCAGCTCCTAAATAAGGCGTTAGTGCGTTAAGAATAAGTAGGTCTATAATTAGTAACAAATAATAACGGACTACTGCTGTCCTATAAGGGGGCGCTATAAGAGCGATATAAGCTAGGCCTAAGAAGGTATAGAGGACTAGGAAACTTTAGTGCATACTAGGTATAAGCTAAGACGTATTATAGATATAGAGGCCCTTATTGTTTTATTAACTAATACCTAGAGCTCTAAGAACTAGTTAGCTAGGGGTTTCTATATATAAACAAGAACAACCAAATCTATACTAAAACACGCTAGCGCCTAGGAAATACACTCCCTTATTTACCAAGCAACCATTAAATTTAGTTCCTTAAAGACTAGCTAAGGTAGAATGCGAATATCGATCCTAATATAACAATAATAGGCATCTAACTAAATGCGTCCTTAGTAGAGCTTGTAGAAAGTAATAGCGCTAAAAGTAAAGAAGAGTTTAGCGAGTCCTGGGAAGATATATATTAAGTGGAGTTAGTATATATTAATTTAGTAGGAGTAGTAACCTAGTCGTAGCCTACGATATGGTTATATAATCTTAGGAAGCTAAGAGGAGACGTAAGGGTAATAAAACCACCTCTAAAACTAACTAGTTTATAACCGGCAATAGTTTAAAATATATAACTAGGAGAACATATCTAAATTATACCATAACTATAGTGGCAGGTTCCCTAATCACTAGTAAATAATAAGGAGACTAATAAAATAGACTATGCTAAATAGCTAAGAAGAGAAGTAGAGTAAGGAATAGAAGCGACTGCGACCGCTAAAGCATCGCAACTAAAGCCGGTTAGGATAATAGACATACTAAAAGGGAACGTCCTAAGCTTAACCGTAATGGCGGGCAAGATCTTGTTAAAAACTATTAGTGACTGCCTTGTATATATGCCTAAAGTCGTAAGGTTATTCTTTAAGCCTCTCTTACTACCTCTTATAGAGCCTTACCAATAAAAGCAAGAGGGCGTTAAGGCATCTACATTGTCGGTATACCTGACGTTTTATGCTAATTAAGCTGGCCTAATAACTGCGGAGGTAGACCAGATTAAACGGGAAGCAGGATTTACCTAGTTTCAACAACAATGTCTAAAGGATAGTACTTAATTAAGGATCTTAACAGCACGCCGTTCCGTGATTAAACTTTAGGGAATAAATTAAAGAAGTTTTATCAACAATAGATATCTAAGGTCCGCTAGGAAGACTAGCTTAACTAGTTAAGCGGAACTATACTATAAGAAATAACAGCAGAGCTAGAACCTAAGGAGGATGCCATATAAAATCTACTAGTATCGCCACGCCGTATAGTTTAAGAAGTGCGCGTTTTAGAAGGATTGTTTAATAAAACTAAGTATAAAACATTTAACTAGGGGGCAGTTAAGTTTTGAGGTGGGGGAGGAGATGTAGATACCAGCTGTGTAATTTATTTATTTATTTACTATATTTCCTAAAGCTCTTTCTATTGCGCTTTTTTATTTGCTTTTTTAGTTATAGGAATCTAATATATAGTAGCAGTAAGGTAAGAATAGAAGAATGTTTGCGTATAACTATCTAGTATTATTTACTACAAAGATATTAGTTCCGCTTACCGCCTCTACTAAGCTAATAGTGATTTTCTATCCCAGGGATAGAAAATTATAATTAGTTTATTTAACAATTAGAGCCGGCAGAACTCTATACCACCACCTAGATTTAGTAAACTATTTAGATTAGGAAACCCTATTTAGAACTTTACCTTTTTACCCTTAATAAACCTTAAACACAGCTATAATTAGTTAAAGTCACAAATTAAACAGAATTAATAATAGTATATTTATTATATCTTTATCTAGCAGACCTCTAGTACTATATAAAGGAGCTAAGTAATAGATTAGTAACGTCTTTATAGAAGTTAGAGGCTTCGTAGTTAATTAGCATTAGGTAGTGCTCCTCTAAATCTATAACGAGATTCCGCTCTCTTAAGAAAACTACGTAGATACTGCTAGTGTGGTAGTTAATTTTATTAACCAGGATAATAGGCTATAAGTATTTCTAAGAAGGGACGCGTTTTTATTAATCTTTAAGGACATCTCTAACGTTAGTAAAATAGTAAAAGATTAAAGAAATTAGTATAATAAAGCTAGAGAAACTATCCAAAAGTTCTAGGGATAAGGTGTTCTTAATGGTCTACCTAAACACGCGGTCTTCTACTACTTCCTTTTTATCGCCCAAAAGCTTACTATTTACCTACTTTATAAAGTAATGGTACGAGTTAATAAGGCCCTAATTAATAGGCTTAAACATCTAGGACGCGGCATTAAGAACACTACTTAACTATAGCTAACTGATTTTGTGCTCGCGCTAAAGATATTAAGAAGGGTAGTATTAAACTAGGTAGTAAATAAGTATGGCCTAGAAAGACACTTAACTGGCTTCCTTATTCCAAATAAGAACCTACTACTAAGAAGTAGGAGACTAACTACTATAGGACTAGAGGTCACTAATATCGGAATTAGATAAGTAGGAGAGAGCTTAGCTCTTATACTATAAACACACTTATAATATACTTCTAACGTAATAAATCCCTTAGCCTTTTAGCTATTAACACCTATTTAAGGAGGCGTTAGTATTATACTAAGTCCGTCCTAATAAAGATTACCTATATTAGTTGACTCGCCTTTATTATCTATAAATAAGAGCATTCTTATAGCTAGAACGCCTATTAGCTTACCCTTATAGCTGCTAGTATCTTTATTAAAAAGGAATCTAAGAAGAGGGCTGATAATTGCTTACCCGGAAGTAGGAGGGCTAGAAGTAGAATTAATATTTAATAAAAACGTTATTAAGCTGGGAGATAATAAGGAGTATATTAAGGAGGCCGTAGATACTATAGCAATACTCCGCGCAAAACGAGGGTGTAACTATAAGGATAATATGCCCGCTTATTTTAAGGCGTCCCTAAACTAAACTACTAAAATTAAACTAACTAAGGTTATAAAGCTCTTGCGTAGTTAGTATAGGGCGGCTGGTTCTAATTTAGAAATATATAAGGTCTACTAGATATATACGCAAGCCATAGGAGGACGTATAGGTTTAGCGATAAAGGGTTTAAACTATACCGCACTATATTACAGACTCCGTTTAATATATTACGCTTATAACCACCTTAGCACTATAAAGACCAATCCTACTACGTACTCTTAGTTTAAAAAGGCTTATAAACCTCTAGTTCCGTTTAATTCCTTAGGACCGTATAAGTTTATTTATAACTTAGCGCCAAGGTTTTTATACAATAGAGAGGCTTTGCTTAATTGGATAATATTACTAAAAGACTAAGAAATGTGGTAGTGAGAAGGATCTGTAATTTTAAATATGTTTAGATAGTAGTGGGATTCTAGTATCTTGGCGATAATTAATAAGGAAATACGTATATACCGCCACTATTAGCGTCTAATTAATAGGCGGCTAAATTATAGCTAGTTAAGAACAATAGTCTATAGTCTTTACTAATAGCTAATAAGATAAGACCCTTAGTATTATTATCTCTATTACGCTCTTAGACCTAATAGCTAGTGGCGACTTATTTTCTACCCTTATTATACAAAATTCACGGTTAAAGGAGACTCTATAGCTTTCCGCTATATTAACGTTAATACTCCCTTACTCCTTAAAAGTAGACGCGGTGCTAATATAATCTAAGGGAGCATTTCTCTAGATAATAAAATTAAGGATAACTGCATAATTATCCTACCTAGTATGTATTACTATCTAAAATTATAATAGGAGGATCTTAAGGCGCAAGGATCAACTAAGGGCGATAGATTTATTTATAAGATCTCTAACTAAGACTAGACTACTAAAGATGTAGAAAAGTATACAACTAACTAAGTAGCTTAGCTATATAAGAAAGGAGATATATGTATAACTATACTTTATCTTCCTTATAAAGCGAAAGGACCTTTAACCGGAACCCGGCGAATAATACTACTATAGTTTATTAGTATTTAGGACAATTATAATAACCTTAAGGTCACTAAAGGAGGTACTTAGGCAGAGTTAGTAGATGCGCACTAAGACTTAAAAGCGCTGCCCTGTACGCCGTCTAGACATACTAATCTCTACAGCGCAATTCTATATCGCTTCCCTATAGTAGTTAAGCTTATAGCAGCTAGCGCTCTATTTAACGCCCTTCTTAATAAACAGTAATGGGATTCTCTAGTAATAATTTAAGATTATAACCTTCTTTTTAATGGTAACGGGAACGAAGTTAGGAAATAAATATATTCCTATTATTTCAGGGCCGTTAAGAATTATAAAGATGCGTTTAGGCTAATATATACAACTAAAATAGAACGCTTTAATAGCCGCTCTTACTTCTACTGCATTAATAATGGAATTAATCCTTTAGCTATTACAGTAGATCTAAGTAGAGTGCCCCCGGTTATTATAGAAGGATAGAGTTATATAGAGTTGCCTAAAGAATTATGGGATAGAACTAAGTAAATAGAAGGGTATAAAAGAGCCATGTTATCTAAGAGCCTTTAGTCTAAAGTCTCTCGTGCTACTTAGCCAAGTAGACGAGAATGGTCTTATTTAACCAGAACGGAGTCTCCTTATTTACTATTTTAAGTTTATAGTAAGGGTAAGGAGCGCATATAATTACCTACCGCGCCTTTATTTCGAAGATAAGGAGTTTTAGAGTTTTAGAAGTCGTTAGGGGACAACGACTTAGGTAGGGGAGGTATATAGTAGTGTAATATGGCCCCTAGATTTAATATCTAGATTAGGCATAGCTTTAAGAGAGCTTAGGCCTTCTATAAGTTATATAGATCGGTCTGGTACCTTTAGAGTCTTTAATAACTTAGGTAGGTACAACGGATATATAATACACTCTTTTCTTCTCTTCTTACTAACTGCTTTCCTACTAATTTCCACTAACTGATTACAACCGACCGACAGACCTAACAGCACTGTGACTTCCTATCTAGAGGGACCGCGTACACCACTATAGTACTTAATTAATAACCTAGATAAAGGGTTTATTAAGCTAAGTTAAACCCCTTTTACTTCCCTTATCTTATTTAAAGAAAAGCCTAATAAAGGCCTTTGTTTTTATATTAACTATTAAAAGCTAAACGCTATTACTTAAAAGGACTAGTATCCTATTCCTTTAATTAATAAGACCCTTATATGTCTAAGCTAGGTAAAGATCTTTACTAAACTTAATATCCGCTAAGCTTTCTACTAAATTAGGATAGACTTTACATCTAAAAATTTAATAATATTCTATACCTATTATAGTTCCTATAAATATAAAGTTTTTCTTTTTAAACTAATAAACGGACCGGCTATATACTAAAGGTATATAAATAACATTCTTTTTAATTATCTTAATAAATTCTGCATAGTATACCTAGATAATATTCTTATATACTTAGATAACGAACTTAAGTATTAAGTTTATATTAAAAAGGTTTTAGAGAGACTACGGAACGCAGGCTTATAGGTTAATATTAAGAAATATAAGTTTAGAGTAAAACGTATAAAATATCTTAGGTTTATTATAACTATAAAAGGAATTAAGGTTAACCCTAAGAAGGTAGAGGCAATTTATAACTAGAAGCCCCCTTATATAGTAAAAGGGATCTAATCCTTCCTTAGCTTTTATAACTTCTACTACTAGTTTATCCATAATTATAGAACTATAGTAAAACCTCTTATATAACTAACTAGAAAGGATACGCCTTTTATCTTTAATAATAACTATATAAAGGCCTTTAAAGAGATAAAGGATTGGCTTATCTCTTTCCTAATCCTTTATTACTATAGCCCAGACCTTAAATTAATACTAAAAATAGATGCTTCTAATAGGATTATAGCGGGAATCCTATTATAGTTATATCTAGACAGTAAATAGTACCCTATTGCCTTTTTCTTAAAAATAATAAACTTAACTAAGTATAACTATAAAGTATATAATAAAGAAATGCTAGCTATTATTTAATTACTCTCTTAAAGGTATAAACCCCTAGATTAAGATATATATAGATTATAAAGCCCTAGAGTACTTTATAACTATAAAGCAGCTTACTAAATAATAAGCCTAGTAGGCCGAAATACTCTCCTAATTCTTCTTTATAATTATACATTGTTCTAGTAAGTAAAACTCTAAGGCTAATACTTTAACCTAAAGAGAATAAAATATAGGACCTTAGAATAAGCTAAAGACCTAATATTAGACGCGCGCCCTCCTCTATTTAGAATAGCCTAACCTATAGATCCTTAAGGAGCTAGACTTTTAGTAAAATAAGCTAGTACTAATAGAGGAGTCCTTAGATAAGCTAATAGGGCTAATTAACCGCCTCTTAACTATAAACCACACGGCTAACGCCTTAAGGGCCTTTCGTAATTAAGCTATAAAAGGAAACCCCAATTTTAAAATAGAGGAAGGATTACTCCTATATTAGGAGCGGCTTATAGTCCCTAATATTAATAACCTATAGACAGAACTAATCCGCGAAGCTTATTGCTAAGTTTTTATAGTATACCATAGCAAGAATAAGACCTATAAAATTATTAACTGCCGCTACTATGGTGGGGTAAAATGGGCCACTACTTAGTGCCTTGGCATTTTCCTGTATATATCGAGCCTTTGGCTTCTCTCCTTCTCTCTATCACGACCGACCGGGAATACATTCTTTCCTTTCTTCTTACTGACTGCTTTCCTACTGATTGATTACGACTGACTGACCGACCGACCGACCGACCGACAGACAGACAGCACTGTGACTTTCCTATCTGAGAGTGGTCGTACCCTCCCACACTACTACTAACTAAGAATAATTGTAGATATTAATTAATATATATAGAACTGCAAGAACTACTAGAGAGCTATAACCCTATAGGATAAAACCCTAGGACTACTTAAGCCACTCCTAATACTAAAGCGCCCTTAGTAGTATATTTTTATAAACTTTTATAAACTACCTATAGACCGTAATAGATATAATATAGTTATAGTTATAGTTAACCGTTTTAGTAAATACCTATTTTTAATTCCCTATTATAAGAATATTAATGCTAAAGAGGTAGCCTAGCTATACGTTTACTACGTCTACCAAATTTACGGACTACTAGATACTATTATATCTAATTATAGGCTATAGTTTATATTAGCTTTTTAGAATAAGTTTACCTAAATCCTAAGTATTAAGCTAAAGCTTTTTATAGCTTGCTACCCCTAAACAAATGGTTAGATAAAGATTATAAATTAGTACCTAGACTAGAGGCTTAGGCCCTTTATTAACTACTTTTAGGACAACTAGTCTAAACTACTACCCTTAATAGACTACGCCTAAGTAACCCTACCCTATAACTCTACAGGGTTTACCCTAATTTAGCTAGAAATAGAATACTTACCCTATATAAGCTTTAACTAGAAAAGGCTAAAAGAACCCTAAACTATATAAGAAAAGCTATCCTATAGTAAGGCCTAATAGTACGCTAAGCGCTTAAAGGAAGCTTAAATGGTAGCCTATAAGAACCTAAGAAAAGCCTAAAGATTAATAAAACAGTAGGCGAATAAACACCGTTAAGAGCCTAACTTTACCCCTAGCGATATAGTCTAAGTTATAATAAGGAATTGGAAGACTAAACGATCTAGCTATAAGTTAGACTATTAAATAGCAGGGCTATATAAGGTCCTTAAGAAGATAGGTAACTTGTATAAGGTAAAGCTCCTAGATTTAATTAGGGTATACCCTATTTTCTTACTAGATAAGCTATAGAAAGCTATAAACAACCTATTACCCGGATAAAAGAATAAGCCTCTTCTACTAATTTAAGTAAACGGTGACAATAAATAGGAAGTTAATAAAATACTGGCCTGTAAGATAGTACGGGGAATATTAAAATACTATATTTAATAATAGGGCTATAACCTAGACCTAACTTAGTACCTTATATAGAACTTTATAGGCTACCTCTAAAAGCTTAAAGAGTTCTATAACTAATACCCTAATATACCTAAACCCCTAAAGTACCTAGATAAGTAGATAAAATATTAATATAATAAAGATAATAAGTTACCGGAGGAGTATAGGGATAAGAACGCCCTAAAGCCCTAATATAGCTAATCTACCAAATTCTGCTATTTTCTGCCGTTTTCTACTAGTACTATAAAAATTTAGATATCTAGGAACTTTAACCACCGGTTAAAGTTATCCAATTA
Organism: Cenococcum geophilum 1.58; assembly: GCF_001692895.1. NCBI lineage: Eukaryota > Fungi > Ascomycota > Dothideomycetes > Gloniales > Gloniaceae > Cenococcum > Cenococcum geophilum. The sequence goes on along the minus strand of NW_027137564.1, from coordinate 1,757,018 downwards.
ATTAGATCCATGCCTAGACTTTTAGCAGCTACTCTTCCTAGCCTAGTGCTTCCACTTAACCTATAATTACCTTTTATACTTAGTCTGGACGCACTTATATCCCCCTTTCCTCCTTATCTTATTTTGTAATCTTACGTTTTATAAGCCTAGTACTACCCTATCTCTAACTAAGCGTAAGGGCAGGCTTTTTTTAAAGAGGGGGGTAATGTAATGGCGCTATTGTACGTTACCTACCAAATTCTGCCATATTCTACTAACCTATAATTAGCTCGCCCAGAGCTAGCGCCTTAGCGACTTACCCTATATATTTATTTATATCGGTCCTAGCGACCCCCTTTTCCTTCTCCTTAGCTTAGTATCTTCGTAATATAGCATTCTACAAGCTTTGGTTTAGAGGCATTTATATAAGCCGTAACACTAGGAGAGTTAGTCGTAATAACTAAAACGCTTTATTTATAAACTTACTAAGAACTAATTAAAACCACATAATAAGGGACTTTAAATTTTATTAAAGTGGAGTAGAAAAGTAAGTGTAGTAAAGGCGGACCCCTATTTACTAAACCTTAGGAGGTTTACTAAGGACCCCTTAATAAACAATAATACTATAAAGGTTAATATCCTTATAGCTAAGTTCTTCCCTAAAACTAAAATAGTAGACCTTAGTAATATAGAGACAATAATAAAACAAAGGGTACTTAATATTAGCCCTATTATTTTAGTAAAAGAAATTAGTAAGCTAATTAGGAGCCTCCTAAATAGAAAAGCTTTAGAGCTTAATAGCATACCAAATAAGGTCCTTAAAGTAGTTGCCCTAGTTATTACTTTACCAGTGAAATAATACTAGAAAGCCTTAAAGAATCTATAACAGTAGTATTATATAAAAAGGAAAGAAAGACTACTCTCTCCCTAGTAGTTATATACCAATCGCCCTTAAAAATACGCTAGTAAAAGTTCTAGAAAAGTACGTAGCCAATATTATATCTAAGGCAGTAGAGGAATATAGGCTACTTTCTTAGAACTAGATAGGAGTAAGGCGTAAGCGATCTATAATATTAGCAGTAAAACTACTTACCTCCTATATATAGATAGCGTAGCAAACGCGCTATAGATGTATAGCGTTAATGCTAAGCCTAGACCTAGTAGGGGCATTTAGTAATATCTCCTATAAAAGGCTTCTCTATATTCTAAAAAGAAAGGCTTTTTAAAATAGCTTATAAACTTTATATAAAGCTTCTTAACAGTATATAAAACCCGTATTAAGTTTATATAATATAAGAGTAACTAGATCTAAACGTAGATAAGTATCCCCTAGGGGTTACCCTTATTACTAATTCTATTTCTCTTCTTTATATTAAAGCTCCTAAAGAAATTCTAAAGCCCTAATAGCGGCACGCTAGGGTTTAGCTTTATAGATAATATAATCCTTACTACTTAGAGGGACTCCGCAGTAGAGAACTATTAACAATTAGAGGCTATATATAAATACTATACTGCATAGGCAAACTGATACGGTGCGACGTTCGCCCCTAAGAAGTACTAGCTTATACATTTTATAAGCCGATAGCGCTACGCTACTATAGACCTTGCGTCTACCATACGCATCGCCAGCTACAAGATAGCTCTTTAGAAAACTAGTATGCGAGTTCTAAGGATCTAAGTGGACCCTAAGCTCTAGTAGAAAGAATAGGTTAAGAAGGCTATAAGTAAGGGCTTAGTGGCCTTTAAGGTAATATTAAGGATCACCACATCTATATAGGGCCCATTAATGCTCCGCTTATAACTCCTATATACGGCCACCGTCTAACCAGTAATACTATATAGTGCCTAAGTATAAGGAGTACGGGATAACGGCGGAATGCCAGTAAAAAGCTTACTTAAACCGCTATAGAAGGTCTAGAATAAGTGTCTTTGTAGGATTATAGAGGTATACTAGCAAACACTAATAGCTATAATAGAGAAGGAAGTGGCCATTCCCCTAATCTAGCTCTATATTAAAACGGTAGCCCTTTAAAGAGCTACTAAGATAGCTCTTAATAGGGTAGAAAAGGAATAAGTACAAGCACTTAATGGTATCTAAAAAACGCTAGTAAAACGCTAGTAAAAAGCAAAACGGCTATTAGTAATAGTAACAGCGCTTAGGGACCGTGTAAGGGACTATAAGAATAAAATATAGGACTTCCTTATATACTAGAAGGATTATATAGAGCGGGAAGCTATAATAAATCCCTATAAGCGTAGCTAGCGGAACGTTAGTAAAGCGTAAACAGAGTGCCGCCACTATATAGGTTACCAGCACCGCTAGTAAGCAACTACCCTTATCGCGAAATAGGTAGACCTAAAATAGCGCTAATAGTAGTAGGTAAAGGCTAAAGACTATATAGAAACTACGTAGAAAACCCTATAGGGAAAGTCTTTAATTCTACTATATAAAGACCTAGTAAAGGAAGAGGCTATAGCACTATTTCTTCTTCGTATAGAGGTAATAGGGCTTAATGTATAGCTTATATCTATTAGAGTACTAGAGATTCTCCTATAGTATAAATATAGCTAAATAAGGTAGATAGTTTACTATATACTATTTTAGTGTCTATACTACTAAAGGGCGGACTTAATAGAAAAATGCGCTTTTAAACGCCTTAAAAAGGGTTTAAATAATAATAAAAAGCGCCTAAGCGGCTATAAAATAGCTAGTATAATTAGGTGCCTTAACCCAGTTTTAAGCTATAAAGGTAATAGATATAGAGAATATAAGTAAATACTAGCCATTCTAAAGCTTAGAGGACTGGTAAAAGAACTAATAAAAGATTAAGCGTAAAAGGATAAGGGAAAAAGGGGTAGAGTAAGATCGTCCGCGAAGCGTAGTTAGTAGGCTTAATATATAGACTTATAGGCAGGAAGAAGGCGAGCCGCTAGCGCTCTAATGTTGGAACGCTGCCGTATCTCTAGTGTGGCCCGCGATTAGGTTTTCTCTAAGTTAGAGTTTTTCCTATAGAAGGTGTTAGCCTATATAGACTAACTAGGGAAACTAGGACGGGCGGTAAATTGAAATTATTATTAATAGCTATACTTTATCTACCTTCTTAAGATTTAGTCCCTTAGATTTTTTAGTGTTATAGTTCCTTTTTATTCTTTTTTTATACTAACCCTACTATTATATAGAGATTTTTATAAAGATTTATTAAAGTCTCTATTATTTATTTAACTATACTACTTATTTTCTTTACTTAATATAGTAATAATAATATAATAATTATTTATTACTTAACATCCGATTCTAATCCTTATTAGGCCCACGCGGACTACTCCTTATTTACATATAGGGAGAAAACTCAAATTAAGAAAACCTGTAATCCATCTCCTCGCCTTTTAGGACTCGCTTACTTAATACTTACAAGTTACCTATAGTGCTCTACTACCTTACTTTTTAACCTCCTTAAAAACCACTGCTGCTGTAATAAGCCTACGGACGCGCTAGTATTATAAACTTTACTTTACTACTGTAGAGTTATTAGGGGGCGCCTATTGCTCGCCCCTTTACCTTTTATTACTATTTCCTTTATAACCCGGAACTGGTTTAGCATATTTTAGCTAATAAGCCACTAGGTAACTGCCTTAAGACCTTTTTATATTAAGAGTAGTGTATTATAGTTCCCTACGCCAGCTATTAAAAGTATAGCTTCTTAGTTAGTACGTAAGGGGCATAATAGTATTACGTATTTTAGTGTCTGTTTTAGCTAGCCATATTCGCATCTTAGGCTACCTACTAAGGCACCAACCTAGTAGAGCCAATCTTTTAGTCCTATTATTCCTGTTCTTAAGAGTATTGCTATTATATTTTCTACCTTTGTTAGGCCTTCTTAGAGCCCTTAAGTATTTGCCCCCTATAGCGTTAACTACGCTATAGCTTAGGTTCTTCTTGCCTAAGTCAGCCTCTATACCTTTAACTCCCATATACTTCTTTAGCGTTAGTCTAACTAGTATTACATTGCGGTAGATAGTTTCGCGGCGTTTTTTTATACTCTACTTTAGCTCCTTTCTCTCTCTTACTGTTATCTTTACTAGCCTCTTACGCAGTGTGTTTAAGAGTTAGCTACGCTATTAGCTTCGCTGCCAAGAGGCTAATAAGGTAAGCAGTTAGCGAGCTTATAGAGTTATAACAGTCAGTTAGCTATAAAACTACAGCTAGCTAGCAGCTCGCTGTCTTGGCGATGAGATTTAGTAGTAAGTTAAAGCTTTTATTAGAAGTTAAGGATATTTAGACCTTTAGCTAAGATCTAGTTAAGCTTACTAATAAATATAAATACTAAGTTATTAATAAGCGGTTACTATTAGGTAAAGCTCCTATATTACTAATATGAAAGTATAAAGTAATCCTTTTTTAATACGATCTTTTAGGTAAAAAGAGGCTCTAACTTAAAGACTACGCGCTTTACTTATAATTAGTAGTAATAATTATATTAACAGCTATATAAAATTAAAGTATAACCTTATTATTAACTCTAAAAGTTATAGTAGTTATAAACGCTAGCTGTTTTAGACAGCTAGCTATATTTAGGTCTATATTAATTAAATAATTCTATAAGATATTACCTTCCGTTAAGCTATAAGTCCTTTTATACGCGCTCTACTAATATTTAACAGTCTTTAGATCTAGGACTATATTATAAAGGCGCCTATATTACTAAGCAATTAGATTAAAACTATATTTAAATAGCAACGTATTAATAATAAAGACCTCCTTCTTGCTGTACTTAGTAAAATTAATCTTATCTATAATATCTAGATATCTATAAATAGAATATTGCTACTTAGTATTGTAGCTTATTTTATTAATAAATATAAAAGGCTTTAATTAGTACTTTTAGGCCTTTTATAACTATAAGGATTATACTCTACTAAAAATATATTAACGGCCCTAGTACTAATAATTTAAAAGTATTAATTTAATTATAAGCTTGGCTTCTTAATAGCTAATAATACTAGTAATAATAATAAGCTCTATAACTACCTTTTATAAAGCCTCTTAGTAGCTAAAAAGGAGTAGCTTAAGTGCGTTGGCTATATTATTAACCTTAAGCTTAAAGAAAGTCCATTAATATTAGCTATAATCTATTATAGAATGTGTTTATTAATAAAAATTAGTAGTAACTAGAGTAGCTTACTAAAATCTTAAAGCCTTTTATATTAACTACTAAATATATAAAAGGCAACATTAATATTCCTAACGGTAACGACTTATATAACGCTTTATAGAAGTTAATTACTAATATAAAGCCTTAAAAATAAGTATAACATCTTCTTTAAATTAGGCGTTAATATAGCTATTAAAAAGATTAATAAATATTTTAATAAAATAAAGGCTAAGAACCCTTACTATTTTACTATATTAATGCTTTATCTATTTTTTAAACGCGTCCACCTTTACTAAGTAGAAATAGTAACCCTAGTAATAGAAGTACGCCAAGCGGTATATAGATACTCTATTTAATAGCTATATTAATAAGTAAGTAAATAAGGAAGATAAGGAACTAGTTAAGTAATAATGTAAAAAGGCTCCTTATAAATCTAATAATAATTTAAATAATAAATATACAGTTCTTAGTTCTAAATAGGAGTTTTACTTCCTTAAAGTATAATTAAAAGCGTATTAAGCTTAACCGCTACTATAATATAGGCTTTAAGTCTATTAAGATTAATTTTAATAATAGTAATAAGCGGAATATTATTATTTCTAATCCTCTTAACTAGTAGCTTAAAATTAGTTAAATTCTTTATCTAATACTTACTAAACTTACTCTTAATATATTCTCTATACTAGTAATAAACTCTCTATATATAACCGAGCCTTAAATTAGGATAAAAGATTTATTATTAATAAGTATAGTAGATTAATATTAGAAGTAGCAGTTAATTAAAGGCCTTTTATTAAGTAGTTTAATTAACTATATTAACTCTAGTAGGGCTTTAAATATACCCTAGTTAATAAGTTTAAATATTAATCTTATTAGCTATAAGCTAACTATAGAGGTAAAAAGGCTAGCTTAGTAAAATATATTTAATAGAGCTTTATATTTAATTAAAATTAACATAGAAATAGAGCCTTTAGTATGACGGCGCTGGGGCACCGCCCCTGCGACGTCTACATGCAGCCTAGTTAGGGGCTCGCTTAGAGGCTTGGCTCGTGTATATAGACCTGTCCTTTCCTCAACCTCCTTCTGCTCCTTAGCTTAGTATCTTCGTAATATAGCATTCTACAAGCTTCGGTTTAGAGGCATTTGTATGAGCCGTAATATTATACTAAGCTTACCCACCTAGGGGGGACTTTATTTGTTTGGAGCTCCCTCTTTACCTTACCTGGGAAGGCCTAGATAATCTCCTACCCCCATTCCGTAGGTCCTTGAGGACTCGCGTTAAATACCCCTAGCTGCGCGTCGTCGACGCGTTAAGTCGCTACTATTAAGTTACTAGGAGCCGGTACTTAAGCAGCTAGAAGGTCTCCTATGGTTGCGATTAAATGCCGACTTTAATAGCCAAGGACACGTGCCTGGGAAGGCTTAAAATATCTTACCCCTTTAACCTTTTTAACTAATACGGAGTTGTACGAGCTGTAGAGACGACCCTGGTTAAGACTTAGCCTAGTACTGCGGAGAACGATATAGTAATCCTATTACTAAGCCTAGCACTAATCCCGTAGTAATGGCTAAGACGAGCTAACTTATAACCCGCGCTGTGCTATTAGGCGGTAGGTATATATTATCCGCGAAGTCCTTTAGTATATATTAGGTTCGGGCCGACGGCTAAGATAAGCTAACTTATAACCCGTGCCGTGCTATTGGGTGGTAGGTGTATATTGTCCGCGGAGTCCTCTAAAACGAATCCTACCCATTATTCTTTAGCTACTACGCTGCGATAACTACCCTAATTAATACTAAGCTATATAAGGAGAGATGAAATCGATTGGGAAGGACCTAATGCTAACACTATACTGCTACCCTAAACCCCTAAACCCGATTACTAACTGTGCTAATACGCCTATAGTCCCACTAACCGAACGATCGCGCTGATACGCCTACGATCTAAATACGATTTGAATGCGGCCTAAATATAATTCGAAAGTAAACCTGATAACCTATTATGCCGATATGCCTATAATATGACTCTCCGACTTGTCTATAAACGCCTTATAGACATATGTTAAGTTCTTATTAACAACTACCATACCTAATTGACCTGAACCTTACTATTAACCTAGACAGTCTCTTGATCTTACGGCCGAATATATCTATAAGCATTACAGTCCTATATATAGGGTACTAGGAACCTAGGGGAGAATTTGAGTAATTTATGGTACTTTTAATTAGGAGAACAGATTAGGAGAATTATTCCGATTTATGGCACTCTCTAATAGCCCTATAGATGAGCCTGTTTATTAATATAACCTCTTATAAACTATTAACGCGTTTCTCTTAATTACTATTTATACGACCTTCTATAAACGAGATAGCCTGCTATTATAAAAGGATGTCTTACTAGTTATAATAAGAATTGAAATATTAATACGTACCTTCTTAATACCTCTTTTAATACCTTTTAGACAACAATTTAATATGCTAAATTATAACGGCATTCCTATAAGTCCTTAATTGATTCTAGATATCTACTACTTATAATAATATCCTTAATTAAATATAAGTATTCGAATACGCCTATTAACTCTATAGCGTACCTTTAAATATCCTAATAGCACTTAAATACGTCTACTATTTAACGATAACCTGTTCTAAGAATTATAAGAATATTAATAGACTATATACCGATACCTTAATTGAATACCTTAACAAGAATTAATATATTGGCGCGTCTCCCTTAATACCCTACTCGTATAATAACTGGTTAAATATGCTACGATTAATAGTATACCTTTAACTAATTAATTAACTATAACTAGTAATACAATAGCATCTCTGCTAGTTAACGGTATATTAATTAATCGAATAATTAACAACGTCTTAAACTACCTACTGATTAACGGTAGATCTTAAGAAGCCGACTAACTAATCGTGCCGTTATGCCTATAATCTACTAACCGAATAATAGCACCGATATGCCTACTATTACGACTTTAACAACGACTGTATAAGTTCGTTAACGATTAACTACCTTCCTTACTAATTCGATTGTCTTCTTCTCTGCCTACGGTAATTCTTTTTAACTAATACTAAGCTATATATACTGAGGAATAACTATAGTTAATACTGAGTTATATAAGCTTTACCTTAGGCATTTATATACTCTGATAACAAGGTTAATACTAAGCTGTATAAGCTTTAATAACGAAATTGATTTAGATAAACTAGATAATAATCGCGCTAATACGCCTGTGATCTAAATGCGATTTAAATATAATTTAAATATAAACCGATTAACTAATTGTGCTGATACGCCAGCAATTTACCGGCTAACTGATAGATTGAGCTCTGAATGTTTAACCTACTATTACTACCCGACGCTTGCACCGTACTGCTATTACGATAGACCTCCGCTGCTCTACCTGCAGCCGATTAACCCTCGCTGCTTTATCAGCAGCCGACTACCTTTGCTGCTCTGCCCGTACCCTAATTAACCACTTGCTACCCTACCTACAGCTAACCGACTTCTACTGCTTTGCCTACAGCCGACCGACCGAATAATTGCGCTAATCTGCCTGCGATCTACCAACTAAATAATCGCGCCGATACGCCCGCGATCTACGAACGAGATAATAATTATGCTGATATGCCTACGATCTTGATTACCGTCGCGCTGATACGCCTGCGATACGCCTGCGATTTAAATGCGGCCTGAATGTGCTTTAAATGCAAACCGACCAACCGATTATGCCGTTATACCTATAATCCACTAACCGAACAATCGCGCTAATACGCCTGCGATTACGAACCATGAACTAGACAATAATAGCGCTAATACGCCTGCTATTACAATAGACCCTTGCTGCTCTACCTATAGCTAAACGAACAGACCCTTGCTGCTCTACCTGCAGCTAATCCCGATTTAACTATTGCTGCTCTGCCTGCAGCCAACTAACTTCTACTACCCTGCTTACAGTAATAACCGTATATAAGGAGGACCTTTGCCCCTTATACAACCCTGCCGCTTGCACTATACTACTACCCCTAAATAGACAACGGCTGTACCAATACGCCTATAGTTTAATCAACTAAATGATCGTGCTAATACGCCTGCGATTAATTAACCAATGATAGCGCCGATATGCCTACTATCTACTATCTGACGCTAGCACCGTACTGCTACTAGACCTCTACTGCCTCGCCTGTAGCTAAACTAATACCTTACTGCCTCGCCTATAGCACTATAATCGACTTCTGCTGCTCTGCCTGCAGCACCATAAACGACTTCTATTGCTTCGCCTGCAGTATTAACTGTATATAAGGGAGAGCTTTGCTCCCTAGAATACGACCCTATTGCTGGCATTGTACTGCTACCCAAACAACCTGTTGCTGGCACCGTACTACTACTAAACGGATAAGAGCTCGTGCCAATATATATGCGAGCTATAACTCCCTAACTCTCCCACCCTTTATTAAAACTTTTTTACCTACCTTTTTATAAGAGGGGGATTAGGGGGGCTTTTTTTTATGGCTTGGGGCGCGCCATAATAAAAGGGGGGATAGTAGAGCTAGGAGGTACCGGAGTTCTAGGAAGTCCTAGGAGGAGGAACGACGACTAACGGAGGGCTCCTAGCAATATACCTCTCGCAGCAGCAGGAGCTGCAGGACGGCTGCCTGCCCTACGTTAACTGGGTATAGCGATATACCCCTTACAGGAGCTATAGGACGGCTTCCTGCCACGGCAACTAGGTATAGTAATATACCCTCGCAGCAGTAGGAGCTGTAGGACTGCTGCAAGTCCTATGTTAACTAGCATCGCGATTAAGCGCCAGATGTTAGGTTTTTTTTTCTTTTTCTTCTTTTTCTTTTCTACGAGGGGATAAAGCCTAAGGGCAGGCTTTTTTGGAAGGGGGGGGTGATGTAACGGCGCTGGGGCACCGCCCCTGCGACGTCTACATGCAGCCTAGTCAGGGGCTCGCTTAGAGGCTTGGCTTGTGTATATAGACCTGTCCTTTCCTTGACCTCCTTCTGCTCCTCAGCTTAGTATCTTCGTAATATAGCATTCTACAAGCTTCGGTTCAGAGGCATTTGTACGAGCCGTAACATTTGTACGAGCCGTAACATTTAGAACCTTTACTACTAACTATTTTACCTATTTTTTTAAGCTTTTATAGGTATATAAGATAAATTTAGCTATATTTAAATAGTATATTAGGTAAATTAGGGTCGAATTTTAATTAAGTTATATTTATATTTATATATAGAGAGGTATTGCTAAAACCCGCAATAAAATACTATAAAGTCTATACTACTTTCCTAGCTAGCTGGCAGCTTTATAGTTAGCGTACGTTATCTAATAGCTAGCGGACAGCAAGCGATCCAATTGACGCAGTTAGTTAGCTATTTTTCTCAAGATCGCAGCTAAGCTGACTGTTGGACACACTGAGGAAGACTAATAGCTAGGACGCGCGAGCGATTTAGACCTAAACTACTATAGCTTGGCAATAAAGGATAATTAAAAAACATTAAGAACTGGCTCTGTACGTACTAAGGAATAGACCTAGCTATAAATTAGAAAAGGGAAGAATAAGGATAGATATAGTAACGGGCCCTAATAGTATAAACGGATTTTACTACATTTTATAACGGAGTAGTACTATAGAATAGTGACGAAGTATAGACGAACTGGGAGGACTATTATTAAGTACGGCCTATAAACTTAGTAACGCCTAGCTAGCAACGTCCGCAGACTTACTTAACCCTTAAAGATAGCTGTACAACTAGGATAACCGTTAAGTAGCAGCAGGTATAGCTGTAGGAGAGGAATATACGACTAGGAGATTACATCCGGATTGGGTTATAGCCTATAGATAAGATAGCTGAAGCTAAAAAGAAGAATAAATCATTTAATTCTTAGAGACGGTTTTAAAGACGGACGCTTAACTAGGTTAGCCATTAACTTATAATAGGCTCCGTAGTAGGCGCCGTAATAGGTTCCGCAATAGGCTCCGCTAAAGGGTAGAATATTTAACTAGGGGACAGTTAAGTTCTAAGGTAGGGGAGGGGACGTAGGTAACGGCCGTATAAAAGATTTCTATTTGTCTGCTTAATTATTATATTTCCTAAAGCTCCTTTTTTTAATTTACTTTCTTAGTCGTAACGCGATAATTACAACAACCTACTGCTATAAAGATATTAGCTTAGCTTACTGCCTATTACTAAGCTAATAGCGATTTTCTATCCTAGGGATGGAAAATCCTAATTAGTTTATTTAGTAATAGAGCCAGCAGAACTCTATACCGCCCCTAGAATTTAATAATACGGCTATATAATAAGAACGGATACTAAGAGCCTTAGTTAATTATATAGATATAGAGCCGATTATATAATGTAAAGCCTAATGTAGAGCTATATATAGAGCCTTAGTTAAATAACTACACGGAAGCCTTAATTAATTAAATAGCTGTATAGAAGCTACTGTTAGTTAAGGAATCGAATTAAGCTAGAGCCTTAATGTTAGCACGTTACCGTCACTAAATTAAATGATTTAAATGTTGTTAAATTAGAGCCTTTAACCAGGTCGACCTTATTCCTTATTTAAACGACAAATAATTACAGCACGACTGTCACTGCTATCCAAATTTAGTACTACGCTAGCTGTATAATAAGAATGGACACCACGGTAAGGAAGGGACCTATATAAGGGTAGTATATAAAGAGGCGCTAATAAAGATACTTTATAAGAGACCGTATATAGGGCACGGCTAACTATATTAAGCCTAAGCCGTCCTTATATAACTAAAGACGGAACTAAGCCGTATTTAGCCAAGCTAGTAGAGGACCTTATTAAGGATTATAAAAGGAACAGGAATTAAACGTATAGGAGCCGGTACTTTTCCTTAGAGGTTGTTATAATAAAGGACTGTATTATAGATATAAGGGCAAGGGATATATAATAGAGGTAGTTATAATAACCGAGAAGCTGCCGCTGGATGGCTTTAAAGATATTAAGGATGACTTAGACGAAGTGTAGAGTTAGTAGGATAATAATAAAAGGACTAAAAGCAAAAGACAATTCTAAGGAGGCTTTTAGGCTGGAAGAAGATTAAAGATATATAAGTGTACTGCTAGCAACGGGGATAAAGAAGCAGCCGTAAAAGCCTAAGGATGTACTAAAAAAGCCAAAGGCAAGGACGGCCTAGAAGAGGAAGAAAACAGCTAAAGTCTTAATTAATTATCCGTAAATATAGAGCCTTAGAGGAATGTTAACGGATTTAAAGCCTTAATCAATTATGCGATAATATAGAGTCTTAATTAGATAATAATATAGGAGTTTAACTAAACACGTACGGATATAGAGCCTAGGTTGTACGTATAGTAGAAAACAACTTAAGTTAAGCTAGAGCCTTAGTTAAATCTTAATTAGACACTATCTCCGCAGTTAAGTTAGATTAGCTAGAGCTTTTAGTCGGACCGACCCAACACCCTATTTAAACGTCCGTTAATTATACGTTGTTATAGTTAAATTAAATTAGTTACCCGTTGCCGTTAGACGTCTTTAATTAGTAGTTAAGGATGTATTACCGTAGGCACGTAGGCATGTAGGCACTAGACCTAATTAGGAAACTAGTATACAGCTAAAAGAACGTTAGAAATACGTTTTAGAGCCTTTGTAAGAGCCTCTTCCCTTAACTGCCTACCCCCGTATTAATTAACTGCCGCCTATCTTAACGCCTACGGATTGGCTAACTAGAATGATTTTTTCTATAGATATAGATATAGAGCTTTATATAGAGTCTTATACGGAGCCTATAAATATAGAGTATATAGGTATAGAGCCTTAATTGGATAATAGTACAGCAGCTTAACTGGACGCCTATAGATATAAGGCCTTAATTAAATAGTAAATACAGAGCCTTAACCGATTAGACGTCTATATAGAAGCTTTAATAAACTGTTTACGGATGTAAAGCCCCAGTTGTGTATATAGTAGAAGATACCTTAAGTTAAGCCAGGGCCTTATTAAGTTTTAATTAGCTAAACGCCATCTCTATATTTAAATTAGGATAATTAGAGCCTTTAACTAGGCTAACTTTCTATCTTAATCGAATGACCGAACGATTAGATGCAGCATATTGTCGCTAACTAATTAGACAGTCCTTGGCTAGTAGTTAAAAGTAAGCATATAGGCATGTATATAGACACGGACGCGGATATAGACACGGATATAGACGCAGAATATGCAATGTAAAGCTACTAATATATAGCTAGATATATAGCTAGATGTAGGGCCTAATGCAAATCTATGGACAAAGCTTTAACTAAGGCTATGTATAATACAGACCGATATAGAGCTAGTCTGCTAGATATAGAAGTTTAATATTAATTAAACTAAGCTAGAGCCTCTGCTATTTTGATTAACTGCCCTGCCGCCGCCGCTACTATTACTACCACTACTCTATCCGGCTATTTTGTCCTTACTATCTTAACTAACTGCTTCGCCTCTACTGTTCTAAATCTATACCGCTACTAGATCTACTAAATCTATTATATTGTCTAACTGTTCTAACCAACCTGTTCTAGGCCTAATACTATTTTAACTATTTTACTATTGCTCTCCTAACCGCCATACCCTACCGTTTTAATCGCCCCGCCGCCGCTACCTAACTAGCCGCCTCTAACTGACTACTACTAACCGTTTTATTATTAACCGTTCTATTACTGCTGCTGCTGCTATTACTACTACTCTAACTGCTCTAACTGCTGTTTCTACTAACCGTTCCGTTCCACTATTCCGATTATTTTGCTACTACTATATTAACTAACTACTACTAACCATTCTACTTCTATAAAGAGCTCTGCTATTAAAAGTTCTACTACTAGGTATCTTACTACTTACTATACGGACCGAGTTTTTCTACCGACTGTTCTATTACTAACCGCTTTACCGCTAACCGTCCTGTTTTATTTTACTATACTAGATATCTGCTTTTATTGCTATTTCTATCGCCGTTACTACTACTACTATTACTGCTATTACTGCTGCTACTGCTGCCGTTATTATTTCTAGTTTACTGCTGCCCTGGTCGCTACTAGTAGGAAGATTAGGTCTTAGCTATGGGTAATGGAAGGACGCCGTAGAACAGTTCTATAGGAGGGCTAAGGACGAGGTTATCTGCGTTCTTTTAGAGATATACTTTCCTTTTTTTATTCTGCTTTTGCAATGCTTTTATTTAGCTATTCTTCTATTATATAGAACGTTAGGGAACAACGCTCTTAGTGGGGGAGGCATATAATAGGGTAAAATGGCTTACGCCTAATACCTTAGCATTTTCCTATATTTATAAAGCCTTTGGCTTCCCTCCTTCTTAATATTACAAACCTATAGAATACATTCTTTTCTTCTCTTCTTACTAACTGTTTTACTAATTACTTCTAACTAATTATAACTAACTAACCGACCGATAGATAGACAGACAGATAGACAGTACCGTGACTTTCCTATCTAAGAGTAGTTGTACCCTCCCACATTATTAGAACATATTTTAGGTAAATAGGGATAGTAGCTAGTGGACGCGTTATATAGAACAACCTTTAGATTAGCTTATAATAAACTCTTATAATAAGAAAGGTAAATCCTATCCAATTTTTATTATTATTATTAAAGTTCCATTACAAAGGCATTATAAAGAGCTATAGTAAAAGAAGAGCGAAGGAATAGAAGACAAAGTAAGGTTCTACGCTAGTAAAGAGCTAGTAATAGGCCGCATTATAGAGTACCTTTCCACTAAGGGTTTTCCCTAGTGGTTTTAGCCGGAACTCTATAAAAGCTTAGTAGAGGCGAAGTCTTAGAGGACTAAGACCCTTAAAGGGGAGGCAATTATAGTGGAATCCCCTAGAAGGCATATATTAGATAAAATAGTAGGAGGTTTTATCTATATCCCACCTATATCCTATCTACGTCCTTAAAAACATAGTTAGATAGATAAGGGGCGAAGGGTTTTACTAGCGGCTTAAAAGGATTATATAGGGAGCTAGTTCTCCTCTAGAGAAGAACTAACAATTAGTCTCTAAATAGAAGAGGTTAGAAAGCGTTTGTCCTTTATTATATAAAGCTTATTCTACCTTTAACTTATCTCTTATTTACCTATAACTTTTATTCTATACTATTAATTAAATAATTATACGTTCTAGTTAAACTGGCCTCTTATAGATAGCTAGCTAATAGTGTAATAGTTAGCGGGCAGCGAGCGATCCAATTAACGCAGTTAATTAGCTATTTTGCTTAAGCTTGCAGCTAAGCTAACTATTAGATATACTACTTAAGAGTTATATTACTATAAACGTAAACTAGGGTAAGGGCTTAGATAAATAGGTATATAAACCCTATTATTAACTTTTAGGTTATATAGCTACCTATATAGCCTTAACCTAAGGACCCTTATTTAAACGTATACGCCTACTATATATAATAGTAGCGAGGCTAGTAATACTATATAGCGCCTAGATCTAAGGTATAGAACTAAATAGTAAACTATTAGTAAAAAGCTCCCTAGTGTAACGAAGCCTTATAGGAAATACTACGGTGGACTTGTTAATGGGCTAGGTATATAGGTATAGAATAGTCAATAACGTAAACATAACTGGTAGAGTAGTTGCCTAACAGATTAACTCTAATTATATTCTAAGATTTACTATAAAGAAGAAAAACTACCTATAGAGACCGTACGTCCTTAAATATATAACTCCTCCCTATAGTAAAGGAATCTAGTACGTTAGTACGTTAGTATATTGGTATATTACATTCCCACATTCCTACGTTCCTACGTTCTGAACTTATAATATAACTAGCCATATAACTTAGCTACCCCTTATCCTATAGCTTAATTAGTTCTAGCGCCTCCTATACTATCTTAACTAACCCATTTATATCTCTCCTTAGTAGTCGTACTATTGCTAATACAAGGTCCGTAACACTATCCCCCTCCTTTTTATCTTTATCCTTAAAGATATCTCCTATCTCTAAGTTATCTATTAAAGGTATAGCATTCCTATCTTTAATTTAATAACCTTTATTATTCCTAATACCTCCTATTAGATTCTCTGCGTCTAATCGTCGTAACTAGCTAGTAATATTTATTTTTTTCCCTTAGTAAAGTTATGCTGTCCTATTCTTATTATGCGGAGAAGAAGTTAATATATATTATAATTATAGCTCTATCTAGTTACTAACCTTCTTTTTATACTAAATATACGCGAGTAAATATACGATTGTCCTATAATATTTAATCCGTCTCTAACGCTAAATATATGCGTCTTATTATTCTTTATAATTATCTAGTTCCTTATCTAATCTGCTTTAGGGTTACGCGTATTAGTAGCAGCTAAAAAGCTAAAGAGTAAGCTAGCTAAGGCCCTTATTAAAGTTTAACGTTGTTTTAATAAGGCGTTTTAGGCTCTAAAAGCTTAACTAAATGCTTATACTTGCCTAAGCCGTTTAATAAAGGTTCGCGAAAAGGTGCGCTTAAAGGAGCTTTATTTAGTAGAGTAAGGTCTATTTAAACTTAAGGCTAAGGAGGCTAAAAGGATTCTAATTAGGAAGAGGCGGAAACAACTAATACGCCAGTGGTAGATCCCTTAGATAATTTAGTTCGTCTATTACCTTTAACTAATCCTTTTATTTTTAGCTCCTTCTTAATATTACCTAACCCGTTTTTTTAATACTCCTATACCTTTTCTATAGCATTTTTTAAATTCTATAATAGTTTTTAGGTAGTCTTATTATAGCTTATCCACTTAGCCTTATATTATATTTTATTGTTAATATCCTTATAACTAATAACTTTTAAAACTTATTATTTATCTTCTTCTTATCCTCTATATGTGTTTACTTCATAAATTAGTAGCTTAATATTCCTATATACTAGTTCTAGCATTATAATATATTATATAGGGTAAATCTTTATTTTAGCTAGTAGGTTTAACTTAAATATAACTAGTAAAATCTTCTATATAATTTTAAAAGGTCTTAGTTTAATATAGTCTAACTTCTTACTTAGTCGTTAACTCCTAAAATTTTTATATAGTAGCTATACTTTATCCCCCTCCTTAAGATCTAGTCCCTTAGATTTCTTAGCGTTATAGTACCTTTTTAATCTTTTTTATACTTTCTTTATTAATTCTATAAGGTCTATATAAAGATTTATTAGTATCTTTATTCTTTCTTTAGCTATACTACTTATTTTCTTTACTTACTATAGTAATAACGATATTCTTAGCTTATATCCATAATTCACCTTAAATAGTAATATGCCTATTCCTTCTTATAGTGTTATATTATATACAAACTATATAACTATAACGGCGCTATCGCACGTTATCTGCCAAATTCTGCCAAATTCTGCCGACCTATAATTGGCCCACCTAAAGCTAGCGCCTTGGCGGCTTACCCTATATATTTGTTTACATCGGTCCTAGCGACCCCTTTTCCTTCTCTTTAGCTTAGTATCTTCGTAATACAGCATTCTACAAGCTTCGGTTTAGAGGCATTTATACGAGCCGTAACATTATACTAAGCCTACCTTGCCTGGGAAGGCCTTAATAATATCCCACCTTATAAGCCGGATAGGACTAGACCTATACCCCCGGAATTAAAACCAAAGCGTATAATACTAACGAACCTTAGGAAGCTAATAATGGCACCTAAAGCAAGCTTATCTAAGAGAGCTGCCTCTACCTAAGAGGAACCTGAGATCTAATTGGGATTAGAAATAGAAGATAATAATAACATTATAGACATACGCGAGCAGATTCGCGCCCTTGTATCTAGCCAGGAAGCCGATTATCTTAAAGCGAGAAATATATAAGAGACCTTATAAGAGATCCTAGAAAGCCTTACGGCCCTATAAAATAGCCTAGTATCCCCTTCTTAAAGCCCTAGCCGACCTATTTACTCTACTAAATGCGATACACTAGGGAGTACGGATATAATAACGAAGTAATTAAAGTCCATTAAGCTCTTTAACCCCCTACCACTATCTAACGGGATAGACCCTACCTTTAAAAATTAGAGGATTTAAGTATAAGGAAAGCTCCGCGTTAACTATAACTATTTCCTTTCTAAAGAAGCTAAAATGCTCTACCTCTTTAGTTAAACTACTAGGGACGCCTAATAGCACCTTTAAGCCAAGTTTAAGGACAACTCCCCTATCTAATTTATATCTATTAATAAGATAATATAGTACCTAGCAGCTATTTATATTAACTTAAATAAAGTACAGGATGCCCGTTATAACTATAATTACTTAGTAATAAAACTAAACTAACCCTTTACCAAATTCTAGACTTAATTCCTATACCTTATAGGAGAAGGCTAGGTTCCCCTTAAGAACTACTAATTAGACCTATACAATAAGCTAACAATCTAGCTATAAGAAAAGATTACTATAACCTTAGATAACCTACTAACCTATAAAAGACTTATAGCTTATTGCCTATTATTAGACTTAAAACTAAAGCGGATTAACGCCTACCCTAATTAGTAGAAGCGACTCCGTAATAATTAAAACTCGCTAGCTATACTTATAGGAGCTAGAGTAGGAAGATAAGTTATAACTACGTACTAACGAGCCTCGCCTGACTAGTTATATACTATACTATTAACTAGTATTCGCCATAATACTCCAATCGACCCTACCTCGGCTATATACTATAACTATAATAAGTAGGGTTACTTTGTCTTATCCTGCCCGGAGCTAAAGGATATAGGCGATATTAAGGAGATAGAGGAAGGAAAAAAACCCCTAGGGAAAGACTCCCCCTTAGGGCACCCTATTAATCTTAAAGAGATTAATTTTAGTTAGTTAATAGGTGGAAAGTATTTTATATTTCTGTATATAGTATCTTAAAATAGATATAGAGTTAATATAACCGCCCTTATTAACACTAGAGTAAATAGCTTTACCTTTATAAATACTGCCTATATAAATAATATTGCCAAGTTTTTAAATACAGAAGCTATCCGACTAGAGAAGCCTATCTAGGTAAAAGGCTATAATAGCTAAGCCGGTTAGCCTATTACCTACATCTTAAAGTTATATATCGCTTTTAACGGACGACGCTAATATAGTATCCCCTTTTGCATCCTAAACCTAGGGTCCTATAATATAATCCTTAGACAAAAATAGATGTTCTATTTTAATATTTAGTTAAACGTGTAATAAAGACGGTTTATTTAGCCGAAGGATAGACTAAGGTTACCCTCCTTTATTAGGGAGATCTAAACTAACTATAAGATACTAGCCGTAAGGCCTGACTCTACTTACTAGTAGGATGTCTAGGCCTATAACCTAGCCTTTACCTAAGAAGACGCTTGCCATAAAGCTAGAAAAAACTCCGTACTAATAAAGATACTTTCCTAAAGCACTACGTTTAAAAAGGACTCTATATATAAAAGCAGGATAAATAGTAACAGAGATAATATCTAAATTGTATAGATTTAACCGGTATAGAAAAGAACGTATTAATAGGATATAAGGGATAACCTCTAAAAGATATAATAGGAGCTAAAAGGAGTAATAATAACGCTAATACTCTAGAAGTCCCTAAAGTTATATACGCCCCTATTATTAGGTAACCCCCCCACTATAAATATTGCTATAATTAGCGCTATAGCGTTTTACTCGCCGCTACAGATGCACCTTAAAGAGCTAGCTGTAGCCTACGTGGAGAGGACGCGGGAAGGACCGGCAAGAGAGCACATTAAAAGGGAGTGCAACACCATACGGGCCACGATAGCCCACCAACTCCGGCCTAGAATAAAGCCACCAATACGGCCCACTAGACGGGATAAGCTCAAGAGGATGGCGGCCGCTATCTCAGGGACAGATACACGGCTAATAGACTTATCTAAAGCGCAGTATAAGAGAAGTAGAAGGGCTAGGGTATAAGAGGCGTTTGAGGAGCGGTGGAAAAGGGAATAGGAAAAGTACTAGAGCACGCTCACCCACTATACAACGGCCTAGGCCGAGCCATGGAATAAGGAAGTCTTTAAACGCCACGCAAGGCTTATAAAGGTAGAGAGCACAATTAATACGCTACTTAGAACTAAGTATATAGGGCTTAACAGATACCTCTACTACCGAAAAGTACTAGGGTACCTAACTCCGGCCTGCCTATGCGGCTATAGCCAACAATTAACAATATATGTAGTGGTATTCTACCCTAGGCACGCTGCTAGCCGGGCGGAAATATATTACTATACTAGAATATCCTTATATAAAGAGCTCCTAACTAAGCTAAAGGCTGCTAAGGTAGTTGCGGACTGGTTTATATAAATAAACCTCTTACTACACCTTTTATTTGCTAGAGAGCTAGCTAGGGTAAAGAGAGGAGGCTAAGAAGTGCGTTAAAAGGCAAAGGATAAATACTATAGGGATAGTAGAATATAGTAGAATTTTGCAGATGGCAACCTAGCAGAAGTTAGCAGAACTCTAGCAACCTAGCAGAATTTAGTAGAACTTATTAACCTAGCAGAATTTGGCAGAATTTAATAACCTAATAGAAGTTAGCAGAATTTTAGCAACCTAACAGAATTTAGTAGAGTTTTAGCAACCTAATAAAATTTAGTAAAATCTCGGCAATTTAGTAGAATCTAATAACCTAACAGAAGTTGGCAGAACTTTAGCAACCTAGTAGAATTTAACAGAATTTAGTAACCTGGTAGAATTTGGTAAAGGTTAATATCCTAATAGAACTTAATAAAACTTAGTAAGGTATAGAGCTATATATATTAACGTAGATGTAAATAAAGGAACCTTCTACACCACTACTAGCCTTATAGGCCACTGGCCTATGCCCTACCTAGATAACCGGAGCAGCCAGGAATAGAACCTAGGCCCTAGCTATATATCCTACCGGACAGACCTAGGAGTATATATTAAGATGGCTTTTCTATAGCGCCTTAAAGAGACGTCTACTTGTGCTTGGCAGTTACTAATTAGAAGAGAGGCTATATAGGCCGCATAATAAGCTATACAGGCCGTAATATAAGAGAAGGAGAGGTTTTATCTGGCCCTAGTGGTATGGTTCCCCTCTTATATATATATATATATATACCCATATAGACCTGCTGCATAGACCCTAATGGGAGCCGTAATAGCGTAATTGAATATTATAACATAATATAATATATAGCGTTTTACTTTAATATATACCGGAAGGATAATAAGGTCTTTATAATAAGCCTATATAAGATTAACCGAATTATTAATAATAGAGAGGAAAGGCTAGCTTAGGAAACCGACGAGGAACTAGTTAAATGCCTTCTTTTTACTATTTATATAGACTATAAGGATGCATTCTTAAAGGCAGCCTTAAATAAGTTACCTTTCTACCAAACATATAATTATAAGATTTAATTAGAAGCCAATAACTCGCTAGGCTATAGCCCCCTCTACTATTAATTAACGGATAAGCTAAAAGTAATAAAGTAGTACTTAATTAATAANNTNGATAAAGGGTTTATNNAGCNAAGTTAAGCCCCTTTTACTTCCCCTATNNTATTTATAAAAAAGCCTAATAAAGGCCTTTGTTTTTATATTAACTATTAAAAGCTAAACGCTATTACTTAAAAAGACCGGTATTTTATTCCTTTAATTAATAAGACCCTTATACGTCTAAGCTAGGTAAAGATTTTTATTAAACTTAATATCCGCTAAGCTTTTTACCAAATTAGGATAGACCCTATATCTAAAGATTTAATAACGTTCCGTGCCTATTATAGTTCCTATAAATATAAAGTTCTTCCTTTTAGACTAATAAACGGACTAGCTACGTACTAAAGGTATATAAATAACGTTCTTTTTAATTACCTTAACGAATTCTATATGGTATACCTAAACAACATTCTTATATACTTAGATAACAAACTTAAGTATTAAGTATATATTAAGAAGGTCCTAGAGAGACTACAGAACGCGGGCTTATAAGTTAATATTAAGAAATATAAGTTTAGGGTAAAATATATAAAATACCTTGGGTTTATTATAACTATAGAAGGAATTAAGGTTAACCCTAAGAAGGTAGAGGCAATCCGTAACTAAAAGCCCCTTTATATAGTAAAAGGAATCTAGTTCTTCCTTAGCTTTTATAACTTCTACCGCCGGTTTATCTATAACTACGNAATTATAGTAAAACCTCTTATATAACTAACTAGGAAGGATACGCCTTTTATCTTTAATAATAGCTATATAGAAGCCTTTAAAGAGATAAAGGATCGGCTTATCTCTTTTTTAGTTTTTTATTACTATAACCTAGACCTTAAATTAATACTAGAAACGGATGCCTTTAATAGGGTTATAGTGGGAATTCTATTACAGTTATATTTAAACAGTAAATAGTACCCTATAGCTTTCTTCTTAAAGATAATAGACCTAGCTAAGTATAACTATAAAGTATATAATAAAGAAATGCTAGCTATTATTTAATTACTTTCCTAATAGCGCGCAAAGCTTAAAGGTATAAACTCTTGGATTAAGATATATATAGATTATAAAGCCCTAGAGTACTTTATAACTATAAAGCAGCTTACTAAATAATAAGCCTAGTAGGCTAAAATACTCTTCTAATTCTTTTTTATAATTATATATCGTTTTAATAAGTAAAACTTTAAGGCTAATACTCTAACCTAAAGAGAATAAGATATAGGACCCTAGGATAAGCTAACCTAATATTAGACGCGCGCCCTCTTTTATCTAGAATAGCTCGACCTATAGATCCTTAAGGAGCTAGACTTTTAGTAAAACGAGCTAGTACTAATAGAGGAGGCCTTAGATAAGCTAATAGGGCTAATTAACTGCCTCCTAACTATAAACCGCACGGCTAATGCTTTAAGGGCCCTCCGCGAATAAGCTGTAAAAGGAGACCCCAATTTTAAGATAGAGGAAGGATTACTCCTATACTAGGAGCGGCTTATAGTCCCTAACGTTAACAATCTATAAACTAAACTAATCCATAAAGCTTATTATTAAGTTTTTATAGTATACCCTAGCAAGAACAAGACCCGTAAAATTATTAACTGCCGCTACTACTAGCTAAGAATAGTTATAGATATTAATTAATATATACGGAACTATAAAGACTGCTAGAGAGTTATAATCCTATGGAATAAGACCCTAGGACTACTTAAGCTACTCCTAATACTAGAGCGCCCTTAGTAGTATATTTTTATAGACTTTTATAAACTACCTAGGGACCGTAACGAATATAATATAGTTATAGTTATAGTTAACTGCTTTAGTAAACGCCTATTCTTAATTCTATATTATAAGAACATTAATACTAAAGAGGTAGCCTAGCTATTTATCTATTATATTTACCAAATCTATAGACTACTAAATACTATTATATCTAATTATAGGCTATAGTTTATATTAGCCTTCTAGAATAAGTTTACTTAGATTTTAGGCATTAAGCTAAAGCTTTTTATAGCTTACTACCCCTAGATAAACAGTTAGATAGAGATTATAAATTAGTACCTGGACTAGAGGCTTAGGCCCTTTATTAACTATTTCTAGGATAATTAGTTTAAACTACTACCCTTAATAGACTACGCGTAAGTAACTCTACCCTATAACTCTATAGGGTTTGCCCCAATTTAGCTAAAAATAAAATACTTACCCCGTATAAGCTTTAACTAAAAAAGGTTTAAAAAAAACCCTAGACTATATAAGAGAAGCTATCCTATAGTAAGGCCTAATAGTACGCCAAACGATTAGAGGAAGCCTAGATAGTAGCCCGTAAGAACTTAGAAAAAGCTTAAAGGTTAATGGAACAGCAAGTAAACAAACACCGTTAAGAGCCTAATTTTGCCCCTAGTAATATAGTCTAGGTTATAATAAGGAATTAAAAGACTAAACGACCTAGCCGTAAGCTAGATTACTAGATAGTAGGACTATATAAGGTTCTTAAGAAGATAGGCAACTTATATAAGATAAAGCTCCTAGATTTAATTAGGGTTTACCTTATTTTCTTACTAGATAAGTTACGGAAAGCTATAAACGACCTATTGCCTAAATAAAAGAACGAGCCTCCCCTACTAGTTTAAGTAAACGGTGATGATAAATAGGAGGTTAATAAAATACTAGCCTATAAGATAGTATGGGGAACGTTAAAATACTATATTTAATAGAAGGGCTATAATTCTAACCTAATGTCACGGGACTTACACGCTCTCACGTCCCTGCGCGTTTTGACGTTCTTAACCTGTGCTCACGTTCGTCCCGAGACACCTACGTACGTTCCTCTACAACCCCTATTTATACCCAACCTGGTATATAAAGAATCTTCTTCTTTATCCAAATGTCTTTGTATTAACTATGTATAGTTACGCGTACGTAGCCTTCTTTAATTACTACCCTGTTTAGTACATTGTATTCTAGCTTGTGCCCACTTCCGTAACACTATATTTGGATCCCTTTTCTATACCTAGCGGGCCTGTAGGCTATTGGTCGCGGAGTATGCCTTTCTATGCCTATGGGGTAGATATAGGAGCTGCTGGCTGCGGGTAGACTAGGACGCTGGGGTTCTAAACTGGTACAACAAGACACCACGCTGATACGCCTGTGGAATTACGACCTGCCGATAAGATATCGCGCCGATACGCCTGCGACCTCGATGGCTTATACCCTACTGCTACTGCTTACAAACAGGCACGTTACTGCCCCTCGGTTTGACCTAATGGCTTGTATCCTACTGCTACACGAACACAAACACGAACACGGAAGCTGGTATCTTACTACTGTCCTACCGACCTGCACGTACTGCCCTACGTACCGACAAGACCTTGCGCCGCTACGCCTGCGAAACGAACCCGATAACCTATTATGCCGATAAGCCTATGACCTAACCCGAACACGACTAGGTAGAGCCTCGCTCCCTAGACCCCCGAACCCGTTGCTTGCATTGTACTGCTGCCCGAACACGTCGCTTGTATTGTACTGCTACCTGAACCGACAAGCCTCGTGCCGATACGCCTACGAGCNGAACACGACTAGGTAGAGCCTCGCTCCCTAGACCCCCGAACCCGTCGCTTGCATCGTACTGCCGCATGAACCGATAAGCCTTGTGCCGATATGCCTACGAGACAACCCCGTCGCTGGCACCGTACTGCTACCACATAAACTGATAAGCTCCGTGCCGATTCGCCTACGGAACCCGAACACGTCGCTAGCACCGTACTGCTACCCGAATCTAATAAGATCCCGTGCTGATATGCCTACGGAACCCGAACCTAACGCTAGCACCGTACTGCTACCGATAAGAACCTACCTACGATATGAATACTGCACCGCATCGATAAGAACCTGCTAAGAATATACCTTGCCACGACCACAAACACCGTACTATACTGCCGTTTAGGCCGATAAATACTGCCTAAAACGCCCATTTTGGACTAAAAATTAGGGTAATTTTTTAGGGGGACCTAGAGTATAGGAAGGGAAGGCCGTAGAGCTGCTAGAAGCGAGAAAGGGACTGTATAAGCTTTAGTAATACATCTCTAAGTGGTGAGGACAGGAGTATAGCTGGCGACGGAAGCTAGGCTATGCTTTAGGCCTAATAAGTTAGTGGCCTAATAATTAAACATAGAAGGACTAAACTGGAGGAGCCTGTGTAACGGAGGACGTAGAAGGGCGGAGAAGGCTAACGAATTTTTTTTTCCGTATTGGGTTTTTTTCTAGTATATATGACACGACACGCCTCGCAGGAGCTCGGAAGTAAGGGGGGGGTACTGTCACGGGACTTATACGCTTTTACGTCCCTGCGCGTTTTGACGTTCTTAACCCGTGCTTACGTTCGTCCTGAGACACCTACGCACGTTCCCCTATAACCCCTATTTATACCCAACCTGGTATATAAAAAATCTTCTTCTTTATCCAAATATCTTTATATTAACCACGCATAGTTACGCGTATGTAGCCTTCTTTAATTACTACCCTATTTAGTATATTGTATTCTAGCTTATGCCTACTTCCGTAACACCTAACCTAGTACCCTATATAGAACTTTATAGGCTACCCCTAAAAGCTTAAAGAATTTTATAACTAATACCCTAATATACCTAGACTTCTAAAGTACCTAGATAAATAGATGGAATGCTAGTATAATAAAGATAATAAGTTACTAAAAGAATATAGGGATAAAAACGCCTTAAAGCCCTAATATAGCTATCTGTTAAATTCTGCTATATTCTGCCGTTTTCTGCTAGTATTATAAAATTTTAGATATCTAGGAACTTTAACCGCCGGTTAAAGTTATCTAATTAGTTAGATCTGTGCTAAGACTTTTAGCGGCTACTCTTTCCGGCCTAGCGCTTCTACTTAGCCTATAATCGCCTTTTATACTTAGTCTAGACGTACTTATATCCCCTTTATCTCCTTATCTTATATTTTATAATCCTACGTTTATAAGCCTAGTACTACCCTATTTCTAACTAAGCCTAAGGGTAGGCTTTCTTTTAAAGAGGGGGGTGATATAACGGCGCTATTGCACGTTATTTGCTAAATTCTGCCATATTCTGCTAACCTATAATTGGCCCGCCTAAAGCTAGCGCCTTAGCGGCTTATCTTATATATTTGTTTATATTAGTCCTAGCGACCCCTTTTCCTTCTCTTTAGCTTAGTATCTTCGTAATACAGCATTTTATAAGCTTTGGTTTAGAGGCATTTATATAAGCCGTAATAATAACTAGTAATAATAATACCCATGTAAGAGTATATATATTAGGTCCCGCCGCGCTTACAACAAGTTCGCAAGCACTCTCAGTCTTTTTGGCCGTATGGCGACGTGGAGGCGGGCTACGTTACAATTGTGCTTGCGAACTTACTGGGGCCAGGTATCGTGGGTTCGATCCCCATCGGTCACTTCGCTGGTACAGTCTAACGCGCATCCGTGCGATAAGGCGTTAGTGAAGATTCCGATCGCTTATGTTATTAGGGACTCCTAATATATGGTGCGACTCTTCGTATGCGGACCCCCTGTGGCTTGGCGTTCGAGGACGAACGCGCAGAGGGGAGGGCAATTGTAAGAGTACATATATTAGATCCCGCCGCGCTTGCGATAAATATCGCAAGCACTCCGTGTCTTTTTGGCCGAATGGCGACGTTGGGGCGGGAAACGTTACAACCCAATTATTTTATACATAATTAATATAATATTTATTATTATTTATTGCTTAATGTCTGATTTGGATCCCTATTGGGCCTACGCGGACTACTCCTTATATATATATAGGGAGAAAACTCTATTTAAGAAAACCCCGTAATCTATCTCCCTGCCTTTTAGGACTCGCCTATAAGGCGCCTATAAGGCGCCTGCGAGTCACCTATAGTGCTTTACTACCTTACTTTTTAACCTCTTTAGGAACTACTGCTGCCGTAACAAGCTTACGGACGCGCTAGTATTGCAAACTTTACTCTACCACTGTAGAGTTATTAGGGGGCGCCTATTGCTCGCCCCCCTGCCCTCTATTGCCATTTCCTTTATAACCTAGAACTGGTTTAGTATATTTTAGCTAATAAGCCACTAGGTAACCGCCTTAAGGCCTTTTTATATTAAGAGTAGTGTATTATAGTTCTCTATGCCAGCTACTAAGAGTATTACTTTTTGGTTGGTATGTAAGGGGTATAACAGTATTACGTGTTTTAGTATCTGTCTTAGCCAGCTATATTTGTATCTTAGGCTACCTATTAGAACACCTATCTAGTAGAGCTAGTCTTTTAGTTCTATTATTCCTATTCTTAAGAGTATTGCTATTATATTTTCTGCCTTTATTAGGCCTTCTCGGAGCCCTAGAGTGTTTACCCCCTATAGCGTTAACTATGCTACGGCTTAGGTTCCTCTTGCCTTAGTTAGCCTCTATACCTTTAACTCCTATACGCCTCTCTAGCGTTAGTTTAGCCAGTGTTATATTACGGTAGATGGTTTCCTAGCATTCTTTTATACTCTACTTTTACTCCTTTCTCTCTCTTGCTATTGTTTTTACTGGCCTCTTATATATCTCCCTTCCTCCTCTATATGGGCCTAGGCCCTAAAGCAGTACCATTCTTCTTTTGCTTTCTTTACCTATTTCTCTAATATATTTTCCCTACTTTAGGGTTATTAGTTTATTCTCCTATGGGGCGCCCTAGGGTCCCTCTATAGTTTATTTAGGCGTGTCTTAATATACTTTATAACATTAGAGTTACGTTTATTTTACGCCCTTTATATTACAGCGGCTTTAATATATAGTTATAGGGGGGGAATATTGGCTTCCTTTTTAAGTAGTGCTGTGGCCGTTCGCTTATATCCGCCTATTATACTCTAGAGGTAGGCTGTTTAGACCTTTTAGAGTGGTTTAAGGAGCGATTTAGGGGGGCCTTTTTTAGATTCTCTAATGGCCCAAATACTGGACCTATACGTTATAGTTGGCCGGATAACTGCTGTATATAGTAGGCGTAACCTCTAGAAGTATGGACCCTATATAGAATTAACGATCCTAGATAATATAATGTACTATGCTTGGCCCTTACGGGCCGCTTGCGCCGTATATACGCTCTACTAGAGCTTACTATCTACTTATACTCCTAATACCCTTAGGCCCTAAACTGGTTAACCCCTAAAGCCTTAGATGTAAATTATGTGCTAGAGATCTGTAGATTGGTTGCGTTTTCTTATAAAGTGGATTAGCTGGTATTTCTTTAGTGAGAATTAGACTCTATATTGTCTTACCTATTCTATATAGGTGTTATAAGCTTTCTCTAGTATTCTGCAATTTTTTGCGGCTGTTGGCCCGTATATAATTAGGTTTGTGTTGTTAATAAAGCCTATTCCCTAGGTCGCCCCTTTCTTAAAGGAGTTAAGTAGGTTGCTTATAAAGAAAAGGAAGAGTATAGGCGAGAGGGGGTAATCCTTATGGTATTCCTGTTGTAACTATAATAGGGGGGCTCTGGTATCTGCTAAAGACTAGTAATATTTCTTTCTAACCTATAAACCCTTAAATAAATTATATAATTTATTCTAGGAAGCCTTTTGCCCTAAGGATATATAGNAGACGCTTATAGGGTATGTTATTATAGGCGCCGCTAATATCTAGGCTAAGCATTAATACTATAAAGTCCCTTCGCATCGCCTATGCGGATTTAATGGTGGTAGTGAGTAGCGTAAGTGCTAATAGTGTTAAGCGGTTCTTTCTTGCCCCTATTTAGCTTTACGGTAGTAAGTTATGTTCCTTAGCCGTGTCTGCTATATGGTCTGCTATTACCTTTTCTAAGGTAATAGGGCGGTAGCTTCCTGGGATTAAGTAATCTGCTTTACCTTCTTTTTATAGAATAACTGTCGTTATAGCTCTTCTAAGTTGTGGGTAGTAGCCTATGGTAAAGTATGCCCTAGTTATATCTGCAAGCTAGGGTGCTATAAGTGGTCTATAGGTTTTTAAGGCCTTATTTAGAATCCTATCTGGTCCTAGTGCTGTATTATTTAAAAGGCGGCTAATAGTTCTAGCTATTTCCTCTATTATTATGTCGCTGTTAACCCTTAGGTAAGTTACTGGTGTTTTACCTATAATATTGCTAAGGTTTACTGGAGCTAGTTAGGGGAAGAACCTTTCTATAAGGATCTTTGCCTTCTTATTGTTGTTGTTAGTGGCCTATAATTCCCCTACTCTTTGTAGGGGTAGTAGGTGTAGGTCTTCTGCTAGGCGCCCTGCCTTTTTTTTTGCCTATTTTGCTATAGCCTAAAGGCCCTTATTATAGGGGAGGCTTAGGTTAAAAGTATGCTTATTTATAAACCGTCTCTAGTTGTTCCTTACTTCTTTCTTTAAGGTATTCTTTAACTGGTTTCTTATGTCTTTATATTATCTCTTGTCTTTAGGGTTATGGCTACTTATATATTTCCTTCTTGCTTATTATTAGCTGGCAATAAGAACCGCGTATTATGTAGATTATGTATATCGCGTATAGGGGCCCGGTTTTAAGACCGGGTAGTACTCTTCTAGCCCATTTTTAATTGCTGCCTGGATCCTTTCTAGTCTTTGGTTAATTTCCTTAGGGGTAGCTAATAAGCCTTACTTGTTTAGAATTGGGTGGATTTCTTCTAGGTCTTAGAGTTGTTATTTAACTATATTAAGGAAACTGTCTATCTTAAGCTTCCTTATTGTATATATTTTACTACTTAGTTGCGCCTTAATATCTAAATCTAGCTATATCTGGATGGGGATATAGTTTAAGGCAAGTGCCTATTCTTCTTTGGGGTTGCACCTTTTAAGTCTCTAGTATAGGCCTTCGTCTATAAATATAAGGTCAATTATACTTCTAAAGGTTCCTTATTACTATATAGTTGCTTCTAGGGGGGTGGCTAACTTAAGGCCCTAGGTGTCTATAGCTTTTAGTAGGCACTTTACCTGTTAATTAGCAGTAATATAGATACCCCCCTACCGCGGGTGGTGGAGGTTTATGTCTCCTAGTAGGATGAACTCTATGCCTTCGGTTTTTAGCAAGCTTATTACCGATATAATATTCTCTATTTATAGGACCCTTTCGACCCTAGGGTTATATATATTAATAATTTATACCAGTCCCCTATATATCTGGATTGTTATAACTATAATGTCTAGGTTAACTGCCTGCTATAACTATAAGAATAGGCTAATAGCCTTACTAATTATAAAGTACACGCGTATAGCTGCTTTTAGTTTGTATAGGAGCTGGAATCCTTAGGGGCAGTATATCAATTATATATAGGTATTGTAGTACGGCTCTTATATGGTAAGGATATAGTATTTCTCTAGGTCTAGACCGTCTAGTAAAGGCCTTACGAGACGGTGGTTTATATTACCGCAGTTGTACTGTATAATAGATAGGTGGCGGGCCCCCGGTGAGGGTCCTTCGCCTTTTTTTTATTCTTTACTTTTTCTATTTCTACTTTCTCTAGGATATTTAGAACTTCTATCTCTTATATCTATACCCTAGTTACTACTTATTTTATATAGAGCTTTCCATTTCGGTATCTTGTGTTCCTACTAGCGCTTTTATATCTAAATCTGTTATTATCTCCAGTTCCTCCCCTGTTCTTACTAGCTGGCTATATACCCTTTATAGGTCGGCTATAAATATTATATTTGCCGCGTTAAATCTAATTCTTAATTGTCCTGGTCTTAAGCTTACTATAGCTATCTATAGGGGTCTTCCTACAGGGCGTTCTCTCCCTTATGTCCCCTGTGACCCTTATATCCCTATATAGTTTGGTAATGTCGCGCGGCGCCGCTTTTGGCCCGTTAAGGCTTGGGACGGCTGGCCTAGCCCCCTAGTGCTAAAGGTAGGAAACGCTAGGAAGGCACCTGTGTCCCCCTAGCTTATCGCCTATTATTTTTATTTATATAATCTGGCGTATAGTTATTCCCGTAGCTGTTAAGCCCTTACCTTCCGCCTCCTATATTTAATGTAGTCTTCTCTCTCCTACGCCTTATATGTGCTTTGGTGGCAGTTTACATATTTTATTTAGTCTTAATTTAAGTAGTGTCTTATATTGTAGGGGCTTGCATAGTGGCCGTAGCACACCTATACTGCGTATGTGGATTAGGTATGTTCCTATTATACGCAGTAATAGTATTATTCTAGGTGTAGTCTATAGTTATAGAGCCTTACGTTATATATAAGGCCATTTATAATTATTCCTTTTTAGATAAGGAGTTTTGCATTCTTAGTATATATATGCTGATAATAAGGGAGCCATGCGTTTGACCGGCGTCTCCCTAGTAAGTCTTTAGTGACCTTTATATCCTCTTATTATTCTTATTATTTACTTAGTTTACATTTTCCTGTTAAAGCTATTAGATTTGGGTAATCTTAAGGCCTAGTATAAGGCGTTCTGTATGTTTTACTATCTCCTATATAGTTGCTATGTTGTCTGCCTAGCATCCCTTTTCTACCCTAAGGCTTATAGGAACCGCTAGGACTTTAACTAGGTAGTCTTCGCGGAGCACTTTTATGCCAATACGTTCTCCTAGCGTGTCTCCTACCTTTATAGCTCGTTCCTTTACCTATTGGTCCTTTAAGGTGACTCTAATGTCTCCGCTCCTAAGGTGTTAGACTATAACTACGTTGTAGACCTCTTTATAAATCTCCATAAGGACTTCTGTTTTTAATTATCCCCTAAGCCCCTCTACTTTTTCTATATTTGGTTATATTATAATTATATACCCGGTTATTATCTTAAGGGGGGTAGGTTCCCTATAGTGTAAAAGCGCGGCTACGGCGGCCTAGGTGCGGTTCGCCGGTAAGGGGGGGTTTTATTTATTTTTAATTTTGCTTAGCCGTTAGAGGATTTAATTAAGGGTTTGCTAAAGGGGCGCCTAAGGTTTACTAGACTAGCGGAGCCATTCTACTAGCTATATTAGTTCGTTATAGCTAATAGTTACTCCCCTATAATTCTAGATACTAGACACGTCTAGTAGGCTTTATATTTTGTTAGATGCCTTCTTAATAGAGGTGTTTCCGCTTTATAGTGTGGTATTCGCCCGTCTTTATTATGGAGGGCCGTTATTAGGCGTGAATCTGGCGGTTGCGCGCGAGTGCGAGCCACCGTCGGTTAATGTGTGCCTCCCCTGCGATGTATGTATCTTAGGGGGATTCTTTAGGTGTTTTTTAGGGTTCTTTTTGGTTGGTTTTAGTCTTTTTAGGCCGGGTGCAGTAAGAGCTCCGCAGGTAGTTATATTTAAGTGTATTTATATTAATATAATATTTTAGATACTATTCTAGCGTTTAATTTAATCTTTTTATTTATCTGTCCGTTTGTGGATAATATACTATTAATATTACTACGTAAATGTAAGGGGACTTTATAGATAGGGGGCTATAAGGATACGATTAGAATAGGATAGATTAGTAAAAGAGATAAATCCTTAAGGAGGTAAGGCCTCTGGGATTGTGGAGACTATATACTATAGGTATGTGCCTTTAGTATATAACTGGTAATTATTTAAGGGGCGTTTAGGGGTTATCCTAAGGGCAACCTAAGGTGTCCGCAATAATATCCCTTATATTACCTCCCCCTTTCTTATAGTTGGCCCCTAGTAAGGTTACGGCTATTTACTAAAAGGGTATTGGACGGTAAAGTATAAGGATACCTTTACTTATTAAGCTACTCCTTTTCCTTAATACCTTACTTTCCTATTACTAACCTTTATCTAATTTTGGGCGTATCTTTAATATATTATTAAGATTTTCTTCTTTTCTATTAATAATTTAATATGCCTCTTCGTTCTCCTACTAACTACTCTTTTAAGCAGATTTTATAGCGTATTTTAGCCCTACCTTTATATATAGAACCCTAACCTCTATTAACTTATAACTAGTGCTGGTCCTACCTAAATAATTTTTGCCTATATATCTTTAAAAGACTAGAAATCTAATAATAGGATTCTAGAGGCTTATAATAAGATACACTGCGTTAGATCTAATACCTTTAGTCCTTATAATTAATATATACGTATTAAGAGCGATAGTTATATTAAGGTAAGCTTTTCTATTTTTAATAGATTTCTATTGCTAACTTTAAGCTTTAATAGCCTGGGCCTAAGTGGTAACATTCCTTTAATATCCTTAACTACTACATCGCCTGGGCTCTTTCTTATTTTAGCGTAAATATTAAATAACTTAGCCGAATTTAAGACTATGCTACGGCTATTTATACTACCTATAATTTTTAGTAAGCTAGCTAGTAACGCTTAATATAAGAGTAAGGTTAGTATATTAAGGATAGAGTAAGGAATAGGGGTAATAAGAAGAAGGTTGCCGTCTATTATAGGAAGAAGTTTATATATACGCGTTAAGTTTTAAAAGAGCATAATATAATACGGTATTAGGTAGGTTACCCTTTAGGTACCTAGCAAATAGGTAACTAATAGTTGCCGTAGTAAGGTCTTAGTAGTTTTAGACTATACTAGCTAGCTAACGTCTCTGTTTATTCTGGGCTTAAGCGTATCTTTATTAACTATAAGCTTACACTATAAGAGCTTTATTAGTATTGGTTTGGACCTAATATTAGTGTTAAGCGTTTAAGGATCTCTGCCCTAGCTACGCCTTATCGTCCTACCCCTATTTTTATACCTACTTATACCCCTACTAAGGGTTCTAGATCTTATTCTCGTCAGCTATCCCTTAGAGGGCCAATAGATACTAATCCTACTCTTAAGGATAAGGCATAGTGGCTTTTTAGATTAGGTATTTAGGATTTATTCTTATATATAGTAGTAATTAAGGACCTTAATTAGGTGCTTAAAAAGGCCTTAGAAAGCTTTTAGGAAGGGCTTAGGAGCCCTAAAAATAATATTTCTGGTATAAATTAATAACTAGGAATACAATTCTAGCAAAATGCCCTATTAACTCTATGCTATATACGTAAGAAGGCTAAGGACCCGTCCTGCCTTAGGCCGTAGCCCTATTTCTATAGGTTTTAAAGCTTGTCTATACTATATCCAATTTAACCTATTTACTTTTTAGGGCCTTTTACGGCCTACTATAAGCTTTTTTTATAGGTTGCGATAACACTATAGTATTAGAGTGCTTTTTGTAATTTGTAGATTGTGGACCTTAGTCCTAATATTCTTTTAAAATATCTTTATAATAATTAAGGTGATCCTCTGGTTTCTATATAGAGTCCTTAGCAGGCTAGCCTAGCTATTTAACTTTAAATTAAAGCTTGTTCTTAATAGACTTATAGTATAGTATAGCTTTAACCTTATACCGCTCGCCCACTACCTTAGGGTATTTAATTGGGCCTAGACGGAAGTTCTTTTCTAGCGGTAGTCTATGCTATAGCTCTAGTAGGTTTATATAAAATACTAAATATATATAGGCTATAAATAGGGGTAGCTAGAGATAATAGGCTAGCTTACTAATTTATTCCTTAACTTAAAAGGGACCTAGGTATCTTATATTAAGCTTATTACGGCACTGGCAGAACTTAGCAAAACTACGCACCGGCAAGTTGCCACAGAGTGCCGCATATTGCGGTCACGTGACGCGAAGATCTTATAAAACATCAAACGGCGCTGCTCTTCTTCTCCTTTCCTTTCCCTAGCTTTAGATTCTCGTTTATAGACAATCCAATTGTACAGGCTTGCGCGACCCTTTTGCCGTGCTTATATCTTAATTAACTAAGTCACTAACATTATCTAAAGCTCGCTCTACTCTTTTTTCCTAAGAAGGAACTTAAATATATCTACCAGAACATAGAATAGGACCCTAAGGACATTATAAGGACCATAAGGACAGGACCTAAAAGAAAAGAATAGAACCCTAAGGAAAGGACCTACAAGATACGCACAGACTAGAACCCTTAAAGAAATTACCTAGAATTACCTAATACCCCTACCACTATGCCACAAACCACAGCAGTAGGTAAAGCAGCTGCAGGACCCTTAAATACTTTAGATAAAGAAACAATTAANGTTTTAACCCCCTAGGCGGAGCTTACNGCTACTAATNCTAAAATTAAANAACTNNAAGAGCTGCTTAAAGCTAGAGATACCCCTATATCTAATAATAAGTCATTATTAGACAACTAAAGACTTACTATAGTCCTTTAGGCCCTATTTTAGCGCCTTAGTAGACCTACCGAGGCCTATATAGTACTAAGGCGGTTAATAAAGGTTATAGACCCCCTGCTACTTACAGACGGAACCGACCCTATATTTAATAATTAAAAGCTTTAATTATAGGACAAGCTTAAAGTTAATATAGACCACTTCCCTAGCGCCCGAGCCAGAATGGCCTATGTCTTCGGCCGTACTAGCGGAGACGCCTAGACGTATTTACGCCCGTAATATACTAAAGACTTAGTAGACCACTTTATCTCTAAAAAAGAAATAATTAAACACTTATCTTCTATTTATAAAGACCCTTTTAAAGTATAAAACGCCTGCCTTAGCTATAAAAGCCTAAATATAAAAACAACGGAGACCTTTTCAGCCTTCTAAACCCGCTTTCTATACCTGGCCGGATAGGCCCAGATCCCCTAGGAAGACCTACTACTAGACCTCTTTAATAAGCTTACCCTAGACCTATAGCGGGCTGTATTACTAGCTTATACTACGGTATAGACGTTAAAGGAACTTATAAACTATTACCTAGCTATTAACTAAGGCCTCCGTTAAATTAAAGCACGCGCTAATTAGCTAAAAACTAGAAACCTCGCAAACTAGGCCGCAAGTACTGTAAGTACGGCCTATAGTGCCCTAGCACGATCGATAACTCCTATAGTTAACCCGGCAGTTAGCCGCGCAGCTACCCTTACTGCGGGCCTAGTGTACACCCGGCTTATATATAGCGACCCCTATATATAGGCCCTTAGCAATTAAGGAGCTTGCTTTTCGTGCGGTTAAATAGGCTACCCTATAAGGAACTGCCTAATAAAGATAAAGACAAACGAGGTCCTATTAATTTAGGAAGATAGTATAGAGCCGGAAAAAGAGGAACCCTAGAGGAAGACTCTTCTCTAGGGTTAAAAGGGATTAATATGTTATATATCGATCTAGGTCGGCTAGTTAGTAGAAGAAGCTACACTATCCCTTATACTTTATTTCGTAATAGATATTAAGTTTTAACCTCTGCTTTAGCTAACTTAGGAGTAAATGCCTTTACTTTAATTAATATAAAGTGCGCTGTAAAACTGGCTGACTTTTTAAATACACCCCTTAAAGAACTGCCTAAACTAATCCCTATTCGCGGTTATAACGGACGAATAGGGCCACCTATTATAACTATCTTGCAAATCTACCTCCGCGTTAACGGACAAAGGTAGTATAACGTCCCCTTCCTTATTACGGACCTTAGAAGCTATAATATAATCTTAGGGAGAAAATAGCTAGCCTATTTAGGCTTATAGCTTAATATACGGAATAGGCAGCTTATCTAGCCCAAAACTATGCCCCTAACGCCTTCCTTTATAAAAGAGATCAGCATTATAATAGAAAACCTAGTACGGCTGTAGATAGACACCATTTACTAGGCCAATATAACGCATAGGGACTAGGCTTTTAAGAAGGATATATAGCTTAATCCGCAACGGATCCGTATATTACGCCGCCCCTAAACTGCCTATATTACACTACCCGCACTAAAGACTTAGGAAGTTAGTAGTGGCCTAGCTAAGTCCCTAATAAAGAACCTAGGCCCTACGCAGCTATAAAGGAAACCTAGGGATATTAAACGCCACACTAAACTAATAGATAGGAAGGATAACTTACGGAAAATGGAACGTGAGCTGAGGAAGACCATAAACCCTATACCGCAAACTACGGCCTAATAAATGCTAAAGAAACCTACGGACCTCCCACTAGTTAATGTCTGCTGTATTAGCGCTATAGGATTTTACTAGAACCTAGTTTAGCCTAATGCCGTTACCTTTACAACTAGCCTATACGAAATTGACTAAATAATTAAGGAAAAGAAAAGCGAGCTTAGTAAACAGGAAAGTAGGCTTATAGATAAAGAACTAGTGGAACAAAAACTACCTAATTAACACCGGAAATTCAAGGACGTATTCTCTAAGGCAGCGTCTAACATGCTTTTACCCTACTAACTATACGACTACAAGATCGAGATCGAGCAAGACAAGGGAAGCACCCTTAGCTTTAGCCCTCTCTACCCACAGTCTATTACCAAATTATAGGCTATAAAGCAGTACCTTATTAATAACCTAAATAAGGGCTTTATTAAGCCTAGCCAAGCCCTTTTTAACTCACCTATTCTCTTTATTAAAAAGCTAAATAGAGGACTGCGCTTCTGCATTGACTACCGTAAGCTAAATAATATAACCCGCAAGGACCGCTACCTGCTGCCCTTACTTAATAAGACTCTTACCCAAATAAGTAGAGCTAAGGTTTTTATAAAGCTTAATATCCGCTAGGCCTTTTACTAAATTAGGATAAACCCCGGGTTTAAGGATTTTACTATATTTTAGACCCGTTACGGAATGTACAAATATAAGGTACTTCCTTTTAGACTAACTAACGGACTAGCTATGTACCAGCGGTATATAAACGATGTACTCTTTAACTACCTTAACGACTTCTATACGGCCTATCTAGATAATATTATAATCTACTTAGAGAATGAACTAGAATACGAGGAGCACGTCCATAAAGTCCTATAACGGCTCCGCGAAGCTGGCCTCCAGGCCAATATTAAGAAGTCAAAATTTAGTGTTAAGCGTATAAAATACCTAGGTTTTATCATCAGCACGGACGGAATTAAGGCCAACCTAGAGAAAACGGCCGTAATTAACTAGTGGACGCCCCCACGGACCATAAAGGGGGTATAATTATTTTTAGGTTTCTATAACTTCTACTAACGCTTTATTAAGAACTATAGCAGGATCGCCTGGCCTCTTAACCGCCTTACTAGGAAAGACTAGCCCTTCTACTTTAACGCCATGTATATACAGGCCTTTAATAAGCTTAAAAAACGGCTAGTGTCGGCCCCCCTACTTGCCCACTTTGACCTAGAACGGCCCTCGATACTA
Organism: Cenococcum geophilum 1.58; assembly: GCF_001692895.1. Classification (NCBI taxonomy): domain Eukaryota; kingdom Fungi; phylum Ascomycota; class Dothideomycetes; order Gloniales; family Gloniaceae; genus Cenococcum; species Cenococcum geophilum. Next base: position 1,718,331 of record NW_027137564.1, on the reverse strand, counting down.
AAAACTAATACCTTAAACGGCGTAATAGCTAGTATTTTTTCCTAAAAGCAACCAGACGGAGAATGGCACCCTATCGCATACTATTTAAAGACTATAATAGATACTAAACTAAACTACCACATCTATAATAAAGAAATGCTAGCTATTATCTCTAGCTTTTAGCACTGGTGTATATAGCTAGAGGGGACCTCTAAACCCATTAAGGTAGTATTAGATTATAAGGCCCTAGAATACTTTATAACAACTAAGGCCCTTACGGCCCAGTAGGTACGCTAGGCGGATATCCTATCTTAGTTTAACTTCTTAATTATATATAGGCTAGGCACTATAAACCGTACGGATGCTCTTACTAGGCGTAAATAAGACCTAGGTAACTATATGGCTATAAAGATCTTATTACGGACCTAGACGCTACTACAACTAGAGTACCTTAACTCCTAAATACGGGCAGAACTAAATACAGACTCTTTAGATGCCGAGATATACCCTATTAACTCTATAGAACTAGACCTTATTAATAAACTGCTATAAGTAAACCGTACGGCCCCTTCTCTACAGGAGTACCGCGAAAAGGCAAAGAACGTTCCTAGCCCATGGTCCCTTAAAAGTGGACTACTTAAGCACCGCAAACGGCTAGTAGTAGTAAAGGAATAGAACTTACGGACTCGGCTTATTGCCGAAGCATATACCTAGGTCTCTACGGCCTACCCTAGAAAAAATAAAACCCGCAGGATTATTAGCAACCGCTACTACTAGCCTAGAATAATTATAGATATTAACCGCTATATACAGAACTGTAATAACTGCCGTAGGTCTATAATTCCACGAGATAAAACTCTAGGACTATTAAAACCCCTTCCAATACTTAACCGCCCCTAGTAATATATCTCTATAGACTTTTATAAGCTACCTTTAGACCGTAACGGATATAATATAGTTATAATCCTAGTTAACCGCTTTAGCAAGCGCCCGTTCTTAATTCCCTATTATAAAAATATCGATGCTAAAGAGGCAGCCTAACTATATATCCACTACATCTACTAAATTTACGGACTACTAGATACTATTATATCCAACCACAGGCCGTAGTTTATATTAGCCTTTTAGAATAAGTTTACCTAGATCCTAGGCATTAAGCTAAAGCTTTCTACGGCATATTACCCCCAGATAGACGGTTAAACAGAGATTATAAATTAATACTTGGACTAGAGACTTCGGCCTTTTATTAACTACTTCTAGGATAACTAGGCTAAACTATTACCCTTAATAGACTACGCCCAAGCCACCCTACCCCACGACTCTACCAGATTTGCCCCTATTTAACTAGAAATGGGTTACCTACCCCGTATAAGCTTTACCTGGGAAAGACTAGAAGGGCCCTAGACCGTATATAAAAAACCATCTTATAAGGAAGCCTAGCAGTACGCTAAGCGCTTAGAAAAAGCCTAGAAAGTAGCCTATATAAACCTAAAAAAGGCTCAGAAATTAATAAAATAGCAGGCGAATAAGTATAGGCACGAGCCTAACTTTACTATAGGCGATATAGTCTAGGTTATAATAAAGAACTAGAAGACAGAACGGCCTAGCCGTAAGCTAAACTATAAGATAGCAGAACCGTATAAGATTCTTAATAAAGTAGGCAACTCGTATAAGGTTAAACTCCCAGACTTAATTAAAGTTCACCCTATTTTTTTACTGAATAAGCTACGGAAAGCTATAAATAACCTACTGCCTAGATAAAAGAATAAACCTCCCCTACTAATTTAAGTTAACGACGATAATAAATAGGAAATTAAAGAAATACTAGCCTATAAACTTATAAAGGGAACATTAAAGTATTGTATTAGTTAGAAAGGATATAACCTAGACCCTACTTAGTACCCTATATAGAACTTTATAGGTAGCCCCTATAAGCTTTAAGAGTTCTATAGCCGTTACCCTAATAAACCCGGACCGCTAAAGTACCTAAACAAGTAGATAGAGTGCTGGTATAACAAAGATAATAAGCTACTAGAAGAATATAAGGACAAAAACACCCCAGAAATTTCTTAGTTACGTAAGGTATTAAAATATCCAGGAACTTCGACTAGCGGTTAAAGTTGTCTAATTGGTCAGATTCTCTTGCCAAGACTTTTAGCGGCAAAGCCTAAGGGCAGGCTTTTTTGGAGGGGGGGGTAATGTTATAGCACTAGCAGAACTTGGCAGAACTACGCACCGGCAAGTTGCCATAGAGTGCCGTATATTGCGGTCACGTGACGCAAAGATCTTATAAAACATTAAACGGCGCTGCTCTTCTTCTCCTTTCCTTTCCCTAGCTTTAGATTCTTGTTTATAGACAATTCAATCGTACAGGCTTGCGCGACCCTTTTGCCGTGCTTATGTCTTAATTGACTAAGTCGCTAACAAAGCTTCTTTAATAGTTAATAGGTTTTAATATTTATTAAACGTAATAGAACCTTATTGCCTACTCTAAAATACTTATTCTGGTGCTTACGGTTATAATAAAGTTTCTACTACTCTTGGGCATTTTATAGGCTCTACTTTATATATTTTTATTACTCCTCCTATTCCTAGAGGTATTCTTATACTCTTTAGTAGATATTTTTAGACTTCCCGGTAGGATCTTATAACTAATTATATAGCCTTAGCCAGTAATTATTAGGTATACTATTAAACCTAAATAGTTAAACGCTGTAGGCAATCTGGATTAGTGTATACTTATATAATATATATTACTTTAAATTATAAGCGTACTCTGTATACGGAAGTAGCTTATACTAGTTATCTTACTAGTAGTTTAAATACATCCGTAGGTAAGACTCTAGTTCCTAGTTTTAGCGTTTTATTTACCCATCCGTTTGTAGATAGAAAGCTATACTATAATAGTAATTTATTTTTAAATAGAAGTATAGGTTTAACTAGTACTAGCTTATAAAGACGCTGCCCCTATTAGTAATAATGGAGTATAGCTAATCTACTTTAAGAAAGTATTTCTCCTTAATTAGGTTAGCGAGCTCTTATATATTAATCGTCTTATTAATAAAAAGGTATTAGACGTACTTTAAAACCCTATTAATAAGTATAAGGACCGAATTATATATTTATCTTTAGCTATCTTTAAATAGCGAGAGATCCGTAATAAAGTTTATAGTGTAATATTGCTATAGCTTACTAGCGGGGGGAACTAATTTAAGTAGACCCTATGGCTTATGCCTACGGATTTTATATACTTAATACTTCTTATAATAGCTAATATACTCCTTTACTTCCTAATTAAGCCTTAGCTAATAGTATTTGCGCTAAAGTAATTCTACTATTTTTACTTAACTATAGTGGCCGCCTAAAGGATTATTGTAATTCTTTATAAGAATCTTCTGTTATAGGTTTGCTTCTTATAGCACCTAAACCTTACTACCTCTATGTAATAGGCCTATTAGGTTTAGTTCCTAATAGTAGCGCCTAGTAGCTTCCTTTCCGTTATATTTCCGGTCTACTTTTATATTAAGGATAGTATAGAAAGCGTCCCTCTATTATACCTTATAGATAAAATCTATTAACCTTTTAGATAGTTTTTAGGTAAAAGCTATTTTATTCTATACTGCTCTAAGTATAAAACTAGATAGTACTATAGATTTTATAACTCTTTAATGCGTATACGTTAGGAAGGCCGCTATAAGGTTAAAGTCCTTTAGTTATTATAGGGCTCCGAGTTTTAATTACTCTATAGCTTCGCTATTGGTTTAAGGGGATAGCTGTAAGGCAGTATTGCCAGGGTGTACGGTAGGGAGCAGGCAAGCCGAGCATGAGTCACATAGGGAGTCGATGGAAGAGGACGATATGGTAATGAGGGTAGGCAATAGCCTCGTACTGAGAGAGACGAACCGATGGGGGAGGAAGGAGGGCTGTAAGCCCGAGGAGCTTATAAGGGGTGGCCAAGGCCTAGCCGAAGGCCTAGCCTTGGCAGCCCCTGAGAGCTCCCGGGATGTAGCCGAGTAAGGGACCAAAGTACCCTTACATTGCCCCCCCCTTGGTTAGGGCTGGCCCCCGCCGTATCCCAATAGATTGATTCTATGTACAGAAAGGTAAGCAGTGCAGAAGCCTTGGCTTGTATACAGGGGAATAAAAAAATGGGGGAAAAGGACCAGCCAAGCAGCCTCGATAAAAAACCTTAACTATGGCCAAAACCCAGTGGGAAAAAGGGCCCTATTTTAGGTAGGAAAAGAGCGTACTGCTGGGTGGGGTAAGACTTGATCGTATCAGTCTTGGAGACAATCGCCTGCGATTTAAGTCTCGACAGCTCTATGGCTGACAGCCAGATAGTCTCCACTTGGAGCGGCCTTGATCGCAAGAATATCCCTTACTTCCCCCCCCTTCTTGCGGTCAACCCTCCATTACCTTGCGGTAGCGGAGATATTAGAGGGCTCGTCCCGGAAGGGTTCGGAGAGATGTCGATAGGGTCTTGTGAGCTTTTGAAGCAAGCTGGAGCTCTTGGAGCAACCAAAGCTTTGCAGAGATGATCGCGTTAGGATCTTTAAGCTGCTGCCATTCTCTTGGGGCAAGCTGTAGCTCTTGATGCAAGCTGGAGCTCTTGGAGCGACCAAAGCCTTTGCAGAAAGATGATCGCGTACGATCTTTGAGCTGCTGCCATTCTCTTGGGCAAAGCTATAGCTCTTGATGCAAGCTGGAGCTCTTGGAGCGACCAAAGCCTTGCACAGAGAGATCGCGTACGATCTTTGAGCCGTAGCTCTTGAAGCTGTAGCTATGGGCTTTAAGGATGGCATTTAACCGCATAGGATCTCATAAGCTGAGCTTATAACTTCAGAAGAGACAATCGCGTACGATTAAGTCTCGGCAGCCCTTTGGCTGACAGCCGGAGAGTCTCCGGGTCGGGCCGTAGCCCTAAGACGAGCCGTAGCTCTTGATGCAAGCTGGAGCTCTTGGAGCGACCAAAGCCTTGCAGAAAGATGATCGCGTACGATCTTTGGGAGCTGCTGCCATTCTCTTGGGCAAGCTATAGCTCTTTGAAGCAAGCAGTAGCTTGCGAGATCACATAGGATCTCTGAGCCGAAGCTCTTGAGGTAAGCCGTAGCTTAATGAGACACAACCGCCTACGGTTTAGTCTCGGCAGCCCTTTGGCTGACAGCCGGAGAGTCTCCGGGTCGGAGCCTTAGCTTAGGGTAAGCCGTAGCTTACGAGATCGCATAGGATCTCTGAGCCGAAGCTCTTAAGGTAAGCCGCAGCTTACGAGAGACAACCGCCTACGGTTTAGTCTCGGCAGCCCTCAGGCTGACAGCCGGAGAATCTCCGGGTCGGGCCGTAGCCCTTGGACGAGCCGTAGCTCTAAGACGAGCCGTAGCTCTAAGGCGAGCCGTAGCTCTACGAGACAATCGTCTGCGATTTAGTCTCGGCAGCTCTATGGCTGACAGCCGGAAAGTTTCCGGGATGGGCCCTAGCCCTTGAGCGATCGCGAACGATCTAAGAGCCGTAGCTCTTTGCATCTCTTTTAAGGACGTTCAACCTCCAATCTCTGTTGGTGGGACCTCTGTCGCGAGTGAACCGCGGTTGGCCTAGAGAGCGTTACCAATCGCGTTTGGAGATGATCGCGTACGATCTGGATAGCCCTGACCTTTGGCCAGATAGCTACCGTCTTCCTTGTCTCCTGATCCGTATCTACTAACCGTAAGGCGGATGCGATCTGCCAGACTCTGCTGGTGTAGCTGCTCTGCAGCATACGCGATCGTCCTAGGTAAGGTAGAGGACCTGATCCGTATTCCAACACCGTTATACGGATGCGATCTGCCAGGCGTCTTGCTGGTGTAGCTGCTCTGCAGCGTACGCGGTCGTCCTAGGTAAAAATGGAGGATCGTGATTTTGCTCGAGGGCGCAGCCCTCGGCTTGCTGCAGGCTACCACCCGCAAGGGTGTAGGATCGGTTCGAATGTGAGGCAGTATTGCCAGGGTGTACGGTAGGGAGCAGGCAAGCCGAGCATGAGTCACATAGGGAGTCGATGGAAGAGGACGATATGGTAATGAGGGTAGGCAATAGCCTAGTACAGAGACGAACCGATGGGGGAGGAAGGAGGCTGTAAGCCCGAGGTGCGCCGAAGGCTAGCCTTGGCGACCCCTGAGAGCCCCTAGGCGATGCAGCCGAGTAAGGGACCAAAAGTACCCTTACAATAGCTTAGTAATTAGGGATAGTGTATTACTAGGTTCTAAGAATGTATTAGGGACGTCCTATTTAAGTATATTTAGACCCTTATTAGTAATGGACTAGGTACTAGCCGGAATATTAGTAGAGACTAATAGGGCTTATACCGCCTAAGACTTAATATATAGAGTTATAGGTACTTAAGTATTCTATACCTAAAGCTTATTTTATAATATAGGGAGTAAGATATCTATTATCTGTTTTCCTTCTTCCGTTTTAATGCCTTTGGTATAATCTAGCCGTTATAACGGTTTATTAGTAGGGTTATTTTTCCCTAGCTTATATTTAATCTTAAAATTAAATTATATAAGCTCCTCTGCTTATCTAGCTTATTAAGGTATAAGCTCCTTTATAGTTATAAAGTAGCGTAGATTATAATAATCTAAGAGTATATAAGTGGTATAGCTCGCGTGCTTAAGGTAATATCGCTACTATTTAAAGCAGTTAACTATAGCCAGCAGTTCCTTATTATGGGTATAATACCTAACTTTAGGCCTTTGGAATTTTCTGCTATAGAATACTATTGGTCTCTAGTAGAGCTAGGTAGCATTTAGATGCCTATTAGGTTATAGTAGAATACTAATAAGGGCAAAATTTAATGCATTAGTGATTATTATTAATAGCTAATCTGGGTTAAAATGCCGTAGTAATAAAGCTTTTATAAACTTTACGTAAAGTTCCTAAAAAGCCTTTTAGACCTTTTTAGGCCATACCTATGGTTTATACTATTTAGTTAGTCCCTTTTTAGTTTTCTTCCTTACCGCCTTTAAGCTTTTTACTCCTTAGGTTAGGTCTTAGGAAGCTTTTATAATATAGTTAGATAGGTATTAGGCGACGTCTAAGTAGTTATAGATAAAGCGCCTATAGAAATTGGCAAGGCCTAGAAATACTTAAATATTTTAGTAGCTCTTTAGCTCTAGCTATTCCTAGATTGTCTATACCTATACTAGGTCTATAACTATACCTATAGGCGTTATAATATAACCTAGAAACTCGACCTGCTTAGTATTAAAGATATACTTTAACGCCTTAGCGTAGAGGCCCTAATTATCTAAATGTTCTAGTACTTTACGGATATATTGCTTATACTAATCCTTATCTTTTAAGTAGATTAGGATGTTATCTAAATAGATAATATATATACGGTTAACTAGTCCCCCTAAGGCTCTATAAATATATAATTGGAATATTATAGGCGTATTGGCTAGCCTAAAAGGTATTACTAAATATTTAAAGTAGCTATATTAGGTCTTAAAAGCGGTTTTTTACTTATCCCCTTTTTTAATACGGAGCCTATAATAGGCGTTTTATAAATCTAACTTTATAAAGATCTTTGCCCTAAATAGTTAATCCAGCATTTTACTAACTAGTGGTAGTAGGTAACGGTTCTTAATCATAATTTTATTAAGACCGCGATAGTCTATATATAGCCTTATAGGCCTATCTAGCTTTAAAATAAAGAGGATTAGTGCGCCTACTAGTAACTTACTAGGCTAAATCTATCCCTTTTTTAGTAAGCTATTAAGTTACTCCTATAGGATCTTAAGCTCTTTACGCAAGAGGTTATAGATAGGGAGATTTAGTAGTTGTTTGCCTTCTTCTAGATTAATTATATAATTATGCTCTAAGTTCTGTAGTAGGACTCTAGCTCTTTTACCCAAAAATACCCTTAATAAGTCCCTTAGGCCTACTAGAATATTTAATAAATTAGGGTTATATTTATCCTTTATATTATTATTAGGTAGGTCCTAAAGCTCCCTTAGGATACTTACAGGCAGTGTTGTACGCTATAGTAATTGCTTATACATAGTTACTACTATATATTAAACCGTTATATATAGTAGCCAGTAGAGGGTAGGGAATTCTTTAACGCAATATTTAAGGTATTAAAGTATACTTTTTACGTATTGCTTAAGCTAGAGTAATCTATACTGGTTAAAGTATCTTATAAGATCTTTAAGATCGCCGCCTTCCTATAATATCTCCGCGACCTATCTAATAGTTCCCCGTAGGGTCTCTATTATAAAGGGGTTATTACCTATACTAGGCTTTATACCCATCTTGCTATTAAATAGGGGTTAGATTTAATACTCCTTTGGGTATAAAGCGTATACTATTTTACCTAGGGCTATATTCTTTAGGATGTCCTTTAGGCTTATTAGTAATATACGCCCTTCTAAATCTTTATTATTTTACTATTTAAAGGGTCCTATCTTAAAGCGTATTTTAGGATCTACTTTTATAAGCTAAGGGTATCTAAGGATAAAGTTATAACCTATAAAGTTAGCCGCTTAAAAGGGTTGCGAGCTAACTACCTTAGTGCGGTTATATATATTAGCTACTAATACTATAAGCTTATAGGCACTATATAGTTTAATCTAATACTTATCTAGGAAGCCTATAATAGGTTTCCGCTATCTTTATAATAGGATAAGTTTATGCTTTTTTACTAAACTATATTATATAAGATTAATTTTAGCGCCGCTATTATATAGTGCTTAGAACTAATATACCTTACCTATAGGGAGTATTATTTCTAGCTTAACAGCGATATAAAAAGTTTTTCCTTTTATATCTTACCCTAGTTGCAGCTAAGAGAGGTCCGTAATTAGGGCTTTTTTATAAGGGTTATTTTGGCCCTTACTCGGCTGCATCGCCTAGGGGCTCTTAGGGGTCGCCAAGGCTAGCCTTCGGCTAGCCCTTGGCACCTCCTTATAAGCACCTCGGGCTTGCAGCCCTTTCCTCCTCATCGGTTCGTCTCCGTACGAGGCTATTGCCTACTCTTATTACCATATCGTCCTCTTCTATCGACTCCCTATATAACTTATGCTCGGCTTGCCTACTCCCTACCGTATACCCTAGCAATACTACCTCACATTTTTTTTTAGATTGTTAGTGCGGTTATTACCCTACTTATTTTTCTAATAGGATTTACCTTTAGAGTTTTCTCTTAACTTCTTAGAATATTCCTATAAAGGTGCTAGATAGGTATTAGGATAACCCTAGGAGTCTTTTCCGCTATTTAAGGTTCCTAACTTTAACCCTTTTAAAGTTCTCTTTAAGAACGGCTTCGTTAAAGGTTAGGCCTGCCTATATTACTATTAAAGTGCCTACGCTTCTAGTAACCCCTTAGCTTTTTACTAAAAGAGGTCTAGTTTCTTACTATATCTTTAGCGTTTAGAACTGCTTATTTAAAATCTGTATATATAGTAATCCGTAATAAGGCTCCTACGCGCTTTATTTTGTTATAAATTCCTAGCTTAATTTTAGCCTAGATAAACCTAATCTTCTCCTTTTTATAAATGCTACCGTCCTTATTTTTAAAGGGCTTTAGATCTATCTATTAAGTATAAGTTTCTATAAAGTTTATAAACTAATAGAAGTTATAGCGGTTAAGCTATATCCTATTTTAGAATAGCTCTATATTATTATATTATATAATATATAGATCTTAATTCTATTTCTTTATAAAGGTTTATAGCTGTAGCTATATAGTAATTTGCTCTTTATTAAGCTAATTAAGTGCGATCTAGTTTAGTAATTGGTTTTTAATCTTGCTAATAATCCAGTATATACGCTCTTTAATATTATCTTATATTATTAGCATTTTAAAGAAGTTATTTACTTTATAAACCTAATTATCTAACTGCTAGGTATTAGGTTTATGGCGGAGTTTTAAACTACTAGAGGCCTTAGCTAGTTAGTCTATATCCTTTTTCCATTTATAGCGTAGATAACTCTTTAAGTCTTCTATACCTTTTTAGGTAGGTATTAAGTAGCTTCTAGGAAGCCCTTAGCCTTAGCTAGGATATAAAAGATTTTATCTAGCTTAAATTAAGCTCTGCTAGATTTAAACCTACCCCTAGAGGTTTCTAATATATTTATTAGTAGCTCCTTCCTATATAGCTTCCGAGAGCCTTATAGTAGCTTTTTAATATCTATTTTAGAGAACATTGGTTTAGGGCTTTTAACTTTCCAACCTTGGCCTTAGGAAAGCTCCGGCTATAGAGGTAGTATTAGTACTAGTAGCTAATATAGATTTCCCTATAAGGCTTAAGTTTTAAGTTAGTAGTTAGTTTAGATTACTTAAAGGGGTAGACCCGCTTAGCTTATAGGCAGTTTATATACCGCTACTATACTAATTATAGGCCGGTAGTCTTCCGGGAGGGTTCTAGTTAGTTCCCTAGTTAGACACGTTAGTATATTCTTTTAGTATTTTTAGCTTAAGGGAAGATCTTAAAGTTGCCTCTAGCGCTTAATCTTTTAATTAGCCTAAGTGGGGCTAAAGGGGTTTTAGTTGCTTTTTAGTAGTATTATAACCGTTATAAATGGTGTTTATATTTTCCTTAGCGTTGCTAGTAACTATAGGTATATAAGAGTCTTTAAGCTTTTAAAGTATCTAGGTATTAGGGCTTATTTAGCCGTCTTACCTAGAGGGTTATATTATCGCAATCTCTCGCTATTAGAGGGACCTTCTTGCCTTTACGCGATGGCTTTTTATAAGGTATCCATAGAGTTTCTATTTAAGTTATCGCGAGATTTTAAGGGAGAATAGTGGTTGTAAATAAAAGATGTAAATAAATAATTTAGTTCTTAAAGCCGACTGCCCTTCTAAAAAAGAGTAGAAGGGATTTAAATATAAGGGGACTTTATAAATAGGGGGCTATAAGGATACGATTAGAATAGGATAAATTAGTAAGAGAGATAAATCCTTAAGGAGGTAAGGCCTTTAGGATTATAGAGACTATATACTATAGGTATATGCCTCTAGTATATAACCGGCGACTATTTAAGAGGCGTTTAGGGGTTGTCCTAAGGGCAACCTAAGGTGTTTATAATAATATCCCTTATAGTAAACTCCTTATTCCGCTAAGAATACCTTTTAAAATACTGCTATAAATTTTAGATCCCTATCTAATATAATTTTACTTAATGCTTTATATTTTATAAATACTTCTTTAATATAGATTCTAGCAATATCTTCTACTAAGATTTCTTCTATATATACTATAAAGTAGCCCTATTTAATTAACTTATTTACTATTACTAAGATTACGTTATACTCCTATCTAGTAATAGAATTTTTTAACTTTAGTAGTTTAACGATAAAGTCCTATAATATAACCTCCTATAGTCTCTCTAGTATTTTAATAGGTTATAGCCCTTTATATAGCTTATACCTTATTAGTTTATTTCTTTAGTAATCTAAATACTTTTTTATTATTTTTCTAGCTATACCCTAGATTCTATTAATAATGTATTCTTCTTAAAGTCTTAATACTAAGCCTACTACTCCATTATGTCCCTAAGTTATTCCCTTATAGAAATCTTTTATAAAATATTCTGCTATACTTTTTGGGATATACTTTACTTCTTAATTTTTGTATATATCTATCTGTAAATCTTCTAATTATACTTTTAGAATCCTTTATACCTAAAAGCTCTTTAGTGTTTTATAGACCCTTTCTAGTTTATTATTTTCTTAAGTTGCTACTAGCTTAGGGTAATTATACCTAATTAATCCGTCCTTATCTCTATATAGTATTGCTTTTAATAGTTTTTTATTATTCTATAGTTTAGTCTTTCTACTAAGCGCGTCTACTCTTATATTTTTAGTTCCTTTAGTATACTAAATTTTAAAATAGTATTCTGTAAGTATTTTTACCTATTTAACTTATCCCTAATTAAGTTCTTTTATTATTAGGAACCCTATTAGGTTCTTATAATCTATCTTAACTATAAATAGTTTATTTACGCCTTATAAGAATGCTCTTTATTTTTTAAGTACTATAATTATACCTAATAACTCCTTATTATAGACGTTATAGTTTAACTCTAGTAGTATTATCTTCCGACTATAATATACTACTAGATACTATATACTCCTATGCTTCTATAGCAAATATACTCCTAATATAAAATTTAATATATTTATTTCTATAACCGTATTTAGTCCTAGTTAATAGATTTTAAGGATTGGCTCCTAGGTAAATAACTCCTTAAGTTTTTTTTAAATAACTTCCTTTATTTATTTCTTTATACCTATAGTTCCTCTTTCTTTATAAGCCTAGTAAATGGTTTAATATTCTTTAACTAATATGCTATAAACCTCCTATAGTAGTTACAACCCCCTAAAAATAACCTTAACTATATTATATTCTCTAGTTCTTACCAACTTACTATAGCTTTAATTTTCCTTAGGTCTATACTAATATAACCTAGTTTAACAATAAATCCTATAAAATCGGTTTTCCTTATAAAGAACTCGCATTTTTTAATTGCTATTAGCATCTATTCTTTTTATAGTCTCTTTATAACCTATTTAATATATTCTCTATATTTTTCCTTAGTTATTAATATCGTTAAGGTATACTATAATAAACTTATTAAGGTGTTCTCCTAATACATTATTAATTCATTTCTGGGATATTGCTAGTGCGTTTATTAATCTAAATTGTATAACTAATGGCTTATATAGTTTTTCTCTTAATCTAATAGCTGCCTTTTATTTATAGCCTTCCTTAATTCTAATTTAATAGTACGCCTATCTTAAATTTACCTTTATAAAGATTTATATATTACCTATCCAATCTTAAATTTCGCTAATTAAGGGTAAAGGATACCTATCCTTTCGCGTAATACTATTTAACTATTTATAGTTAATGCATAGTCTAAGTTTTCCATTCTTTTTTAGTATGAATAGTACTAAATAACCTACTAATAACTATAATAGTTAATATATCCCTTTTATAAGTTTTCCTAAATAAACTCTTTAAGTGCTCTTAACTCCTATTAAGTAAGCTTATAGGTTAAAAAGAACCTTAGATTTATTCCTAATTCTAACTCTATTTTATAGTCCTATACTATATAATTTACCAGTTTCTTGCTTTCTAGGCTCTATAGTTTCTTACTACACTTATAGTATCTCTTTAGTACATAACTTAAGCCTTACTTAATCTCCTTATATATCGCTCTAACTTAGTACTATACTGTCTTAGTCTGCTATTATATTTTGCGTTATTAAGTATCCCTAATATTAACCTATCCTATAATCTAATTAATCTTTAAATTATATTCTTATAACTAAGGCATTTTTAATACTGCCTTATCCCGTCCTAATAATAGGATATTAAAAGAAATTTTAATTTATCTCCCTTTAATAGTTATCTAAATAGGTCCTATTTTAAGATTAATAATCCCTCCTCTATAGGTTATTAGATCTCCTAAAATTATAACTAATAGGTAAGATTGTTCCTTTTGTCTATAAGGTAATCCTATTCTTTTAACTGCTACTAGTAAGATATAGTTTCTTATTACTTTACTATCTATTAGTGCTTTAAACTGCTAATCTTACTAATTAACTTATAAATTTAGGTGTTGTCCTTAAATTCCTTTAAGGGTTTAAGGCTCTACTATTAGCTTCCTTTAGTTTTATAGGCCTCTACTTTTCCTAATTATTAGCTATTTAATCTTATTATACTTAGCTTACTCTTTAGCTAATGCCTAGTTCGCTTTTTATCCTCTATATACTATAGACACGTATTCTTTAGGTACTCCTACTATTATTATTTATCTAAGCATTCTTCCGTAAGGAATTTTTCTAGTTAAAGTATTAAGTCTTCTAACTCCTAAACTTCTATTAAATGCCATCCGTATATATATTTAGTATTTTTATACTATTACTTATCTAGCGCCTAATATATCCTTATAGGGTACTTTTAATTCTTTTTTTTTGGTTCTTATATATCTTGTATATATCGTCTATATATGCAATCTATAATAGCGTATAGTGTGCTAGGTGTTTTAGGTTAACTCTTAACTTATCTTTATCTTTAAGTTTAAACCTCTATCGTATTAATCTAAACATTATAACTTTATTCGCGGGTACTAAGATATATCTTCCGCTTCTCTAGTCCTCTAATTATTCCTTTAGATCTTTTAATATTATAATTAAGGCTCCCTTAATATAATTAATTGCTTTTTCTGTAATAAAGTAGTCTTAGATAACTTGTTTATCCAACTATATATAAAAGTCTTCCTACTTATTATTATGTCGCTGCCTACACTACTTTTAGTATAGCTATTAAAGTATATACGGCTTATCTATAAGGAAGTATCTTCTTATTACTACGTTATAATAGCCCTTTATATATTATTCTTTAAACCTAGTAGGGATTCTTAAATCCTCTTTATTTTTTAGTTTAATAAGCTATTTTGCCATTAGCGTACCTACTCTAGGCCTATTAGTAATTCTTTATATAGGTGCTTTGTCCTTAATACGACCTAGTATACTGGTTCTTTAATCTAGTATCTATTCTTGCTATATAAGAATTTTCTATCTAAACTCTTCTCTGGTTTCTTTTGGTTTTCGTCTTATAAGTAGATTCTTAAAGTCTTTTTACTTCTTAATCTTAGTGTTAATCCTTTAATCTTATTACTAAGCCTTACTCGCAATTTCTTTAATAGTCCTTATTCTATTACTAAAATCTTAATTCTATAAGATTCTTAATCCTAAGCTTAGCTCTAGCTTTAGTCCAACTAGGCTTCCGTAGTATTCTTATCTTATCCTAAGAATCTTAAATCTTACTTATCTTATCTTAAGAATCTTATACTTATAGGAAACTTCGTCCTAAGCTTATTTGTATATCACTAAACTGAGCTATTGCTCTACTCTATCGGTTATCGTCTATTATAGGTCCTTAAGTGTGTCTTATCTCTTCTTAAGAATCTTAAGCCTATGGCCTTTTGCCTTTAAGTGCTGAAGTAGTTTACTGCCCTACTTCCCTTACGTCTTATAAAGCAATAGACATCGTATCTAGTAGGGTTTTAATCCCTACTAATGTTCTCTATTCTATAGTGGAATTATCCTTTACTTCTTTTATAACATTTTTAAGGTCTATATATTCCTAATAAACTGCTTTTATTACCTTATTATTACTAAATACTTTACCTATGTTAAATTTATTATCCTTAATGTTTAATCTACAAGATAGTTTGTTGGTTCCTCTAAACTTTACTAATTTTAGCTCTTATAGCTAATAGCTTACGCTGTACTTAGCGTCCTTATAAATTTAGTATACGTTATTATAATAAAACGCAAAACTTTTAATTAAATACTCTTTTATTCCTTATAGCATATTATTATCCCTTTATACATATATATCGTCTATTAATCTCATTCCTTTTACTATATAGTAACTCTACCTACTTTTATAGTCTCTAATAAAATAATCTTATTTTCCGTAATTTATATAAGCTCCTTCTTTAAACTATTTTTCTTACTATAAAGTCCGCCTAAACGCCTTCTGCTGCTAAGATCCCTAGTTTAGCCTCTACTCCTTAAACCTTTAATTACTTAATCCTTATCCTCTAGGTTTCTATAGTCGTTTATTTTATTTCCTATTTTCTTTAGTACCACTTAAGTCTATTAGCTCTACGCTATACTATAGTTTTTAATTTTAACTTTATCGTTATGTACTCTGCGCCTTATATAACTATAAAACTCTATCCTAACCCTTTTTAGTCTGCTCTCTTTAGTAGATCCTATTATTAATCTTAATTACTTAATTAATTAATTCCCTAAGAGTCTCTATATCTTCTATTAGGATAATTATATTCTAAACTTTTGCTTTAAGTTCTTACTTATACTATACTATAAGCGCCTTATTATTTTATTTAACCTATATTGCTAACGTTTAAAACTATATCATATACTTAATTGCTGAAGTCCTTTATACTAGGTTTTAAAGCTTTCTTTTTACTATAATAGTTACCTTCAGCTCTCTAAATATTTGCGTTAATCGTTTTATAAACCCGTTCTAACTTAAGAATATATACTACACCTCTTAGTTAGTAGTAGTTATACTATATTTTTATACCTCTATAAGGTAAGATTTAAACCACTTAAGTGCCCTTCCCGTTAAGAATAATTCTGCGTAAGCGACTTAATCTATAGGCGTTCCTAGTTTAACCCCTTCTTACGTAACCTTAAAGTGTATTTATGTAAGGAATCCTTTAAGTTTTAACTTCTTCCCTAAGAATCGCTTAATTAAAGGTAGCTTAACCTTAGCTGCTCCAATTCCATTAATCCTCTCTTTAAGTATCCTATTATTATCTATTAATTAATTAACCATTTCTTATAGCTATCCAACGGTAACTAGCTAAGAGTTAGTATCTGCTATGCTAGTGTCGTTACCTAATCCTAATATAGTTGCTGCTATTAACAGCGTTATAGCTACTGCTTTTAGTGGCATGTTATTTAACTTCTTTTATTATAACCGTAGTAGTAAATATATAACGAAGCCTTGTAGGAAATACTATGGTAAACTTATTAATAGGCTAGGTATATAGGTATAGAATAGTTAATAATATAAATATAACTAGTAGAGTGGTTACCTAATAAATTAACTCTAATTATATTCTAAGATTTACTATAAAGAAGAGAAACTATCTATAAAGACCATACGTCCTTAAATATATAACTTCTCCCTATAGTAAAGGAATCTAGTACGTTAGTACGTTAGTATGTTTTTACGTTACGTTCCTATATTTCTACGTTTCTATATTCTAAACTTATAACGTAACTAGCCATGTAACTCGGCTACCCCTTATCTTATAGCTCGATTGGTTCTAGCGCCTCCCGTACTATTTTAACCAACCCGTTTATATCTCTTCTTAGTAGTCGCACTACTGCTAAGATAAGGTTTGTAACACCTAGCGCTACTAAAGAAGCTATAAAACTAATACCTATATAGGATTATAGGGACTTATAAAAGGATACTACGTACCGCATTAAAATGCGAAGTAGTAATACTACTACTAGACGTTTATATAGAAGCAACTGCTATATAGAGAGCAGCTATAGTATATAGTTACCCAGTAGAGAAATACGCTAAATATTAGAATATATATAGGGAGTAAGGCCCCCCTAAAGGGGCACTGCCCCTAAGCTTATAAGCCCTTTACCTATAAGTAGTAGAGAGAGAACAGAAAATATAAATGTTATTATAATACTAAGCGGAGACCTATCGCCACGCTAGTAGAGTATTACTACGGTAGTAGAGGTTAGGGGGCTACTAGTATAAGTAGAGATCTACTATATATATTATAAGATAGGTAGATATTAAATGGAAACAACGCTAGAAAAAGGCAGTAAAGCGTAGAGTAACTACGTAGAGTACCCTATAGTTAATACCGACTCTCCTCCTATATAAAATTTAGATAAAGGTAGAATTTATAGCCGTCTTCCTATTATAGATAGAGGTTTTAGGACTAAACGTATAGCTAGTAAGCATCTATATCCTAAATACTATACTATACTATATATGCGGATAGCCTATATAGTCTATACGCTATATAATACTTTTCTATAACTACCGTATATTAAGGGATTAGCTATTTACTAGGGCGGGCATAAACAATATTACCTAAATGCTGTCTATAAATAGGGGCTTATATATAGTAGTATAATAGCTTATAGGGTAGTTCTCTAGTAGTTCTAAATAGTATATAAGATTTAATAAGAGGATATAAGAGGATATGCCCCCTTTTAGCCCCTTAGGGACTAAATACTTCTACTGTACTAAAGGCAGTATATAGGCGAATTACTAGACCTTCTAAGATACCTTAGCAGTATAGTATAAATAGTAGATATACTAAAATGGTAAATAGGCTAGGAGTAGGCAGAGTGTATAAGACTAACTAGAAGGATATACTTAGGTTTTTCCCTTACTAGGGATTTTTCCTATAAATAGAAGGTAGAAGCCGATATAGACCTAAAAAGGGACTAAATTGGGTAATAAATAGAACGAATAATAAATGGCAATTAACTCCTATATAGAAGGCTTTGCTTATTAATTAGGTACTTAAATAGGGCTTATAAAGATTTATTCCCTAATATACGTAATTATAAGAAAATAGTAATCTAAATCTTTAATTAAAATAGCGATACTAAGCCCCGTAGTAAAATATAGGTAATTAGCTATCTTAAATAAAATATTTATATTATTTATTAACCTAGCTAATAGAAAGCATGTAAATTAATAGGGTATAACTAAAGTAAATTTAAAAATTCTATAACCTTTATAAAAGAGTATAAAGGAAGGCTAATATATAGGTAGAAAATATCTAATATATAAATGAATTTGAATTTATATTAAGTGTATATATAATTTTAATTATTATAGGAGATGTCTATAAAGAGAAGGCTTTTATATAGTTACTAAATAATAATCTGGCCACTATAGTAGTAGAATACGCCCACTAATTATCTAATATAGAAATAGCCATCTTTAATCAAATCTACGGCATATTATACCCTAGAACTAATATATATAGCATAGCTAGAAAGCCTACGCAATATAGGAGGATTATAGTAGACTTAAAAGATAAATGCCGTATAGAAATTTTTAATACTATAATAAACCTAATAGGGGGCGATGTAACTATAATAACTAAAGGGCAATGACCAGAGATAGTAGAAACTTATAGATCTTTTAAAAGACATTAAGGAAGATCTAAGGAAGAGAGAGAATAAATACCTATATATAGAGATAGTGTAGGTAGCTTAATAAACGGGCTAAATTACTTAGGAGCTTTAGATAAAGTATAATAGGAACTAAAACGCGGTAGAGGATAGGCTTAGATGTATTAAGGACGTTGTAAAATAATAAGGAATATTAGTGGTATAGGCGGTAAAGCTATTATAGGCTAATATAGCTATAAGCGCCTAACTAGTAACCCTCTAGCGTATACCTAGCGTAGTACTAGTTAGAGCTATAGTTAGGGTTAAAATACTAGAGGTAGTAGGTGCGGAACTAAAATTAATCTATATATTAATTAAAGTATATATACTAAGGGTAGTGGTAGCAAGGGTCTTATATAGGGGAGACGTAGAGGTTACGCTCCTTAACTAGTAGGATAAGAACTAGATAGTTACCTAGGGAGGCATTCTTAAGCAAAAGAACCTCCGCTAAAACTACTTAGTTAAAGTTATAGAAGTACCCCTTAATATATTATAAATATATAGCTTATTTAGAGGATTATAAAGGCTATAAAAAATTAGCCCTAGGAATTACTATACCTTGGGTTATATAGCTTAATTAAGAACGTATAATATATATAGGGAAATTACTAGGGTTCTAAAGGGTTAAAACGCGTGGTACCTTAATAATTAGCTTACTAACTTAAGAGATATAAGCAATATTAGCCCATAAGGGAGTAGTTATAAATAGTCTCTGGTATAAAGCCCGACTATACTATTATAGAGTTTAAGTCCGCTAATACTTTAAATGCTAATAGTAGAAATATACCTAGAGTATATATAGGAAGTAGGTAAGGTACGGAGAGTATACTAATACCTATAATATTAAAGACTACCCTAAGGGTAAGGGAGCTAGATATATAAATTATAGTAAAGAATATTAAGTATAGTAAAAGACAGTATATAAAAGCTACTAGGTATACCTAAAAGCTACTAAGAAAAAATAAGCCTAGTTATACTAGATTATAGCTATATTATAAGGAAATGTATATAAGGAGAAAGAGATAAGCAGGGTAAATAATAGTAGGTAGATAGTTATATAATGGAAAAAGCTAGGGTATTTACCTTAGTAGGAGTAGTATTTACCTAACTAGTAGTAAAACGGGGCGTAGGATATCCGTAAAGTAGTACTAATACGGCTAAAAACCCATCCTAGTAGAGAATTTTAATACTAGTTATAATAAAGCCTTATAGGAAATACCACGGTAGACTTATTAATAGGCTAGGTATATAGATATAGGAATAGTTAATAATATAAATATAACTAGTGGAGTATACTACCTAATAGATTAACTTTAATTATATTCTAAGATTTACTATAAAAAAGAGAACTATTTAGGTAGGGACTATAGTCCTTTAAATATATAATACTACGCCTAAGAAATATACTAAGTACGTTAGTATATTAGTATATTAGTACGTCTAATATATTCCCACGTTCCTATATTTTAAACTTATAATATAAGTAACTATATAACTTAGCTACCCCTATTCTATAACTTAATCTATTCTAGCGCCTTCTATACTATTTTAACCAATTCGTTTATATCTCTTTTTAGTAATTATACTACTACTAATATAAGGTCCGTAATACTATCCTCCTCCTCTTTATCTTTAAGTTATCTATTAGAGGTATAGTATTCCCGATTTTAATTTAATAACCTTTATTATTTTTAATACCTCCTATTAAATCCTTTATATCTAACCATCATAACTAGCTAGTAATTACTATTCTCTTACTTAGTAAAATTATGCCATCTTATTCTTATTATATAGAGAAGAAGTTAGTATATATTATAATTACGGCTCTATTTAGTTATTAACCTTTTTTATACGCTAAGTATATATAAGCGAATATACAATTATCCTATAATGTTTAATCCGTCTCTAACGCTAAGTATATATGTTTTATTAGTCTTTATAAGCGTTTAGTATCTTATCTAATTTATTATAGAGTCTTAGATCTAATCTACTACTAAAAAGTTAGAAGACTAACTCTTTATAGCTTATAGTGACCTTAAGCGTCTATATAGTAAGTAGAAGCTTACCCTAGCTAGGCTTTAATATATTTATACTAAAGAGTCTTAAATACTTAACGCTTAAATAGCTGTTTATACTTAGCTATTCCGTCTTAAGAAGCTTTATAAGAAGGTCTATTTAAAGAAATTCCGTCTTATATGTTATGTTATAATATTCAATTACGCTGTTACGGCTCCCGTTAGGGTCTATGCAGCGGGTCTATATAGGTATATATATATACATGTATAAGAGGGGAACCGTACCGCTAGGGCCGGATAAAACCTCTCCTTCTCTTATTATACGGCCTATATGGCTTATTATACAGCCTATATAGCCTCTCTTCTGATTAGTAACTGCCAAGCACGAGTAGCCGTCTCTTTAAGGCGTATAGAAAAGCCATCTTAATGCGTACTCCTGGGTTTATCCGGTGGGGTGTATAGCTAGGGCCTAGGTTCCGTTCCTAGCTGCTCTAGTTATCTAGGTAGGGCGTAGGCCGGTGGCCTATAAGGCTGATAGTTGTGTAAAAGGTTCCGTTATTTACATCTGCGTTAACGTATATAGCTCTATACCTTGCTAAGTTTTATTAAGTTCTATTAGGATATTAACCTCTACCAAATTCTGCCAGGTTACCAAATTCTGTCAAATTCTGCCAAGTTGCCAAAGTTTTGCCGACTTCTGTTAGGTTATCTAATTCTGCCAGGTTGCCGAGATTCTGCTAAATTCTGTTAGGTTGCCAAAACTCTGCCAAATTCTGTCAGGTTGCCAAAATTCTGCCAACTTCTATTAGGTTGCCAAAACTCTGCCAAATTCTGTTAGGTTAATTCCGTCTTATAGAGTAGAGTCTTCTTAAGCTTAAGTAAAAGGAGGCTAAAAAGGGTTCTGTTCTAATAGGGAGGGAAATAACTCTAAATAGCTTAGTAACTGCTTCTCTTAGGTCCTCCTTAGGTAACTTATTCTTTAGCGATTCTTCCTTATTAATGCTTACTAACCTATCTTCTTTTAATACTCTATTACCTTTCTTATAACACTTTTTAAGTTCTATAGTAACTCCTAGGTAGTCTTATTATAGCCTATCTACTACTTAACTTTGTACTATATTTTATCGTTAATATTCTTATAATTAACGGTTTTTAAAACCTGCTATTTTTTTTAAATTCTCTATACGTATCTATTTTATAAACTAGTAGCTTTGCGTCTTTATACGCTAGCTCTAGCATTATAATATGTTATATAGAGTAGATTTTTATCTTTATTAGTAAGTTTAGTCTATATATAACTTTTAAAATCTTTACTATAATTTTAAATAGTCCTAGTCTAACGTGATCTAACTTCTTACTTAGTTACTAACTTATAAAATTTTTATATAGTAGCTATACTTTATCCCCCTTCTTTAGATCCGGTCCCTTAAATCTGATCCCTTAGATCTCTTAACATTATTGTACTTTTTTATTTTTCCTTATACTAACTTTTTAATTCTATAAGGTCTTTATTTTTTTTAACTTAACTCTATTACTTATTTTCTTTACTTATTATAGTAATATCTTTATACCTTTCTATAGTATTATATTATATGCAAACTATATAACTAGTAATAGCAATACCTAATTATTCTATATATAGTTAATATAATGCCTTAGGTACTATTTTAGCGTCTAATTTAATCTTTCTGTTTAACCGTCTGTCTATAGATAATATACCATTAATATTACTGCATAAACCCCTTATTCCGCTAAGAATACCTTTTAAAATGCTACTATAAATCTTAGATCTCTGTCTAATATAATCTTTATTAATGCTCCGTATTTTATAAATACTTTTTTAATATAGATTCTAGCTATATCTTTTATTAAGATTTCTTCTATATATGCTATAAAGTAGCCCTATTTAGTTAACTTATCTACTATTACTAGAATTACATTATGCTCCTATTTAGTAATAGGATCTTTTAACTTTAGCAACTTTATAATAAAGTCCTATAATATAACCTTCTATAGTCTCTCTAGTATCTTAATAAGCTATAGCTTTCTATATAGCTTATACCTCATTAGCTTATTTCTTTAGCAATCTAAATATTCCTTTATAACTTTTCTTGCTAATCCTTAGATTCCTTAAATAATATACTCCTTTTAGAGTTATAATACTAAGCTTATAGCTCCATTATATCCTTATATTATTCGCTAATAGAAATCTTTAATAAATTCTTCTGCTATACTCTTTAGTATATACGTTGCTTTTTAGTTTTTATATTACTTTAAGTCTGGATTCTTATTCTATGCTTTTTGGATTTTTTATAACTATGTACTTTCTAGTGCCTTATAGGTCTATTCTTAAGTCGCTATAATCTTTAGATAATTATACCTAATTAATCCGTCTTTATCTTTTTATAATATAGCTCCTAATAGCTTCTTAATATTTTATAGTTTACCTTACTAAATATATCTACTCTTGCATTTTCTATTCCTTTAGTATATTATATCTTAAAATAGTATTTTATAAGCATCTCCGCCTATCTAACTTGTTTTTAATTAAGCTCTTTTATTATTAGGAACCCTGTTAGGTTCTTATAGTCTATCTTAACTATAAATAGTTTATCTATGCCTTATAAGAATACTTTCTATTTTTTTTAAGTGCTATAACTATACCTAATAACTCCTTATTATAGATATCGTAGTTTAGTTCTTCTAAAACTAAAAGAGTTTGAAGCCAAACTACTACACTAATACGAGATCCGTGTACTAGGGGACCTATAGTAGTTTCTAGGAATTTAAATCAAACGAGATTAAGTAAATAGAAAGCTCTGGCTCTACTAAGATTTCTATATTAAAAGGATAGCTAATTAATTTAATATTTAACCAGGAAGATCTCCTAAGTTACTACTTTCTGCTAAAGAACTAATTCCGCCTAACTGGCAGACGAACCCTTAAAGGACACTAGCCTACTAGTAACGGGTTAGTTCTTTTACACACCTCGCCGTATTTAGAAGGCCTAATATTACTAAGACGCATTCTAAACTGGCTAAATTCCTTACTAATCCAAATTAAAAATACCTTGACGTGGCAAACTAAGCTATTGCCTATTACCTTGGAATAAAATCAACAGCTATTAAATACTCTGGTAAAGTATTCGGAGCCTATATCTACTTTAGAAACCCTAAAGGAGAAGATGCTACCTCTTATAGAGCATCTAACGCAGTATTTATAGACTATAAAAAGACTAGACGGAGCTCTTAAGGATATCTATTTATCCTATTTAAAGGTCTAATTAATTAGAAAGCAACCCTACAGCGATCTATTATACGCTCGACTACTAAAGCAGAGCTTCTCTCCCTATCTACTACTGCCGTTAAAATTATCTGGTGGTAATAATTCTTTAAGGCAATCGGCTTTAATTTAAAACGCGAATTTACCCTACTATGCAATAATATACAGACTATATGCCTACTTAGACAGGACATACCAAAACTCAATACTAAGCTTCAATATATCGACGCCTATTAGCACTAGCTTAGATAGGAAGCCTAAGATAAAAAGATTAATGTACGATAGGTTCTTATAGACAAAATGCCTACTAACGGCCTTACCAAAAT
This sequence comes from Cenococcum geophilum 1.58, assembly GCF_001692895.1. Classification (NCBI taxonomy): domain Eukaryota; kingdom Fungi; phylum Ascomycota; class Dothideomycetes; order Gloniales; family Gloniaceae; genus Cenococcum; species Cenococcum geophilum. Next base: position 1,693,978 of record NW_027137564.1, on the reverse strand, counting down.
CTTACCTCGTTAAAAGCACGAAGCATAGATAACGCAGTTAAATTTGGTAGATATTTAACATCAGATTAATTAATTCTACTCGCAATATCCGCAATATCCGCGATATTTACAATATCCGTCACGGTTACCCTATCTTTTTACTACTCCCAAATTGTATCTAAATTTCCTATTTTGGTATAGTTTTAACCTTTACTTGTTTTCTATAGCTTTAACTACACTGTTAAATTTAGGGGGGGTGTAACCGACTACTGGTACTATACCGAGACATAAGACTGTAGCCTAAAAGGCTCTAAAACATTATTAGCACTACTCTTATATATCTTGCATATCTTATATACGGCTTAAATAAGTTAAAGATTAAGTTATAGACCCTATAGTTAAGACTCTACATTTATGTATATATTTCACCTAATTTTCATAGATTTAGAATTAAGTTGTTTACTTAATTCTCCTATACTGCAAAGCTTATATAAGAGGTAGTAGTAGCTGCTTTAGCTAAAACGGCGTTTATAGAATACCCCCCTAAGTTACTAGTTAATTTTATTTATAGAGTATAAAAAAGGGACGCCTTTATACGCTTTATATATAATTAGTTAACCTAGAAACGAGTTCCTACTAGTAATAAGGACTATACCCTTAATAATTAAGGACTCGTAAGGTAAAATAATAAGGTCTAGGTGCTAAATTATATACTACTATAATAGGAGATCCTTAAGCGGAATTATAACAATCCTATAAGCGGCCACTATAGTTTTAACTATACTTTTAAGGTAATTGCGCGAAAGTATACTTTAGAATAGCCTTACCTAGGACCTCCGTAAATACCTAGATAATTATAATACCTACTAACGTTTTAAATTGCGCCGCTATAAACCCTATAGTAAGCTGCAGCCTCTTTAGGTCCCTACTTAAGCCTAATAGCATTATTTATTTAACTTTATTACGGATTTCCTAAAGTCTAAAACTCCTAATAGTATAGAGTATAACTCCGTCCTTGTCCTTATAGACTATTTTATAAAGCTAGTACGTAAGATAATTAATACTACACAACTTGCAGAACTCTTATTTAGAGTCTTTATATAAATAGGGCCTTTAGATAATATTGTCTCTAATAGGGGTAGTATATTTATAGACGAGTACTAAAGCACTATGTGCTACTATCTCCGCGTTTAATATAAACTTATCACTATATTTAATCTATAGATAAATAGTTAGATAAAGCGTTAAAACTAGGAGCTTAAGGTATACCTACGCATATTTACAAACTGGGAATAGTCTAATTAGGCCTCCCTACTTAAAGAAGCAGCCTTTGCCCATAACTTTAAGGTCTATACTATAATAAAGCGTTTCTCTATTAAGCTTGCTTATAGTTAGCTACTAAACATCCTAGATAGAGTCCTAGATAGCATCTAAGACGCCTAGTAAGGTAGGGAGGGGTCTAAGTTAACGAATGTCCAACTTATAAAGACGTATTTATAACGCCTGCGCCTTATATATAAGGTAGCGGCGGCGTTAATAATATATGCCTAAAAGCTTTAAGTAAAATACTATAATTATTACCACCTGGCTAAACACTTCGCTGTTAATAAACGAGTCCTATTCTCCTTTAAGAATATCCATATAAAACGTCCCTATAAAAAGCTTAACTATAAGTTTATAAGACCATTTTAGATCCTAGAGCGCGTAGGGCAGCAAGTATATAAGCTAGAGCTCCCACCTACTATAGCACGGCTTTACCTAATCTTCTATATCTCCCTACTAAAGCCTTATAGGTCACGCCCTAGGTTTTAACCCCTAGTAGTAAAAGAGCTTAAGAAAGGCAGCTAGGAAGTAAAAGCAATTATTGCCTACTAGAATTATACTAGATAACTATAGTACCTTATTAAATGGCTAAAATGGCTAAATAAGTATAATAAATGGAAATACGAGATAGAACTTAAGAATTATTAATAATTATTAGACGAGTACTATAAGCGGAATACCCTAGCCTTATAGTTAAAGCGTGTTATAAGACGGGGGTAGTAGCTACAGAGCGTATATATTTAAGGAGTCTATAAGACATTACGCGATCAATCGTAAGGGTCGAGGGCGTAAGGAGGTGATATACCTACGCGTAGCTAATATAAGCTATATATAAGGTATATGCGAGAGCACGGGGCTCTCCTATAGAGGCCCCTATGGTAGGGTTCCGTAACACTACCCCCCCTCCTATAGAGGTGGAGCTCTAGCGACGCTATGGTTACTATATATATATAAAAGGGACACTTAAAGTATAGAAAAGAAGAAAGGGGGGTATTGCTAAAGGCTTAAAACAATGTTATATAATAAGGCTTGGCATCCAAGAATCCGACTAATTAAATAACTTTAACTACCAGTTAAAGTTCCTAAATATCTTAACAATATTCCGGTTACGTAATTACACTTTATTACAATCTAACGGCAATCTAATGGCAATTTGCCCTTACGTAATAATGTATAACGGTTTAACTCTATAAGGGCTCCTATAGAGGATTAAGTATAAAATCTCTGCTTAGGCCCAGTTTCTATAGGTTCGCGTAGTAAAAGTCGCTAATTAGATCCTTTGCATTTTTAAAGTCTTTCTATAGTTGCCATTCTGGCTAATCTATATTAAATCCTATATATATAGCTCTGTAGTAAAGCTATTATCCTCTACCTTTACTAAGGTATTTAGAGTTAATAATTTATTTAACAATCTACTCCTTAGGGTTCTTGTCTTCGTTCTTATCTCGGATTAGTACTAGTAGGGGTTTAGGCTATATCTACCCTAGTAGGGGGTTAGACTAATAGAGGTGTAGTAGCTATAGGTAAAATATAGGCTATATTCCGCGGGTAGCTAGGGTAGATAGGAGTTCTAGCTTATATACAGCTCCCCTATTAATAACTTATTTAATTAGATAGGGGCTAAGGTTCTTATAATCGAGTAACTTTATAGGCCTTTATATAGAGATATTGCGTGCATTTAGCTATACCTAGTTGCCAATACGTATCTCCGGTGATGGCGTTCTATAATAGTTAGCAAAGTAGGCCTACTTTACTTAAGCTTAGGCCATTTCTCCCTTGTAGTAGTTAAGTAGATTTTTTACACGGTCTATATACTAGTCGGTAAGTAGCATCTTAAGGCGTTTTCTATATAGCAGTTTCTTATTAATAGGTTCTAGTAGCTCTATACTAGATTAGGGGTAATAACCCTTATTCCCCAAAAACGGGGTAAGTCCTATAGTGGTTAAGACGTAGTTATTTACTATAAATTTACCTAGTAGTGTGGTGGTAGACGCGGTCCCTCTCAGATAGGAAGTCACAATGCTGTCTATCTGTCGGTCGGTTAATCGGTCGGTTATCAGTCGTAATCAATTAGTAGGAAAGCAGTCCGTAAGAAGAAAGGAAAGAATGTATTCCGGTAGGTCGTAATAGAGAGAAGGAAAGAAGCCGAAGGCTTAATATATATACAGGAAAATGCCAAGGCACTAAGTAGTGGTCCATTTTACCCCACTACAGTAGGAGGTAATCTATCCAGTTATCTTAACTATAGGTAACGACCTATTATAGGTACGCTTTTATATTAGTATTAGCGTTTTCCAGTTACCTAGTAGTTTTATAATAAAAGGATATAGACATTTTAACGGAGATGCTAAGGCGTTAGCAGATTTGTCTCTATATATTAGAGTTAAATTATATACCTTAGTCGGACGTAATTAAGTTAGGTAGCCTATATAGTTAGTAAATTTCGTAAAGGAAAGTATTAGTAATGTCGCTGACGGCTACGCCTTCGGTTAGGACGTAGTGGCGCTTTCTTATAAGTCGGTATATTATTATAAGGATGTTCTTATAGGTACGGCCATATTATTTATAGGGTAGTAGGTTAATAATGAAATCTATAGTAATATCTGCCTATTATTATATAGGTACTAGTAAAGGGTGCAGTAATCCTTAGTACTTTATATTAAAGGCCTTAGCGCGCTTATAGCTATAATAGGCGCCTATAAAGCGTTTAACTAAGTCTATTATTTTTAGCTAGAAGTAGTATTAGCTAAAAAGCTTGTAGGTTCCTCCTCTGTCTAGGTAGCCGCTTAATTAGAGGTCGTAAGCTATTTAGATTAGTTACCGTTATAGATTTTTTAAGTTGGAGATAAATAGGCGGCCTCTATAATAGAGCCTATTCTCTTTTACTTCTAAGGCTACTATATTAATCTAGCCTAAGCTTTAGAGGTTAGTAGGTAACGTATAAGCGCTAGCGGTCTTTACGGCAATAAGTTAATACAGTAATAGGTTAATAGAGGTGTTATATACTGTAGTAATAAGCTTATTAATTTTAGGAGGTAACTTTAGTTCTATAGTATAAAGCTAAGGTATAGTTAGCTCTATTATAGGTAGTATACCTAGGGCTAAATTTCGTGCTTTTAGAATTATCTATTATTAGAACTAATTATAGGGGTTATCTTTAAACTAAGGAAGGTCTTATAAGCGGCGTATTAGGCTATTAGGTTTAGTACCTTATACTCCTAGTTTATATATAATTTTAAAGTTAAAACTAGAGAGGAACTTGTTCTAACGTACTTAGCGTTAGTTTAACTACTTTATAGTTATAAAGTACTTAAGGTTATAATAGTCCGTAAGGACTTCTATTAGCTAGTTAGGCTCTACTAAAAAGAGTTCTAATTAGAATTTTTTTTAAACGCTTATATAATTGTAAGGAGTTCTTTATTATAAATCTTATAGTAATACTCTTATAGTATAAGCTTAGGTAAGTAAAATGCGACCAGGTAAAGGAGACCGTTACTACCTATTTAGGAAAGGATATCTGCGTTAACATAGTCTAAGGAGTTAGTTTTAAAATAGAGTTATTATCCTAGTGTAAAGTAAGCTAGGATAGGTGCTTTAGTAAAAGTATTTTTAAGGTCTTAAAACGCCTTCTCGTATTTAGGCGTCTAGATAAAGCGTAGGTACGTTTTTCTTCCTTTTATAGAAAGGCCCTTCGTTCGCATTATTGCTATAAGTAGTGCTACTACACCTAAGAAGTTGTATATAAATTTCTAATAGAAGTTAGCAAAACTAAGGAAGGCTTATACGTCCTTAATGCAGTTAGGGGCTTACTATTTAGTAATTATATATACCTTCTTAGGGTCTATATAGACACCCTTAGTAGTAATAATTAGTTTAAGGTATTTTATTTCTGTAACTAAGAATTTACATTTCTTTAAATTAATATAAAGTCCTACGTCCCTAAGGCGCTATAGGACCTTTTAAACATATTTAGTATACTTAGAAGGGTTATTGCTATAAATAAGTATATTGTCCAGGTACGTAGAGTAGAAGTCATTAAGGTAGTCCTATAAGGCGTTATTAATATAGCTTTAGAAGGTGCCTAGGCCATTATATACGCTAAAGGGTATAATAGTATATTTAAATTAGCCGAAGGGTAATATAAATGCGGTTTTCTATTTATTACCTTCCTGTATTTAGAGATAGTTAAAGGCAGCAATAATATTAAGCTTAGTATAGATTTTGGCTTAACTAAGCCGCTTAAGGGTCTTATGTATAAGCAGTACTAGGTATTAGTTTTTAATTATAATAGCGTTAAGTCCTCTATAGTTAATATAGAATTAAATACCTCCTCTTAGCTTCTTAGCGAGAAGGATAGGGGCGGCTATTAGTAATATACTAGAATAAATAAATCTTTTATTAAGGTGCTTGTTAATATACTTTTTTATAACTAAAAGTTTATCTTTTAATATTAGGTAGGGTCTCTTATAAGATAGCATTTTTCCTTATTTAATATTAATAGTATAGCTATTAGTTTAATATAGGGGGAGTATATTTACGCCCTTTTATAAGCATATATCAGTAAAGTTATAGTACTTCTTAGGGAGGAGCTTACGGAGTTCTTTATTAGTAAGTCCTTTTTTAAGCTTTATAAACTTCTTAAAGTCTAAAGATAAAAGTCCGTAAAGTTCTATAGGGGTGTCGTCTTCTAAAAGGTTAACTATGTCTATCTTATTACTATAAAGGACATAGTCCTATTCTTTATTAAGCTTATATAGTTATAATTAGGAAGCTATAGTAACGGTCTAGCCTTTTTTATATACTATATGGTAGAAGGCCAAGGCACTTATATAGTAGTAGTTAGTTATAGGTGGGATAATAAGGGGTTCCTTAGGTTAATATCCTGGGGAGTAAATAGAGGCGGTTAGGCTATACCCTAGGTAAGTCTCTTTATAGTATTTAGAGTTAAAGGTTACTTCTCTCTTCTTCTAGTTAATAGTGGGGTTATATTATTTAAGCTAGTTTATTTTAAGGATAATAAGGTAGTTAGTAAGTGGTATAATATAGGCCTAGAGTTCTTCCTAGTGCCTATTTATATCTAGGTAGAGTTATATTATATAGGTAATCTTCTATGCGGTATAACTACCGTTAGTAAGTTATAGGGCGCGGGCTTTAGTAAGGGGTAAGGTAGGTAGGTTATAAGTACATATAAATTAGGTATCTATAAATTTATTAATAGCTCCGTAATTAATTATAGAACGGCATTTATATTATTTTTTAGCAGTAGTTCCTATTATAGGTAAAACTATTTATTTCTATCTATTTATCTTTATTAAATTATCTATTAAGTAAGCTAATATATAGATCCCTCCGTTATTAAGGCGTTCTAACTTATAACTTAGAGTTAGGACTTAGCGTTTTCTACTTCCATATCTAACTCTACCGCTATTACTACGTTTTTATCTTAAACGGTGGTGGTATATAGCAACGTATTTAGTATTTAGGGTATTAGGTTAGGTATTAGGCGGCAGCTACTAAACCTAGCTATTAGGTAGTTTAGGTTATCGCGATAATAGCCTTTTTAATAGTATCTATAGTAGCGTCCTAGTTTCCGGAGTAGCTTATACTCTCTATCTAAGAGTTTTTATAGGAAGGTTAGTATAGAGAAATTGATATTAGCTCCGGTAGTATTTAAGGTAGTTAGCGTTAGTAGCTTAGTATATATAGGTTTAGTAAGCCCGGAAGGCTTCTATAAAAAGGTCTTAGGGTAAAGGTTAGTAGTAGTAATCTAATTTAGTTATCGTTTAATCTTCTATAGAGTTGCTACCATATTATAAATATTATTATAGTTATAGCTAGCGGCTGCGTAACTAAGGTAATAAGTAACTTCTTTAAGGAGGTTCTCCTGGTCTTTAATATTATCTTAAGTAAGGGCTCTAGTATATTCCTAGAATTTAATATAGAATTTATTAAATAATTTAGTAGGGCTTATCTTTAGGGTATGTAGTTTAGCTTAGCTAGTGGCTAATAGGTTATAGTTATAGTATATTAGGTTAAGATTATTAAGGACTTCTTAGTAAGACTGCTATTTTTAGGGGCTGTTAGTCTCCTATTAGGCGAAGAGTCTATTAAATAGTGTACTTTTTATTTGCCTAATAATATAACTAATCTTAGTATCTTCTGTAGGGAAAAGGTAGGCGCTCTAACTTGGTTTTTTGCGGATTTATATCTTCTAGTAGCTATATTTCTTACAGTCTCACTAAAAGATTAGAGGATTAGGGTAATATATATTAAACCCTACGGTAATAGCTTAGGTTTAGTTATTATAGCTTTTATTATTACTACTTTAGTAGGGGTTTCCGTTAGGTAAAGTTGCTAAGGGCGTAAAGACTTAGGTAGCGTTATATATAGTAAAGAGGTATTTAGCGTTATTATAAATATACTTATTAAGCTAAAATTATAGGTATTTAATTATACTATCTTTTTTAGTAACTATAGCAATAAGTGCTATTTTAGCCTTCTTTAACTATTAGACGTCGCGTTTAAATATATAAAGGTTATCTTTAGTCTCTTAGCGTATATTATTAGCAGGCGCCTTATAAGCTTATAGGTCTTAGATAATATCGCGATTTTAGGTAGTACGCATCTCAGCTTATATAAGCTTTAGGTAATAGTTCTATAAAAGGCGGTGGTATTTATTAAGTTCTTATACTACTATTTTTATAAATATCTCGACGTCTTATATTTTAATTTTAATAGGTAGTAGCCCTTTTACTTACTTATCCGTAGTTATATAGTTAATAAAGGATAAGATATTATTAATATCTACCTTATTAAGGTTATTATAATCTTTTAAGCCACTAGGCTTCCCTTTAGGGGTTAAAGCTAGGGCTAATAAATTAAATTCTTCTAGGGTTAATTAGCGGCGTAGGTTAAGTATAGGTATTAAATTTTTCTTTAGGTTTAACATAATAGCTAGTAAAAAATATTATCTTACTATTATAGGTTCCTTAAAAGTATAAAATAGGGTAATTTATAGACATACTACTTCTAGCAGCGCCTATAGTATTATAAAGGCGTAGAATTAGTTATAGGCTAAGTATTGGTGGTAAAAAGGCGCAACGTAATGTTATAAGATGGGGGCAGTGGCTACAGAGCGTATGTATTTGAGGAGTCTATAAGACGTTACGCGATCGATCGTAAGGGTTAAGGGCGTAAGGAGGTTATATACCTACGCGTAGCTAATATAAGCTATACGCGAGGTATACGCGAGAGCACGGGGCTCTCCTATGGAGGCCCCTGCGGTAGGGTTCCGTAATAAGCGTAGGTGAAAAGTAAGTACTGCTACTAAAATATAACCTATACTAAAGCGGGGCAGAGGATATCCTAAGGGATTAAAGAATAAATAATGTGTGTGGTAAGAACTATAGTATATATATAGGGTAAAGTTTTAATTTATTAATATCCTATATAAGCCACACTTCAATATAACCTAGCTATACTAGTAATCAATAGGCGACTCGTAAGCGACTTATAGGCGAGGCTATAACGTATACTAGTAATAAAGCTTAATTTAAAAAGCATACTTTCAAGATATAGTCCGTTACTCTATACTAGCTTAGTAGATTATTTATATTCGAAAATAGGCCTATTTATAACTAGGGTCTATTTAGCTAAAGTTTATAACTTACTAGTAACCTACTAGTAATAACTTATATTAATAACTTATATACTATTCTATATATATACTATATAGATAACGCGTAAGGCTAAAGTATAGGTTAGTGGTAGATTTGTAACCGACTACTGGTGCTATACTATTATCGACCTAGGTCGGACTTGCTTACTACCATCTTACTACCTTAGCTACTTACCCCCGTATATCTTACCATTTAGCTACTTACCCTTATATACCTTACCCCCTTTTATCTTATTACTTATACCTTCCTTATATATTTATATCACTTGATTTCCACAGATTTATAATTAAGTCGTTTACTTAATTCTTTGCACTGCAAAGCTTACAGTTATAAGCCCAGATCGTACTACCTGCTAAGTAATTAATCTACCTATTACACCATCAACCTACTACCTTATTTAAGAAGTTACTACTTTTACCACCTTTATAAGTGTTTTAAGCTTCTTTATTTGCTAAACGGACGGATAATAGAATATTAATTAAATTAAATATCGAATATATCGAACATTAATTACGTCAAACATCGAATATATTAAACATCGATTAAACCAAACCAGTGTGGTTTTTAATATCAATACTGCTAATAATATTGATCAATATTGTTACTAATTAATATTAGCGCGTATTGGCAAATATTGGCGTATTTATAATATTGGTACAGATATTCTTAGCACCTCTTAAAAAATTTTACACTGCAATATTATATATATAGTTATTATAATAATGGCTTCTAACGCGGGTTTATTACTTTTTATACCTATATTAGACTCCCTTAACATAGAGGAGTTATTAAACTCCTAACAAAAGAAGACCTCTAAGCTATAGGTATATACCCGGCCACTATATAAAGATAAGGCTATATACTATTAGAGAACAAGGCTTATATACTGTAAGCATTATATAGAGATAGTATATTGCTTAAAGTCTACTACAAATTTTTGATATTACTTAAAGTCTAAGTATAATATCCGTTCTAAAAAGCAAGAGGGCCCTATTCGTACAAAAACCAGTACTTAACTTTATAATCTCTATATACAGCTCCGCGATACAGAGTAGGCAAATAATATTAATACACTTATCCTTTAATCTGCACTTAACCGGGAAGCTATTACTATAGCACTTATTTTATTAATAACTGTATAAAGGCTACCATTTCAAATCGTTAAATGGCCAGAGTTCTACGCGTTTTGTTAGGTCCTTAATTTAAAGGTTAAGGGTTATATTATAACGACTTATTCTATAGTTAATAAAATAGTCTGGGATATATTTATAATATAGAAGGACGTTATATAAAAGAAGCTTTAATTAGTAATATTTAAGGTTTACCTTTTACTAGATATCTGGACGTCCCTAAACAGATATCTTCTACTCGGCGTTTGCGTATACTTTGTTAATTAAAATAAAAGACTATAAAGAGGCCTTTTCATACTTCGTACGACACTATTATATAGTAAAGAGGACTAGTTCTAAACGCTGCTTCTAATACTTTAGGACTACGGTATCGTATAGAGACTTGGTGCTATTGTCGCTAATAATATATCTATAAATAATGTCTTATGTTATACGATCTAAAAATATCTTTAGAAAGATTATAATATAGAGTAGAAATCTCTATACTAACGAATTTAATATAATAGCCATATTATCCACCTCGCTATTAAGGCCTTCCTCTTCTAAGACTTAGTTTAAAAAGATAAGCTTTTATTATACGATATTAAAGATAAGAAAGGAATTAAAGTTAACCTAGACTTTAGGAGAAACCAATTTTAAACCCTTAGTATACTTAGTAAACTCTATAATATTATTATATACACCTATAGCTCACTAGGTTATATAAAAGACTTTATTACTCTTACTTAAAGACAAATCCTATTAGATAATTATATAAGGTAGAATAGCTGGCACTAAATGCTTTAGGTGGTCTTAGAACTTAAATTAGTAATTAACCTTTATATAAAGAAGCATGCTAAGACCCCAGGTAAAGATTTCCTTACTTTATAAGATTGGACTACGCTTTATACAACGCATAATTTCCTTTAGATATTTAAGAGGGTTATATTAGAAACTTAGGGCTATAACGTAACAATCTTAAACGTTCTCTTTTTAATGGATATTTTTATAAGGTATTTTAAGCAGAGTTTTATAAGGAATCTTCTTCTCTTACTTTTAAAAGTTCTTCTAATATTATACGATAGGAACGTTATAAGAAGAATAGCTTCTTTTATTCTAGGATTTAAATTAGATAAAAGGTATTTAATAAATACTACCTTAAGTTAGATAAATCCCTATTATATACTACAGTAATTATCTTTTATCCTAAACGTCGTACGTAGTATATCCAAGCAAATTAGGAAAAGAAGTGGCAGAAAGCTATACTTAAAAAGGTTAAATAACTCTAGGAGGATTACTAATCGCAAGCTCTTAGGCCTAAGAGTCTTACTACTCTTTAGCTATTTAGGTTGCTATATAGGCAAGCTAGGCCTAAATAAGAACTTAATTTATATAAACGGATTATTAAGGATCTTAATAAGTTTACTCGACCTTAGAGCCAAGATAAGTACAACGACTATATTAGCAATCCTCTAAGTTATATTAGAAAGCTTTCTGCCCTTTAATAGTAGTGCTAAGAGCAATAGCGCGTACGATAGCCACGACTATCGCTACTAGTAATTACTATCTTATTAATTCTAGTAATAAGCAACGAACCTAAATAAACCTTTTTAGGAGCACATTATATGATCTTATAGGAGAGAATATAAATAGGTGTTAAGACTCTTAAATAGGTAGAGTATATAAAACAGTAGCACCGAACTAAACTCTTAGTTAAGGAAACTTAACTTATTCCTTATCCGAAGCTTTAAATTTAAGGATCTATCTATATACTAATCTATTTTGGTTTTATTGTATAAGATAACTACTAAGCTTACGCAGTATGTTAAGCCATAGATTATATATAAGTGCTAGTAATACCATTAACTAGCTAGGTATATATAGGTTGCTAATATACTAAATAAAAGCTTATATATACCTAAGCTAAAACAATAGTATTTTGGGGGTTACCCCCCAGCTAGTCTTTCTTCTTATCCTTAATTAACAACGGCGCCGCTGCCGTGCTATTACCACCAGCACTACTAGCCCCTACCTATAGTAAGCATAGAGGTCCGCCACTATTACCTTTATTCTCATCTTATACAGAGCAGTAAGCTACGTAGTTACGCCACTTATAATTCCTATATACTTCGCTAAAGTGCCTAGGTACCTAATAATATAATAGGAAAGGGCGATAGCCTAGGTAAGTACTAAGGCACGCAGCGTATAGGTTACCTACTACCTTACCCCAAGATTATATAAGGATGGCGTTAATGTATAAAGGCCGGTACGTTACTATTTAATAAGGGGAGATCGCGCCTTATATAAACTCCGTATCCTGCCCTAGAAGGGCTAGCAACGCCCAAGCCTATAGACTATAGCAGTAGGGAGCCAGCTGCTGCTATCCTACTATAAGAACGGGATTAATATTGGTACCGGCGGCGTTAGTAGCGGTAATGGCGGCGTTATAGAGAACGAGAGCCCTAAGTTAAAGTTAGCTTTATATAAACTTCCAAAGCTAGGGTATAGGCTGCTCTAAAGCTATAGCAAACCTATAAAGCTATAAAGGGCGCCAGCTTCGTACAAGCTGCCCGGAGGATATACTCACATTATTACTACTACTGCTGTTATTGTTGTTGTTGTTATTATTGCTATTGCTACTACTACTGCTACTGCTACTGCTGCTGCTGCTACTGCTACTAAGGTAAAGTAAGGTAGAGTAACGTTTAGAATTAATATTAAAATACTGTATAAAGGCGCGCAATTATATAACAACTAATCACGTAATTTAATTTAAAAACCTACCAATATATACCAATTCTTAATATAGTCTTTTATTTTTAAAATAAATACATCACTATTAGAGCTATTTTATTAAAAGTGTTGCAAATATTGGCATTTGCCGATATTTTATTGGCTAAATATTCGCTTATTAAAAACCACGCTAAACCGAACCCGACTAACCGTATAACCCTTAATTGTATGACCAACCGACTAACAAACGGACGAATCAAATCAAAGCTTTGGAACGTCAAAATAAGGTTCTGCTAAGACGCTATCTGGGCCCTAACCTAGACCCTTACTAACCTATTAAATTTTAAAAATAACGACCTCTACTAAATTAAAAATTAACCTTATCCTTAATTAGCCTTCTGATTGGACCTAATGGTTCTTTATTATATAAGACACTACTAAAACTAACAAGGTATAGGAGTATATCGACCCATCTAAAAATAAAGACAATCTTCTAAAGCTGGAACTACTGAAACGACCTACACCAAAAGACGTACTACTTACGGCTATATTAATAGCTCAACTAGACCAATACTAGCTTACCGCCTATAACCAGCTCTATTCCAAATATAAAGACGATCTCCGTATATACGAGAAGCGAGAATAGGCTATAAACGGTATTAGCAACTACATTGTTCGCTCTACATTGGTAGCCTACCTTCTACTTATTAACGGCCTTGATACGGTACACGAACGGCTCCAAGCACTTAAGAATGCACTAGCCCCTACTACCTTAGGTTAAAAGCACAACGTCCTCATTTAGTACACGGCTCTAAAAGCCTATAATATAATATAGAGTATTAACAAATGGTCAAATAACTGGCGAAATATCTATAAGCTTGCTAAGTAATTAAAGCTACTAGACCTATAAGGATACAGGCCACACTACGATTTCATTTAAGCAATTAAACCCATCTCTTCTAGCTTCGTAGGAGCACTAGAAGTAAATCTTATTCGCAAAAAACAGAAGGATAAAGCCGCCCTATCTATTATTGATCTAATTAAAGAATTTAAAGAACACTACCGCATGCAGTAAGTATCTCCTCCTACTACTACTGCCAATTACTCTGCCTTTGCAACTCTTTAAAATAACTCTAATTCAGATTCTAATTCCAATTCGACATAGTATAAGAAATGCATATACAGCCTTATACATCGACACGACGACTACTACTATATTATTAAGCAAAAGCGCCCTTAAGAATGGGAACTAAACCTAGACATTTAAAAGCAAATAGATGAAATAATCTTATTTATACCTTAGGTTAAACGCATAGTCGATTAAATCTAAAAAAAATATAAAAGAACTGGAAGTAAAGAAGGACGCAGAATCTACAATTAATTTTAACTCTAAAACCCTACCTTCTATAACACCGACTAGCCATACTGCCATGTTCAGTACTGGTTAAATTCTATTTAAATTCTATAAGCACGTTAATGCGATTAAGCAGCTTCTATAAGCACGTTAATGTAATTAAGTAGCTTCCTAGATCTACCTTAATTATAGATTAATTAACTACCTCGATTACAGATTAAAGATCTACCTTAATTACAGCTTAATTAACTACCTCAAATACAGATCAAACTACTTTACTACAAAGACTTTAAGACGATATCTCAGATACAATTAAAGCAATTTCCATTCAATTGGCGATATCCGCAACATCCGCGATATCCGCAAGATACTATCACAATTACCCTACCCCTTTGCTACTCCTAAATTGTATCCAAATTTCCTATTTTGGTATAGTCTCTACCTTTATTTTCTACAGCTTCGACTACACCGTCAAATCTAGGGGGGGGTGTAACCAACTACCGGTGCTATACTGTTGTCAACCTAGGTCGGACTTGCTTACTACCGTCTTACTACCTCAGCTGCTTACCCCCGTATATCTTACCATTTAGCTACTTACCCTTATATACCTTACCCCCTTTTATCTTATTACTTACACCTTCCTTACATATTTATATCACTTAATTTCCATAGATTTACAATTAAGTCGTTTACTTAATTCTTCGCACTGCAAAGCTTATAAGATTTAATAGGTATATAGCGTTACCGTTTATAAATATGGCTATATATAAGTAACCTATAACCTACCCATAAAGTATATACGGGGCTATATGTTATGGGACACCCCTATAATACCTTGTATACGTCCACCTATTTCTACTAACTTAGTAATTAAAGACTAACCGCGAAATAGCAATCTAATAGCATTCTAACGGCAATCTATGGCATTTTACTATATTCTGCTAAGTTCTACTAAATTCTGCTAAGTTCTACTAGAACTATAACCTAAACCCTATTCTGCCCTATATACGTATTAATTAAGTAACTAAGTTAACAATATATACCCTTTCTTCCCGTTTTCTACCTTCTCTCCTTATATAACGTCTTAACCTCCTTATATAGTTTATATATATAGCTTAATAATATCTACCTTACTATATATTATCGCCGCTTATACTTATTCCGTAACACTATATTGCGTTAACTACCTATACTACCGTTAATATATAGAACAAACCCAAAACTCCTATAATGGCCGCTGGTATTATATCTATACTCTAAGGACAATTAGTAGGGATACAGAAGTCTTTTATAGACGCCCTTATATAAAACTAAGCTATTTTAAATTAATAATAAGCTGAACAAGAAGTACGATACTAGTAATTAATTAAGGACCTTTAAGAAGAAATCCGCATACTTAAGATGCTTACGTTAGGGTCCTAAGACTAAACACTATCTCTAGAGATAAATACGCGGAACGCAAGCCCCAAACCTATAGTAGTCTATTATTCTAAGCCGACTACTATACTATAATAATCTAAATAACTACTAGATCCCCTAGTATTTACTAGTAAATAATAAGAGCTTTAATTATTTTTAAGCTAGCTTAAAAATAAGCTAACTAGTAATGCTAACTGCTACTTAACTAAAGCTAACTAACTCTATTACGCCCTAAGTTAACTAAAAGGAAAGGCAGCTAACCTTATTAAACCTTTTTAACCAAACTTAGTATAAAGCCTAGTTATACTTCTTAAAGCTATATACGGTAACCTAAACCGCTAAGCCACTACTTAGAGGAAGATAAACTATATAGCTTAAGGAATAAAAAGTTTACTAGTATACCTATCCTTCTTAGTAATGCTATTTAACTGTCTATAGTCGATATACAGCCTTAGTTTGCCATTTTTCTTTAGTATAAATAGTACTAGATAACCCGCTAATAATTATAATAGTCTAATATATCCCTTTTATAAGTTTTCCTAAACAAACTCTTTTAATACTCTACCTTCTTCTTCGGTAAGCTTATAGATTAAAAAGAACCTTAAACTTATTCCTAGTTCTAATTCTATCTTATAGTCCTATACTATATACTTTAATAGCTTTTTACTTTTTAGCGACTATAATTTCTTGCCATACTTGCAGTATCTCTTTAGTATATAACTTAGTCCTTTTTCTATTTTTTTATAGGTCGCTCCTACTTAGTACCATACTAACTTAGCTTGTTATCGCATTTTATGTTATTAAGTATCCCTAATATTAACCTAACCTATAATCTAATTAATCCTTAGATTATATTCCTATAACTAAGGCATTCCTAATACTGCCTTATTATTCCCTAATAGTAATATATTAAAAGACATCTTAATTTATCTCCCTTTAATGGTTAACTAAATAGGTCCTGTTTTAAGATTAATAATACCCCCTCCGTAGGCTATTAGATCTCCTAAAATTATTACTAATAGGTAAAGGTGCTCCTTTTTCCTATATGGTAACCCTATTCTTTTAACCGCTACTAGTAAAATATAGTTCCTTATTACTCCACTATCTATTAGTGCCTTAAACTATTAATCTTATTACTTAACTCTTAAATTTAGGTGTTATTCTTAAATTCCTTTAAGGGTCTAAGGCTCTACTACTGGTTCCCTTTAGTCCTATAGGCCTCTACTTTTCCTAATTATTAGCTGTTTAATTTTATTTATACTTAGTCCACTTTTAGTTAATACTTAGTTTACTTTTTATCTTTAATATACTATAGATATATATTCTTTAGGCATTCCTACTACTATTATCTATTTAGGTATTCTTCTATAAGGAATCTTCCTAGCTAAGCTTTACACTTCTATTGGGTGCTAACTATATATATACTTAGCGTTTTTATATTTCGCTTTATCTAGTACCTAATATATCCTTACTAGGTACTTCTGGTTCTTCTCTTTAGGTACTCTATATATATTACATATATTATTTATATATACGATCTATACTAATATATAATATACTTAGTGTCTTAGGTTAACTCTTAGCTTATCTTTATCCTTAAGTTTAAACCTTTCTCGTGTTAATCTAAGCGTTACGACTTTATTTATAGGTACTAAAATTTACCTCTCGCTTCTCTAGTCCTCTAATTACTCCTTTAGATCTTTTAATATTATAATTAAGGCTCTTTTAATGTAACTTATAGCCTTTTTTGTAATTAGGTGGTCTTAGACAACTTTTTCGTCTAGCTATATATAGAAATCTTCCTACTTGTCGTTATGTTGTTACCTATACCACTTTTAGTATAGCCTCTTAAGTGTATACGGCTTATCCGTAAGGAAGTATCTTCTTATTACTATGTTATAACAGCCTTTAGTATATTATTTTTTAAACCTAGTTAGAATCCCTAGATCCTCTTCTTGTTCTAGTTTAATAAGCTACTTAACTCTTAGTATGCCTATCCTAGGCCTATTAGTGATTCTTTATATAGGTGCTCTGTCCCTTATATAACCTAATATATTAAACCTCTTATCTAGTTTCTAATCTTACTATAAGGTAATCCTTACTCTAAATTCCTCTATAGTTTCTTTCTTTTTACGTCTTATAAGTGGATCCTTAAAGTCTTCTTACTTCTTAATCTTATTAATAGTTCTTATTTATATACTAAAGTCTTAGTCCTATAGGATTCTTAATCCTAAGCTTACTTTTGTCTTAAGCTTTACTCCTACCTTAGTCTAACTAGGCTTAGGTATTCTTATCTTATCTTAAGAGTCTTATACCTATAGGAAACTCTATCCTAAGCTTATTTATATATCTTTAAACTAAGCTAATACCCTACTCTATTAGTTTTCGTCTATTATAGGTCCTTAGGTATACCTTATCTTATCTTAAGAATCTTAGTTATTTTTTATCTCGTCTTAAGAATCTTAAGCCTTTAGCCTTTTGCCTTTATTAAGCAATAAATTAGCACTAGTAGTTGTCTGCTTGCTTAGTCTCTATAAGATACTTTTTCTTTTATCTTATAAGGTAATAGATGCCGTATCTAATAGTGTTATAACTCCCGTTACTAAACCTTACTTTATAGCGGTTTTAGTCTCTACTTCTAATATAACTTCTTTACGGTTTACACGCTCCTAGTAAGCTGCCCTTATTACCTTATTATCTGCAAATACTTCGCCTATATTAAACTCGTTATCTTTAATGTCCGATCTACGTAATGGTTTATTAGTTCCCCTATATTCTAAGAATTTTAGCTTCTATAGCCAATAGCTTACGCCATACTTAGCGTCTTTATAAATTTGGTATATGTTGTTATAACAAAACGTAAAACTTTTAATTAAATATTCCTTTATTCCTTATAGTATACTATTATCCCTCTATATATATGTCTTCTACTAGTCTGGTTCCCTTTATTATATAGTAACTTTAACTATCTTTATAATCCCTTATAAAGTAATCTTATTTTCCGCAATTTATATAAGCTCTATCTTTAAACCACTAACTTTACTATAGAGTTCGCCTAAACGTCTTCTGCTACTAAGATCCCTAGTTTAACCTTTACTCCTTAGTCCTATAATTACTAGATCCTTAACCTTTAAATTTTTATAGTTTCTTACTCCATCTTTTATAGGCTTCTTTAGTACCACTTAGGTCTATTAGCTCTGCGCCATACTATAGTTTTTAATTTAGCTTTAGTTATTACGTACTCTACGCCTTATATAACTATAGAACTCTATCCTAGCCTCTCTTAGCCTATTCCCTTTAGTAGATCTAATTATTAATCTTAATTACTTAATCTATTAAGTCCTATAGGGTATTTATATCTTCTATTAAGATAATCGCGTCTTAGACTTTAGCCTTAAGTCCTTGCTTATACTATACTATAAGCGCCCTATTATTTTACTTAACTTATATAGCTAATGTCTGGAACTACGTTATATACTTAATTACTAAGGTTTATTACGTAATATTTTAGAGTTTTCTTTCCGCCGTAGTTACTGCCTCTAGGTCTTTAAATATTTATATAAGTTGCTCTATAAACCCTTCCTAGCTTAAGAATATAAACTACACCCCCTAATTAGTGGTCGTTACTCTATTTACTTATATCTCTATAAGGTAAAGCTTAAACCATTTAAGTACTCTTTCTAATAGGAATAGTCCCGCATATGCTATTTAATCTATAGGTATTAGCAGCTTCGCTCCTTCTTATGTAACTTTAAAGTACATTTATATAAGAAATCCTTTAAGCTTCGCTCTTTCTCCTAAAAATCTCTTAATTAATAATAACTTAATCTTTACTGCTCCTATCCCATTAATCCTATTTTTTAGCATTATATTATTTTCTATTAACTAGTTAACTATCTCTTATAACTGTCCGACCGTCACAGGTTGCTATACGTTAGTATCCGCTATACTAGTATTGTTTCCTGACCTTAAAGTAGTTACCGCCGTTAATGGCGTTATAGTAGCCGCTTTTAGTGGTATATTGTTTAACTTTCTATATTTAATACTATAACTAGGTAGTAATTGTATAACGGAACCTTGTAGTAAGTACTATGGTAGGCTTATTAATAGGCTAGGTATATAGGTGATGTAAATTAAAGTTAACAATATAATAATAACTAGTGGAGTGGTTGCCTAATAGATTAACTCTAATTATATTCTAAGAATTACTATAAGGAAGGAACTATCTAAGTAGGGACTAAGGGTCCTTAAATACACAACCGTACTCCTATAAAATCCTTCTTATACGTAATATACGTGTTATACGTATTGTACATACATTCCCTTTATACACTACGTACACTACATACAACGTTATATAACCTTAGTTACTATTCCTCGTTATATAGCTCTATTAGCTCTATCCTAGACCGTGCCTAAATTAACTAACTAGCTTCTTCCGACTCTTCTCTAAGTAGTTATAATATTGTACTTAAAGCGTCCGTAATAGATACGCTCCTTAGTTTACATTTCTGTAGTTATACTAAATAATTATATACCTATTTATTTTAAGTAAATATAGGCGTATCTATATCTATATTTTATTCCTCTTTAGTTTTATTAGTAATTATTATTATTCTATTAGCGCGAAGCTAGAGCCTTACTTATAATTTATCTCTACTTACTCTTTTAATAAAAGATAGTTTACTTAGTCCCCATTTAAGTGGTTATTCTTAGGCCCCTAAGTAGGATATTTCCTATGCTCTTTTCTTATTAGTAATAATTATAAAGTTTCCTAGTATTAGAGATTAGTATATTATATCTATAGCTTTTTATATATAGAGCGACTACGTTAAAAGGGCTATCCTTTTTATTTAAATACCCTTAAAGTAGCTTTAAAAGGTCCTATACTCCTTTCTTTACTATACCTTATAGGCTTTACCGTAATTAACGCAAGATACCCTCTCCTTAGGGTAGTTTGTGGTGCTATATAGTGCTATATATTACCTATATTTTATTTACTTTCTATATACGCCTTATATATATCCCTATTAATTATAGTAATAGCATTGCTTTATAATTAGGCTATTCTTAAATAGCCTAGTCTTAAAAAGCTAGGATTTAATAACTATTCCACTTTTTATAATTTTTTGCTAAATTGCCTAGGTTAGGACGCTGATTATAAGTATTTCTCTAGTCTTCTTAGGTTCTCTTTAAGCACTACTAGGGTTTACCTAGCGTTTTACCTACGCTTTATGGTTATATAGCTATTAGATCCAGCTAATAGCTACTTTAAGTATAAGGCCTTTTATAGCTTTATAGATAGATTAAGTTAATTCCAAATTATTTATATATTTTTACTATTAATTAGGGTCTTAAGTGGGACCCTAGGTACTTTTAGAAGGTAATCTTTCCTTAGTATTTTAAGTCCTAACGTGTCTAGTCCGTTTAGGATTTAATCCTTTATTATTTAGAAGGGGATATAAATATCTATATCCCTACTATTAAGGGTACGTACGGCGTATACGCTTAGTATTATTCTCTAAATAGCCTTAAGAAGCTCCGATAGTTTATAGCCCTAGGGCTCCTTAAGCTAAACGCGTACAGTCGCTCTCTATAGTGCCGTAACTGCGTTTACCATACAGGCCGCCTGCGTAGCAATAGCTGCCTAGGCCTAGACCTATACTAAAGAAACTCTTAGGCTTAGGGGTCCTCCTTTACTCATTTCTATTTAAATTTTCTTAATACTAGCTTTAATCCGGTTAAGCTAGGCCTTAGTTTCCTTTTTTAGGTTATTTAAGGGACTAGACGCGTTAAAAGCGCTTTTATAAGGGTTATTTTGGCCCTTACTTAGCTGTATCGCCTAGGGGCTCTTAGGGGTCGCCAAGGCTAGCCCTTAGTACCTCCTTATAAGCTCCTCGGGCTTATAGCCCTTTCCTCCTTATCGGTTCGTCTCTCTCTTAGGCTATTACATACCCTTATTACTATATCGTCCTCTTTTATTAACTCTCCTTATAACTTATACTCGGCTTACCTACTCCCTACTATATACCCTAGCAATATACCTTATAGCTTTAATATGTTATATTACCTTTTAAATAGAGGTAAGTATTTAGTACTATAGAGTTTCTTCCTCCTCTTTTATAAGATCGTCTTTAATTTATCTAAGTATTTCTTTTAGTTTTTGCTATTACTAGTTGGGCTAGTAGCTATTCTTTTCGCGTTATTACCCACCTAGTTTATAGTTTAGCTCCCTTGCGTTACGACTCTCGCAGCTTTGGCGAGAAGCCTACTATAAGGTATATTACTAGGGTGTATAATAGGGAGCAGGTAAGCCGAGCATAAGTTATAAGAAGAGTTGATAAAAGAGGACGATATAGTAATAAGGGTAGGTAATAGCCTAAGAGAGAGACAAACTAATAAGGAGGGAAGGGCTATAAGCTTGAGGAGCTTATAAGGAGGTGCTAAGGGCTGGCCTTAGCGACCCCTAAGAGCCCCTAGGCGATGCAGCCGAGTAAGGGCTAAAATAACCCTTATATCTACGCCCCTCCGTTATCCCCCATGCTTTGCGAATAGGGGGCGATATAGTTTTATAGGTTTTCTTAGTACGGGGAATAGGATTCCAATATTAGATTGTTTTATTAAGTAGTTTTTAGGCTAGTTTTACTACTGCTATAGCGTCTAGCCTTTTAAGTATAGCTATTATATAAAAAATTTAAGAGTTAATAACTAAGTAAAAAATTAGACTACGTTAGACTAGGACTATTTAAGATCTTAATAAGGATTTTGAAAGTCATATATTAACTTAGCGTATTAGTAAAGATAAAGATCTACCCTATATAGTATTTTATAATACTAAAACTAGTATATAGGAACTTAAAACTACTAGTATATAAGGCAGATATATATAGAGGGTAAAAAGAAAACATATAGTAAGTTTAAAAGATCATTAGTTATAAGGATATAGATAATAAAATATAGTATAGGGTAAAGTAGATAGGCTATAATAAAGCTACTTAGGAACTACTAGATAACCTAAAATGCGCTAAAAAAAGGGATATAAGTATTAGAAGAAATTAAATTAGGTAGCATTAATAAGGAAAAATTATTAAAGAATAAGTTACTTAATAGGGACTTAAAAGGAGCACCTACTAAGTTACTTAGAGTTATTTCCTTCTCTATTAGATGGAAATCCGTTCTTTTACTATTAAGCCCCGTTAAACCCTACTATATACGCCTTTACTCCTTTAAATAGACTTTTTTTTTACAAACCCGCTTAAGATAGTATAGTTAAGCGTAAGTAGCTAGTTAAGTATTAAGTATTTAGGCTTCTTTACCCTAAAGACACTATACCTTAGATAACGTAGAGGCGAGCTTACCCTTAAGATATTTAGCCTTATATTAAATATAAGGCCCTATAATAAATTAGATAAGGCACTAAATACTTATAAAGAATAATAAAATATGTATATTTAGCGTTAAAGATATATTAAATATTATAGGACGATTGTATATTTAATTTAGTATACTTAGTATAGGAAGAAGGCTAGCAACTAAAGGAAGCTATATTTATAATATATACTTCTTCTCTATATAATAAGAATAGGACAGTGTAATTTTAATTAATAAAAGGATAGTAGTTATAAGCTAATTATAGTAATTAAATAGAGAAGATCTAATAGAAGGCATTATAAATTAAAAATGTTATTAAATTAAAGACGGAAATACTATACCTCTAATTAATAACTTAAAGATAAAGAGGAGTGAGGTAGTATTACAGACCTTATATTAATAGTAGAACGGCTATTAAATGAGAATAGGAATAAGTTAGTTATAATAATATAAAAGGTATTAGAACTGGTTATATTATAGAGTAAGGGGTAGCTAAGTTATATAATAAATTACGAGATATATTTAAAATATAGAAATATAATATACTAACATACTAACGTACTTGGTATATTTCTTAGAAATTAGATTATATATTTAAAGGACTATAGTCTCTACCTTAGATAGCTTCTCTCTTTATAGTAAATCTTTAAATATAACTAGAGTTAATCTATTAGGCAGTACTCTATAATTATATATTTAATTACCCCTAGTAACTTATACTTATTCTACCTATATACCTAGCATATTAGGGTATTTACCATAGTATTTCCTATAAGGTGTCGTTATATACACTGTCTATAATAATGTATAGTATGCTGGATACTTTAGGTTTACTTAGGGTTTATTTCCCTTTTTTTAATTTAGAACTATCGTTTTCTAGCCTATCCTATTAGATTATCCTTTACTAATATTATAATCTACTAATCTCTACGCTAGTCTTATGCTTAACTTTCTAAGTCCTTAGCCGTTATTATAATTGCTCCCTTAATATGCTTAACTTTTAAGGAATTAAATAGTCTTTCTAGCATAATATTCTCGATATGTTTTATTAAGCATATAGGGTATTTCCTTTATAAAGTAGTACCTCATTACTGCTTTATAATATTCCTTAGTATAACATTCTTCTAATCTTAGTAATACATCGTCTTGCTTTTCTTACTTAAGCTCTTTTAGCTATTTAGCCCTTAATATACAGTATCTTAACCAATTACTACTTTGTCTTAGGGTTGTCCTTTAACCTTTTCCTTTTAGTTTTAGGTAACCTCGTTTTACTTACTATGCTTTAATTTATTTGTTAAATCTCTTCTAGTGCTTCTTTAAAGTTTAGTAGCTTTTCCAAATTCGGGTTCTAGTGCTAGTACTAGATTTTATTAATCTTTCCCTTTTAGTATCTATCTTTTAAATGGCCCTCTAGCTCTTATCTAACCTCTTTAAAGTTTTTAGATTATTAGCGTCTTGCCCTTATTAATTGCTAGAGTAATTCCTTAATTATTTTGCTAATTATCTTACAAAGCAATTAATATTGTATTAAATAGAGTCTTAATACCGGTTACTAATTTATACCCTATAGTTGTCTTAATATCTACCTGTAAGTATATTTAGGTACTATCTCTTTATCGCTTATATATTTGGATTCTATAGTTTCTTTTATTATAACCTCTTTAATTAACCTTTAGCTATATATTACTCTTAAGTCTTTATTAAATTTAGTAATAGCAATAACTATATAACTATAATTAGCCCTATTGTGGTGGGGTAAAATGGGCCACTGCTTAGTGCCTTGGCATTTTCCTGTATATATCGAGCCTTCGGCTTCTCTCCTTCTTCCTATCACGACCTACCGGGAATACATTCTTTCCTTTCTTCTTACTGACTGCTTTCCTACTGATTGATTGCGACTGACGACCGACCGACCGACCGACCGACCGACAGACAGCAGCATTGTGACTTCCTATCTGAGAGGGACCGCGTCCACCACCACATATGGCATTCCACGTGGGGACGACGGCAAGCTCTTTAGATTAGAAGTCTGGCATTCTATACACAACTATATACACAGGANACACGCAGGAACATACTACAACTATAGAAGAACCGCCAGCTGCAGAAGAACCGCCAGCCAGACAGACAAGACAGCAGAACCAGAGAACCAGAGAATCAGGCAGTATCGGACAGCAAGGGGAACCAGGCAGTCCCTGAACAGAAAGACCGGAAAAGATAGAACAATCAGACTCAACGCATAGGCCAAAGAGTGGCAATAGAGTGTCTCGGAAAGTTACGAGCAAGGACGTCAAGCGAACCAGTGAGCCAATCAGACGACTTCGACCGTTACCCGATATTTCTACTACCCGCGCACGAGCATGGCCAGAGCTTTATTGAGGATACAGAGACGACAGGTAGCCAAGGGCCAATTAATCAGATAGAAATGAGATCTAAGACATCTGGCGGCAGAGGAAGTCAGCACTGCCCTTTAAGAACAGAGACAATACCAAGCAAGGTCGCAAGCACACGAGATCGGATCTATCCTTAAAAGCTTCCTATTCTAGCTCAGCTTTATCTTCTTTCGAGTTATCCGGATTGTGTCCGTAGCAGCTTTAGAGGCATTCCGTGAAGAAGCAGATGTAGGCAGGAGCGTAAGGCTTAGCAGTACCCTACCGCGCGGAGCAACGGCAGGCCAAAACAGACGGACGTATCGAGACCCGGCAGTAGTAGAAGATGGCGATTCTGTGCTCTCCCAGGAAGACCGACCTCCAGGCGTTAAGAAGCAGCCAGAAGGAACCGAAGCCTATACTTCTTTTGCTAAGTATAAACCAACACCAAGACAGTCATCTAGGACACCCTCTGTTAAGACTACGGCCATGCAAGCGGACCTACCGCAGCGTTCACCTAGGACCGATGACCCTTAGCAGACGAAGGATAAGAGCCATAAGGATCACCTGCAAGCTCCCAAGGAAGCCCTAGATGCACCATCCTATGACCAGCAGTCAACGGCTCGAGACAAGATCTATGTTATGGTTTAGCCTATGCCAGCCCCAGGAACTGCTAGAGCTCCTTACTTTGCAGGACAGAATGTATCACAGTTTATCAAGCAGTACGAACGGCTATGCGCCCAATATCACATGACGAGTATAGAGAAGCACTAGGGCCTTCCAGAGTACTGCGATTACTGGATAGGGATGTAGATCCAAAACTTGCCTGAATTTACAGCTGGCAATTAGACGGAGCTTGTGAGAAAGCTTAGGGCAGAATACCGAGAAAGTGACCACTTTCGGCAGATGGAAACGGTAGAATTCTTGAAAGCCTATATACGGCAGCGTAGGGACAATCCGCCAAGCAGCGTACGCGAGTACTATAGACAGTTCACATTAATCTCCCAAAGAGTTGCGGAGGCAGGTAACCTAGAGAACGGTCAGCGAGGATACTGGTTTGTAAAAGGACTTCCGCTTAAATATTAAAGATATACTATGGCTAAAACGGGAGCTAATCCCGATAGACGAGAGTCCTTTAACTTTAATCAGTTACAGAGAGCCGTAGAGGACAGGCTTAGTTCATATAAGGGCGCAGATTGTCTGTCAAAAATGGACCCCGAGGAGCAGAGCCTTCGTCAGCTAGTTAAGCAGTTCTATAATCAGCAGCCAGTCATAAGCAAAGATGCTACCCTTCGACCGCCTGCGATCTTTCAGCCAAATAAGACAGCCGACGCCCGTCAAGCCAGCCAGAAAACGGACCCAGTTGGGCCAAGTGTACACGGAGGAGCCCTAATGCAGCAGCAGTCACCCGCCACAGATCAGGTTGCAGTTCAAAGCCTAGCACAAGGATATGGCCTAGCACCAGGATACGAAGACTGGCAGAACAGCACCCGACCTCCGCAGGACTCTCGATATCCGCAGGACTCTCGACCTCCGCAAGGCTTTTGATATCCGCAAAGCTCTCAATATCCGCAAGATTCTACTACCTTCAGACGGCCGCAGCGGGACGTACGAGGTCAGCAAGGTACGCGAGGACAAGGCCAGCGGACATGTTTTGGATGCGGAGGAAGTCACCGTTTCACCGAGCACGAATGTCAAGGCTTAAAGGATCTTATTCAGCGAGGACTTGTACATCTGTCTGATCAAGGAAGGCTAGTAGCGGGGACGCGTAATCGGCCTGGACCTGTACTTCCATGGCTCGGCAATGAAGGACGACTGAAGGGTATTAAGGACTGGCTCCGTACGTACCAAGGGACAGACCTAGATTGGCCAAAGGAAGGACAGACGCAGCAACGGGCCCCTACGGTACAAACGGATTTTACTACTTTCCATGACGGGGTAGTGTTGAAGAACAGTGACGGAACACGTACGAACTGGGAGGACTACTGTCAAGTACGACCAACGGACTCAGTAGTAACACCCAGCCAGCAACGTCCGCAGACCCTTAGAGACAGCCATACAACCAGGACAACCGTTGAGCAGCAGCAGGCACCGCCACAGGAGAAGAATGTACGACCGGGAGACTACATCCAGATTAGATCACGGCCTGCGGATGAGACAGCTGAAGCTAGGAAGGAGAATGAGTCGTCCAATCCTTGGAGACGGTCTTGAAGACGGACGCTTGACCAGCAGGCTCCGCAGCAGGCTCCGCAGCAGGTGTAGGATGTTTGACTAGGGGACAGTTAAGTTCTAAGGTGGGGGAGGGGACGCAGGTGACGGCCGTGTAAAAGATTTCTATTTGTTTGCTTATTTACTGTATTTCCTAAAGCTCCTTTCTTGTTTACTTTCTTGATCGCGACGCGTCAGTCGCGACGACCTACTGCAGAGATGTCAGTTTAGCTCACCGCCTGTCACCAAGCCAATAGCGATTTTCTATACCGGGCATGGAAAATCCTAATTGGTCCATTCATTAGTAGAACCGGCAGAACTCTACACCGCCCCTGGAATTCAATGATGCGCCAGCTGCACAACGAGAACGGCACCAAGAGCCTCAATTGATTGCACGGATACAGAACCGATTATACAATACAGAGCCAGATGCAGAGCTATACGCAGAGCCTTGGTCGAACGACTGTATGGAAGCCTTAATCAATCAAATGACTGCACAGAAGCCGCGACTGGTCGAGGAATCGAATCAAGCCAGAGTCTCGATGTCAGCACGTCGCCGTCACTGAATCAAATCAGTCGAATGTCGTCAAATTAGAGCCTTCGATCGGGCCGACCTTATTCCTTATTCAAACGACGAATGATCGCAGCACGACTGTCACTGCCATCCGAATTCAGTACTGCGCCAGCTGCACGACGAGAACAGACACCGCAGCAAGGAAGGGACCTACACAAAGGCAACAGCACGATATCAGTGACAAAGCACCGCGGAAACGGTAGGGCAGTATACAAAAAGGCACAGCAAGAGATCGTACACAGGGCACAGGTGACCACGTTAAGCCCAAGCCATCCTCATGCGACTGAGGACAGGACAAAGCCGTATCTGGCTAAGCTAGTAAAGGGCCTTATCAAGGATTACAAGAGAACAGGAGTTAGACGTACAGGAGTCAGCGCTTTTCCTCAGAGGTCGTTATAATAAAGGACTGTATTGTGGACACAAGGGCAAGGGATATACGATGGAGGTAGTCACAACAGCCAAAAAGCTGCCACTGGATGACCTCGAAGATATAGGTGACGGCTTAGGTGAAGCGCAGAAGCCAATAGGACAACGATAAGGGACTGAAAGCAGAAGGCAGTTCTAAGGAAGGTTCTTAAGACGGAAGAAGATTAGGGCCTACAGCAGCAGCCGCAAAAGCCAAAGGATGCACCGAAGAAGCCAAGAACAAAGGCAGCCCAAAAGGGGAAGAAAAGCAGCTGTAGAAGACGTCCTACAAAAGCGCCGGGCCTGTGGTAGTGGTTCAGAGGAAGCTGCCGTTAGTGCTCGCGAAGAAGGAAGTCTTAAGACAGGTCTCTAGATTGGACGTCTGGTGGACACTAAGAGCCTCAATCGACTACGGATGCAGAGCTCCAATCGATTGACTACATGGATACAAAGCTTTGACAGAACGACTGCACAGCCAGAGTCTTGATCGATTGTCCGCAAATGCAGAGCCTACGGATGCAGAACCCAGGTCGTACGTACAGCAGAAGACACCTTAAGTCAAGCCAGGGCCTCATTAAGTCTAGATCAGCTAAACGCTGTCTCCGCATTCAAATCAGGACAATCAGGGCCTTCGACCGGGCCGACTTTCTACCTTAATCGAACGACCGAACGATCAGTTACAGCACGTCGTCGCCGACCAATTAGACAGTCTTCGTCCGGCAATCAAAGCAGGCATGCAGGCACGCACGCAGACACTAGGCCTATATAGGAAATCAGTACACGGTCAGTAGATCGTCGGAAGCATCACTGGTCGACGTTTTAGAACCACGGACGCAGCCACGGACGCAGCCACGGACGCAGACACGGACGCAGAATATGCAATGCAGAGCTACTAATGCACAGCCAGATGCACAGTCAGCCGCACAGTTAGATGCAGAGCTAGCCGGACATAAAGCCCGGCGATGCAGGGCCTAATGCAACGCCACGGATAGAGCCTTAATTAAGAGCCGTGTACAATGCAGACCGATGCAGAGCTAGGTACAGAGCCTTGATATCAAACGGCCAGCCGAACCACCGAGTCGGGCCGTAGTCTCTGCCATTTTGATCGACTGGCCTGCCGTCGCCGCTGCTGCTGCCGCTATTCCGTTCGGCTATTTCGTCCCTACCGTCTCAACCGACTGCTATCTCTACCGTCCTAGATCTGTACCGCTGCTAAGTCTATTTACTGCTGGATCTGCTAGGTTTATCATGCCGTTCTATACTGCTATCCCAAACAATCTATTCTACTGCTGCCGACCAGCTGTTCTACCGCTACTACTACTGCCATTACTATTCCGACTGTTCCGTTCTATTGTTCCGATTGTTCTACTACTACCGTTCTTACTAACTGCTACCGACTAACTGCTACCGACTGTCTGCCGCTACCGAGATTTCTACTACTAAAAGTTCTGCTACTGGATGTCCTACTATTTACTAACTGTTACCGAATTCTTCTACCGAGTATTCTACCGCGCTAACTGTCTGCAGTATTACTATTACTACTACCGTTACTGTTGCTGCTGTTACTGCTATTACTGCTGTTGCTACTGTTACTACTACCGTTATTGTTTCTAGTTTACTGCTGTCCTAGTTGCTAGGTTAGATCTTAGCTATAGGTAACGGAGGGGCACTATAGAACAGTTCTATAGGAGAGCTGAGGATAGGGTTATCTAAGTTCTTTTAGGGGTGTGCTTTCCTTTTTCTATTCTGCTTTTGCTTTACTTTCGTTTAGCTATTCTTCTATAGTATAGAACGTTAGGGGACAACGTTCTTAGTAGGGGAGGTATATAGTGGGGTAAAATGGGCCACTGCTTAGTGCCTTAGCATTTTCCTGTATATATTGAGCCTTCGGCTTCTCTTCTTCTTCCTATTACGACCTACCGGGAATACATTCTTTCCTTTCTTCTTACTAACTGCTTTTCCTACTAATTGATTACGACTGACGACTAACCGACCGACCGACCGACCGACCGACAGATAGTAGCATTATGACTTCCTATCTGAGAGGGACCGCGTCTACCACTATACTATAATTTGGATTATTATATAATTAAAGAAATTGATTCTAATTTGGTTATATAGTTATATCTATATAATATAATCAGCAGGCGCGATTACAATTAGGTTAGTTATATTTATATATAATATAATATAATCGTAACTAACTAACTAATTATTGCCATTACTAGTAAAAATTAGGGAACGCTTAGTTGCAAATCGCCTCTATTTATAATCTGTTAATCTATACGCTTTTTAGTGTTACCTATTTTGTAATTAATGGCGGCTATTACCATAGCTTATTTAAATATGTAATTAAGTTAATTGTTTAATAAGGCTCTATATTTGGCTCTATATTTAACTTTATATATTACGCGATTAACGTTAGTAAGCGATTTAAATAAGCCCCTCTCTGCCACTAGGCCTCTATAGTGGCTCCCTACTTTAGTATAGTAATAGAGCCTCCTTAGCTAATGCCCTCTCTATAATTAACGCTTTCTATACCTTTGCCCACCTCCTATAGGAGCCGTGGTAGAGTTATAGT
Source organism: Cenococcum geophilum 1.58 (assembly GCF_001692895.1). Classification (NCBI taxonomy): domain Eukaryota; kingdom Fungi; phylum Ascomycota; class Dothideomycetes; order Gloniales; family Gloniaceae; genus Cenococcum; species Cenococcum geophilum. The sequence continues at coordinate 1,662,874 of NW_027137564.1, read as the reverse complement.
GATGCCCGCGATATTCGCGACGCTCTAAAAATAAGCTTATTGCGATTACAAAGATTAAGATATTATTATTATTATACAAGGCTTGTAAATGCGATAGCAGTATCGCAATTAGGGTGTGTGGAGTTGCTATATATAAGAGGCCAGCCTGACCGGAACGTATGATTATCTAATCGACAGTGTCACCAGTAAGTAGAAGGTAAGTCGAAGGTAAATAGAAGATAAGTTAAAGGTAGAATAAGTTTCACGTATTAAAGGACAAATGCTTCTAACCACTTCTATTCAGAGACTAATTGCTGGTTCTTCTCTAGAGGAGAACTAGCTCCCTATATGATTTTTCTAAGACGCCAGTAAAACCCTTTGCCCCTTATCTATCTAACTATATCTTCTAGGACGTAGATAGAATATAGGTAAGACCTCCTTCTAGAACATAGATGAGACGTTCCTCTAGAATATAGATAAGACCTCCTTCTGTCTCATCTAATATGTACCTTCTAGGGAATTCCGTTACAATTGCCTCCCCTTTAAGGGTTTTGGTCCTCCAAGACTTCGCCTCTACTAAGCTTTTATAGAGTTCCGGCTAAAACCACTGGGGAAATTCTTAGTGGAAAGGTACTTTATAATGCGGCTTATAGCTAGTTCTTTACTAGCGTGGAACCTTACTTTATCCTTAGTTCCTCTACTCTTTTTCTACTATAGTTCCTTATAATGCTTTTATAATAGAACTAAAATAATAATAATAAAAATTGGATGGGATTTACCTTTCTTATTATAAGAGTTTGTTATAAGTTNATNTANAGGTTNTNCTATACAACGCGTCCANNAGCTACTATCCCTATTNACCTAAAATNGATTCTAATAATAACGTCTTTATTTTAATTTTCTTCCAGTTTATAAGCTGTCGCCTCTTACGCGTCTTTTTATTAATAACACTATTCATCTCGTCTTTTAGTAGACTGTTTCCTCTATATCTCCGCTTTTAGCTTCCGTATCTCTAGCTATTCTTTCACAGCTACTTTGTTTTTTTCTTATAACACGTTTATAAGTAATAGGATCCCTACCTTATCTTCTTATAATAATACTGACTTCTTAGAGTATTCTCTTATAATAGCTTATGGTCCCTAGACCGGCGGCAGTGTTGTTAATCTCCCGGTGACGCCCCAGACAGCGTCTATTACTCCTACAGCAGTTTCCCTAAAATGCTGTCATCGCTACGTTTATACTCTTATATAGGATCCTTCCTATATCTATAAAATGCCTTGCTCTAGTAAAAACAAATCCAAGTGCTCCTATTATCGCAGCAGAAGAAAGACCTGCGTCCTAGTATTTCCCATTCTATTCTATTCTAGATTTCGCTAATTATACTAAATCCCCGCTGTCTATACGCATAAGACTTGTAGGCTCCAACGCGCCATCTAAGATTTCCGCTAATATCCTAATAGTAACAGGCAGGGACAGAAGGTGTCTTCCCTTGCTTACAGACTCTTTAATTCTATAAGGGTTTCCACCGCTATGGAGATATAACATTCTCGGACATATAGTATCTAGGAGCGTATATGCAAATAGCTCGTCCTTATTAATAATAACATTTATACTCTTACGCGGGCTACTCTAGCCAAGTAAGTTTCTCTAGTAACTCGCTTAGGAACTATGCTAACTCCTTTAGCTAATATCTCTCTAATTCCTACTTAGACGCCGATTTAGAACCTAAAAATACTAAGAATAGCAACAACGGTTAAAATAAACGTTCTCCTTGCCAGTCTCCCGCCCGTGCTGGTTCTTCCAGTACCCGTTATTCTAAGAAGAATATTAGTAGAAGTGCTAATACTTCTGGGGATAGAGGAGCTAATAATACCGTTAATAATAACGTTAAGATGGAAGAGGAGGCTCCTATTACTGCTGCTAGTGTTTAAGTTATTACCTAGCTCTTTCCTTCTTTTTATAGAATAGCTTTATATAGCGCCTCTTAGGTGCCTTTAGGATGCCCTATTATTAGGAATTAATTTTATACTTTAGGGATGCCTTTATTCTAAGCTTCGGTGACAATCTATATAAATGCAGTACACTACTATAATCCCCATATATAATAAACGGGTAGTGTTCCTATAGGTGCCTTATAATTCCTTAAAATTTCTAATTCTTTATAGGCTGTCCTTTTACTCCTCTTTGTACCATTAACTCTACTGTGTATCTCCAGTGCTAGGCTAGATACTCTCCTTTTATCCCTAAGGGATCTTTCTAAATCCCTAAGGCCACTTCTTATAGTGCTACTGCTCCTTCTTATACAGCGTCTTCTTCAAACAGTATCCCTAGTAGTTCTCCTATAGGTCCCTATAGGCTTCCTCTTATAGGATTTTAGGATCCCTATTATAATAGTAAAACATTTCCGTTCTTAATGCCTATGCTTACTCCTATAGTTTTAATTTATAGGGTCTTCCCTATTACTTTACCTATAGTATATCCAGAACCATTTCTAAGTCTTTACCTTTAGTTCTCAGGAAGGTTTTAATTGCGGTATCACATCCCAGCTGAAGGTACTCCTTAGGTTCCTAACTATTATGCGCCTAGAAGTATCCTTCCCAACAAACTAAAAATTCGCGCTTCTTTTAGCGCCATCTTTAGTCTAAAATGTCTTCTATATTCCATTCCAGTTCCCCATTAATTTTACTAGGTAGGGGCGGTTCCACACTATCTCTTCTCCGGTATAGCTCTAGCAAGGAAACATAAAATATAGGATATATTAGATAAGATTTCGGTAATTCTAATTTATAGGCTTAGTTTCCTTTAGTTTTCTTAACTATCTTAAAGGGTCCAAGCCACCGGTAATCCAGCTTTTTCTTAATACGTTTTATTTAGATATTTTTTATAAATAGTAAGACTTCGTCTCCTATCTTAAATTCTTTTAGCATATATTTTTTGTTATAGTACCTTTTTTATACGGCCTGGGCATCTAGTAAGTGCTTTTTAAGTTCCTCTTTGCGAATTCTTATTTACTTAATTCTTTTGGACGCCACCAGTGCCTCTCTTTCGGGAACGATATCCTTAATATTCTAGGGGTTATTTGCTTTTACCCCAAACAATGCTTTATAAGGGGTCATTTTTATACTGCTATAGATGCTTATATTATATATATGCTGCGCCAGAGCTAACCACAATGTCCAATCATCCTATTAATAATTGATATAGCAGTGGAGGTAGTGTTCCAATAACGCATTTAGACGCTCTATTTACCCGTCTGTTTACGGGTAAAAGGTAGTGCTTATCCTTCACCGTATTTTCAACAAGAGACAGAATAAAGACTAAAATGCACTATTAAATACGGTGCCTTTATTAGACACAATTCCCCTTAGCGTACTAAACAAGAGCCACCGTTCTAAAAACAGGTCTGCTAGTTCTGCTGCTGTAATCATTATTATAACAGCAAAGTATCCTAAAAACTTTATATACCTATTAACAATTACTAGAATAGCGTTAGCAACCTTTCTAGTTCTTATCTTGGCAGGGGGTAAGCCTATAATAAAATCCATTATTAATTCTAATATAGGTCCCTACGGAATAGGAAGTACTAATAACTCGCCATATAGGCGATACCTAGATATCTATATTCTTTAGCACATATTATACCTTAATACATAGTCCTTAACCTCTTTAGACATTTTATCCTAAAAGTATTTCCTTTAAACGGCCTTAAGGGTTCTGTTAGCACCGTAGTAACCCCCAAAAGGGTCGTTATAGAAGACCTTTAGAATTTCGTCTCAAATTACTTGGTCCTTCGGGACATATACAGCACCCTTAAAGCGCAACAGACCCTTTTAGTCTTGCTACCACAGCTTCTTAATAACTCCGGCCAAGTCGGTCTCTACTATATCTTTCCACCTCTCCCCAGAGGCGAAGGCGTCCCTTTATTAAGCTTAAAGAAGAAGATCCGAAAAGGTTTTGTATAGATCACTTACTTCTATTTTACCTGCCGCCATTATGGACTTAAGGCGTGGCATAAGACGTTTTAAACTATTAGTACTAGCAGATTCTCCTACCATTATACAGTATGCCACGCTATAGATAGGCATCTCGCCTATCCCCCTTAAATCCAAGAACTCGCAGCTAATACGCCGTTAAGTCAAAGGTGCCGCAACACCTCTAGCACATCCCGCAGAATTCTCACTAATTCTAGGGTACGCCAACTTTATAACGTCTGCTTAGTCTATAACCTAGTCTATAACCATATCCTACAGCTCCACAATTATATCGCTTCGTAGCTACATCGCCGGGACCTCTACCCTACCGCGAAATTCTGTAGTTCTAGGGAAAGAGTCTTTTTTCTTCCTAAGCAAATTTTGCAATGTGGGGATCATTTCCCCTATACTGTCCTAGATCCTCCCTGTCTTATAATCTAGACATCTTAATAACCTATTAGCAGGATTTATCTTTCCTAGGCGGTATATAATCTTAAAATTATACTATAATAGTGCCTCTACCTACCTGGCTTATTAACCGCTTAACACCTTTATAGTTATAAAGTATTTTAGGTTATTATAGTCTATAAGGACTTTAATAGGATAATTACTTCCTATACAATAATGTCGCCAGTACTTTATTACTACAATTATCGCAAGCAGCTCTTAGTCGTGCGTTATATAACGCTGCTTTATAGGGGTCATTTTCCTTAACCAAAACGCTACAGGATACCATTTTCCGTCTTTTAATTAAGATATAATTGCCCCTAGGGTAAAGCCGGATATATCCGTTTTAAGGTATATACGTAGCTCCTAGTAGAAGTGTATTAGAATAGGCGCCGATATAAACAAATCCTTTAACCAGTCTATAGCCTACTTAGCAGCTTCCCCAAATATAAAGGGTCCTAACTTCCTACCATTCTTAGATTCTTTTAGTAGATTAGTAATTAGGAGTATTACTTATAAGTAGTAAACAATAAACGTTTGGTAGAAGTTCGCCGTACCTAAGAAAACCTATACTTCTCTAAATGTCGTAGGGTAGGGCTATTCCCTAATAGCGTCCACCTGACTTTTCTCTATTAACACTCCATTAACGCTAACAATAAAGCCCAAAAAATTAATGCTAGTAGCATAGAATATGCACTTTTTTAGGTTTATATAGAGCTTATATTCCCGCAGTCTTTCTAGTACTATTCGCACGTAGTACATATATACTTCGTAGTCATTAAAGTAGACTATAATGTCATTAAGATAAACCATATATATCGTGTCTAATAGGCCTAATAATACCTTATTAATATAGGCCTGAAATATCACTAGTGCGTTAGTGAGCCCGAATGGCATCACTAGGTATTTAAAGTGGCCGTACTATATTTAGAACGCCGTTTTCCACTTATTGCCGGCTTTAATCCGGATTTAATAGTATACATCTTTTAGATCCAATTTCGTAAATATCTTTACGCCTAACAGCCTATTAATAAGCTCCCCTATTAAGGGTAATAGGTAGCGATTCTTTATAGTAATCTTATTTAGCGCCTAATAGTCAACACAGAGGCAAAGGGTCCCGTCCTTCTTAAGTATAAATATAATTGGTGCCCCTGCTAGGCTTATAGAGGGCCAAATCTATCCTCTCTAAAAATTATCCACTATATATTAACATAGTACCGCCAGCTTATTTTCTAACAGGTTATATAGCGGTCCAAAAGGAGGTTGTTTATCCCCTATATCTATTTCATACTCAACTAATATAGGGTTAGGTAAGGTTTATACAGCCTCTTTACTAGAAATATCCTCTAAGTCCGTATATTCCTATAGAATCTCTAGTTCCTTAACTATATATAACCGGACATCCGAAAATAAATATCCCGTATCCCCGTTCTTAGTGTTAAGAGTGGCATATATAGCATATACCCACCCTTCTTCTTATATATAGTTTAAAAAAGTCTCTTAATCTTCAACTATAATGCGCGGTTAAGACTTCCAATATCAATACAAGGCTAAAGGCCAATTAATGTCCGGATTAACTTGGTAAAGCCATAGGTATCCTAAAATAAGGTTATACCCCTTAATTTCTACGGCATAGAAGCGCATCTCCTATATATCCCATAGACCATCACGGTCCTAGCTAGCCACGGAAAAAGCCTATTCCCTATAGCATGGAATCCGGTAGCCTCTAATGCTTTAAACAGTGCGCACCTGCAAGCCGCTAAGGTCCAAATCTAATTCTTTTACCAGTAATTAAGAAATAAACCCTATACTCGCGCCACTGTCCACAAGGCAGTCTCGCGTCACCTATTCATTATTAACTTAAATAGAGACAGGAATAACCATATAGCAGTTTACTCCCTTCTTCTCTTGCTAGCCTAGTATAAGGAAGTAAAGATCCACTAGGCTGTCTCTTTTCCTAATTAGGCCGACTCTTACTTCTTTTGCCGGCAGAAGCGGCTTATATAGCCCTTCTTGCCGCAGTTATAACAGGTACGTATTTCCCGGTTCCCCTCCTACGGATTAGGTCTCTACCTATTATTATTTTAAGGTTAACCAGCGTTGCTCTAAGGCTGCGAGGCCTACTCACGTTATCCTTCCGTAGAGCAGTTAGGTCGAAATCTACCCCTGTTATTAAAGCTAGGTCTAGTCCTACGCTCTTTATTATTAGCGTCTCGCTCCTTTCACTTGCCTAAATGGTCTCTTTTAGCACTCTTAATCCAAGTAGCTTTAGAGATAAGCTTTTCTTAAGAGGTAGAAATTTCGCCCTTCTCTTATATGGCCTATTAAATCTTAGGTCATAGCTTAGCAAGTAGCTAGTAAAGTTATATAGCGTCATCCCATAGATCTAAGTAGGGTATATTGTCTTCTAGTTCTTCTAAGTAATTTATAAACTAGACCACAGTCTAACCATCCCGCTATTTAGCGTTATGGTATCGCTAGTTATAGTCCATCCCTTAATTAGTAGGGTCTTAGACCTAATCAACCAACTAGGTCCTAAGTTCGCTAAATTTAAGGGGTGTAGTAAGTTTCTTCTCGTAGCGTATCTATGAACTCTTGACAGTGCTACGCAAGAAGGTAGAAGTAATTAGTGTCTAATTATATTCGTTAGAGTAACGTTTTAGATCTAGCCGAAACTTAGTTTCGCATTATTGGATAAAACAATTGCAGTTCCAAAAACTATCACTATGGTACTTATTAAGTTCCTTTATACGGAATTTAGGTTTTTCTAATGTTATAGCATAGTATGGCGTTACCCCTTTAAGTCCACTTCGTGTCTAGGGTGTTTATACTTCCCCTAATTATCCTTACAATTGTTCTTAGTAGTCTTAATATACTTATCTTAATTATATCTCCAACTCCTTTATTTTTTTATAGGGTCTTATATAGCGACCGCTCCAATAACTCCCCAGCGGTAATCGTTCCTAAGGGTCTTATAAGGTTAGACGGACCAACCGTGGCTTCTTTATAGGAAGAGGGAATGCGCTCCTCTAGGGAGACTCTTTAAGCCTCTTACGGTGAGGGCGTTGCTTTATGGGGTATAGGAGTATGGTTTGTTATCGTTAATTAATAGCCGTACGTTCCTAACGGATTGTAAGCGATTAGAATTATAAGAGGCTAGCCTAACTGGAATGTATAATTATCTAATTAATAGTGTCACCAGTAAGTAAAAGGTAAGTTGAAGGTAAATAGAAGATAAGTTAAAGGTAGAATAAGTTTTATATATTAAAGGACAAATGCTTTTAACCACTTCTATTTAGAGACTAATTACTAGTTCTTCTTTAGAGGAGAACTAGCTCCCTATATAATCTTTCTAAGACGCTAGTAAAATCCTTTACCCCTTATCTATCTAACCGTATCTTCTAGGACGTAGATGGAACATAGGTAAGACCTCCTTCTAGAACATAGATGAGACGTTCCTCTAGAATATAGATAAGACCTCCTTCTATCTCATCTAATATGTACCTTCTGGGGAATTCCGTTACACTATATTATTACTTTAGCGCGGATTTAAAAGCTTTATATTAAAATAGAATATAGAATAAGAGCTTAAGGCTATATATTACAATGGTGCTAAGAACCTTATTTTAACTACTATATATAGTATAGCTTGCAAATTTGACGCGCTTACTAATATAGAGGAGCTCTATATTTAAAAGTTGCTAGATTTACTAAAGGACATCCTTATATTTATATTTAAGCTCTATTTCGGTTATAATATAAAGGCTCTATATTAAATATAGAGGTGTAAATAAACGACCCCTTAATATTTCCTCTTAGCTTTGCTAATTATAGCTCCTATAGCTAGTAGCTCGTACTATACTTAGCTTCCTTATAGATTTGGTATATATTATTATTATAAAAGGTAAAGTGCCTTATAAAACACTCTCTTATATCCTTTACTTCCTCTATACCCTTACTTTAGCAATCTTTAATATAGTAACCCTTCTTTCCGCATTCTATATAAGTGTTACGGGACACCCCTATAACACCTTGCACACGTCTACCTGTTTCCACCAACTTAGCAATTAGAGACTAACCGTGAAATGGCAATCTGATGGCAATCTGATGGCAATCTAATGGCAATCTACGGCATTCTGCCATATTCTGCCAAGTTCCATCAAATTCTGCCAAGTTCTGCCAGGACTACAACCTAAACCCTATTCTGCCTATATACGTGTTAACTAAGTAACCAAGTTAACGATATATACCCTTTCTTCCCGTTTCCCTACCTTCTTTCCTTATATAACGTCTTGACCTTCTTATATAGTTTATATACATAGCTTAATAATATCTACCTTACTATATATTATCGTCGCTTATACTTACTCCGTAATACTACGTTGCGTTAACTACCTATACTACCGTCGACATGTAGAACAAACCCGAAGCCCTTATAACGGCCGCTGGCATTATGTCCGTACTCTGAGAATAATTAGTAGGGATATAAAAGTCTTTTATAGACGCCCTTAAATAGAACTAAGCTACTTTAAACTAATAATAAGCCGAATAAGAAGTATAATACTAGCAATTAATTAAGGACCTCTAAGAAGAAGTCCGCGCCCTTAAAATGCCTACGCTAGGACCTTAAGACTAAACGCTATCTCCGGAGATAAATACGCGGAACGCGAGCCCTGAACCCGCAGTAGCTATTTACCCTAAGCTAACCACTACACTAAAACGATCTAAACAACTACTAGATCCCCTAGTATTTACTAGTAAATAATAAGAGCTCCGATTATTTCTAAGCTAGCTTAAAAATAAGCTAACTAGTAACGCTAATTGTTACCTAACTAAAGCTAACCGACTCTGTTACGCCCTAAGTTGACTAGGAGGAGATATAGCTAACCTTATTAAACCGCTTTAGCCAAACTTAGTGCAAAGCCTAGTTGTACTTCTTGAAGCCACGTATAGTAACCCAAACTATTAAGCTACTACTTAAAGAAAGATAAACTACATGACTTAAGGAACGAAAAGTTTCCTAATATACTTCTCCGAATTTAACCGTTACGTAAAGGAAACAGGCTAGAACGACTCCGCACTAATTAACAGCCTCATTAAATCCCTAAGCCCCAAACTAAAAACCTCCCTAATAGGCGTAGACCTACTAGGAGCCCTTAATGCCTACGCAAACGTCATTAATAAACGATATAATGATATACTACGCCTAATACCGAAGCCCGCTCTATAATATAATACGGCAACCCCGCAAATATTTACTAAGTTATTATCTTAGCCTAAGCACCCTAACGCTATGGATATTAATACTAGGACCCTAGGGTACGCCTTACTAGGGTCCTTTAAACGAGAATAACGTATTAAGCTAGGCCTCTACTTTAAATATAGAAGTAGCTCTTACCTCTCTAACTACTACTCCGTCCTTATACCTAAACACAAATTATAAACGGCTAATACTAGCAGCCGTTTACCGCATTAATCTTCTAGTTACTATCCCCAATCTCTACCTAGTTTTAGTCCTGTATCTAGCAAGCACCATTTATAAGGATAAAGCTATAGCCGACGCCCTATAAGAACTCCACCCTAATTACCTCTAAAAGGAAGGTCTTAGAGCTAAGTTACTCTCTGGGACGGCTCTGCTATAGGGTCTTGTTAAACGTATTTAACATTATAAACTCCGACTTTTGGGACCGTAGCATAACTATTAACTGCCGTCTTCGGCAGAATAATTAATAGGCTAATGCTTAAATCCTAATTAACATAGGAGCTAGCGGCATAGGATTTATTAATAAGATCTTTATGTAAGATAATAGTTTTACCCTAATCCCCCTTAACCGGCATATTAACGTATTTGGATTTAATGGTAAACGCACCGTCTTAGGCCGTATTACCCACGTAGTATTCCTAAGACTCTAATACCTAAACCATAAAGAATTGATTAAACTTTTTATTACCACCTTGGGTTACTCGGTAATCCTTAAATAACCCTAGATAAAGCTATATAAGGTAATTATCGATTAAAACAACCTTAAGCTTCTATTTACCGCCTCCCGTTGCAAGTAGAAGTGCCTTACTACTCGCTACTTAGACCTAGAACTAAAATCCAAAAAATCCACCATGATCTACTAGTCTAAAATTTCCATAACTATTCACCCTATACCTAAGGAATCCACCAGATTCCACTAACCCAGGAATTCCACTAAATTCTACTAATATAAGAATTCCACTGACATCTACTAAGGATCCAAAAACTCTACTAAATTCCATAAGTTATTACTAAGTACTGCACCGCCCCAAGCTAAGTAAAAGCTTAAGCTCTATACACAAAAATACTAAAAGGACTAGTATTCTACCATAAAAAGGATTCTTAAAGAACCTAAACCCGAATCTAATACTAACTCCGTACCCAATACCGAACCTAAACCTAAATAAGAAACTATGGATAATCTAAGCGAGCTCGGCACCCTAGATATCCGTATAATTAGAGCTACCCTGCTAGCGTAACTTGCTAAGAAACCCGAGTATACAATCTTCGCTGTTACGATAGCCGATATTAAGAAGGCCTTAGCACTAAAGAAGCACACCAACCCTGCCATAAAGGTACTAATAGAGTATTATTATCGCCTAGATGCATTCTTATAAAAGGAAGCCAATAAGCTACTAGAATACCAACTATACAACTATAAGATTATACTCGAAGAAGGAAAGTAGCCTAGATTTAGACCCTTATACGGGATATTCTAAAATAAACTCCAAGTGCTATAAAAGTATTTAGACGAGAACCTAAGCAAAGGATTTATTAGAGTAAGCTCGTCGCCTATGGCCCTACTAGTAATCTTTATTAAGAAACCCAGCGGCGGTCTGCGCTTCTGTGTAGACTACTAAGCTCTTAACGCCGTTACCGTTAAGAACTGATATCCGATCCCGTTAATATAAGAGACGCTAAACTAACTAAGTAAGGCTCGTTACTACACAAAGCTCGATATTATCTCTGCATTTAACCGTCTCCGCATTATAAAAGGGGATAAATAGCTTACTGCATTTCGTACACGATATGGACTATTTAAGTACTTAGTAACACCCTTTGGCCTCGCAAACACTCCGAGCTTGTTTTAACATTATATAAATAATACCCTGCGCCCCTACCTGGACATCTTCTATACTGCTTATATTAATAATATCCTAATATACAGTAATAACCTGACTAAATATTGGAAATATGTTAACCTTATCCTATAAGCCCTACACGGAGCTAGTCTATAATTAGATGTAGATAAATGCAAGTTCTATAAAACGGAAGTCTTATACCTTAAACTCCTTATTTCTATAAACGGTATATAAATGGACCTAAAGAAAATTAAAGTAATTATAAACTGGCAAGAACCTAAGAATATTAAGGACGTAAGAGCCTTTATAGGATTTGCTAATTTCTACTAATAGTTTATTAATAACTTCTCCGCCCTAGTTTTACCCCTTATAGCTCTAACCTAAAAGGATAAAGTTTTTATCTTTAATAAGGAATGCAAGAAGGCCTTTGCCTATTTAAAGGTTATATTTACTACTGCGCCTATACTCTAACACTTTAACCCGAACTAAATAAGTGTTATAGAAGCCGACTTATCTAACTATATTACTAGAGGCATCCTATCTTAATATAACAAGGATGGAGTATTACACCCTATAGTATACTTTTTAAAATAACTAAGCCCAGCCGAATATAACTACAAGATCTATAATAAGGAATTATTAGCTATTATTAGATATTTCAAATAATGGCGACCCGAACTAGAAGGCGCTAGATTTCCAATTAAGGTCCTTAGCGACTATAAGAACCTACAGTACTTTATAACCACGAAACAGCTAAGTTATTATTAGGCCCGCTAGTTAGAATATCTGTCTTATTTCCAATTCTTAATTATATACTACCTAGGCGTTTAAGGCCAGAAGCCTAATACCCTAACCTAACGCTCGCAAGACACGCCAGCCTTAAAAGAAGCGCGCTCTTATTAAAATCAGACCCTGCTTTACCCTAAACTATTTAACCTTCCTACTAAAGATCTTACGGTATACATCCTTAAAATAACTAATTAATTAATTGAATAGATTATAGTTAACGAATACCCGAATAATGAGTTTATTTAAAAGACGCTTAAGCTAATATAAGATGGCATTAGACGCTCTAAAAAGATTTCTCTAAATAAATACAAAGCCTGTGGAAACCGCTTATATTACCGGAACCGTCTAGTTATCCCTAATTACAATAAGCTTAAGCTTAAACTCCTTAAACATATATATAATCTACCTATCGCCAGCTACCCGGGCTAAGGAAAGACCCTAAAACTACTTTAACGGGAGTATTATTGGCCGAATATGCATAATATAACACGAAGGTACGTCTCTAGCTGCTATACCTGCTGACGAGCTAAAGCCTTGTATAAGACGTATAACGGTCTTTTAAAGCCACTACCTATTCTAGACCGAAGATAGAAGGATATCTTAATTAACTTTATTATTAACCTTTCTAAGAGTAGAGGCTGTATAAATATTATAGTAGTTATAGACCAACTATCTAAAATAAGACACTTAATCGCCTGCCCCGATATATTAACGCCTACCGTCGCCCAACTATTCCTAGATTACGTATAGAAACTCTACGGACTCCCCAAAACAATTATCTCTAATAAAGGTAGCTAGTTTATCTTAGTATTCTAGAAAGAACTAACTACTTAACTCCGTATTAAAGTACTATTATTTACCGCGTATTATCTAAAAACGGATGGCTAAATGGAATGCGTAAATACTATAATGGAACAGTATATTCGGATATACACGTCGTATTTATAGGATAACTAGATTAACTGGCTTGTATTCGCCGAGTTTACTATAAATAACTCCGTCTTAGAAACCACGAAAGTCTCCCCGTTCCTAGCTAATTACGGCTAGCACCCACGAATAGGCTTTAAACCCTTTAGTAATGTTCCTTACCCCGCTTATTACGCCTTATAAGTCACAGAAGTAAATAAATTTATAGAGAAGATAGAGGAACTACAACAGTTTCTTACTGATGAGATAATATGGGCTTAATCTGTCTATAAAGCCGTAGCGAATAAGAAACAAACCCTAGCACCAGCCTATTAAATTAGTAATTTCGTCTGGCTAGATATAAGAAATCTAAATACAAAACGACCTATTAAGAAACTTAATTAGAAGAACGCTGGCCCTTATAAGGTTGAAAAGGTTATCTCTTCTTATGCCTACCAATTAAAGCTCCCTAATACGGTTAAAATCCACCCCATATTCTATACGTCAGTCCTCCGCCCTACTGCCCCTATATTAGACGCCCTGCCTAGACAGATATAAGACCTTCCCCCACTAGTTAAAGTGGATAGTAAGAACGAGTACTTTGTTAAAAGAATTAATGATATTAAGTACGATAAACGGAAACGCTAATATATGTATCTTACGAAATGGAGAGGCTTTACTAAGTCCTTATAGGAACCCGTTAACTCTATAGGACTTATATAAGCCGCAGAAGACTTTTATAAACTCCACCTAGAACTACTACAGCCCTATCTCGCAGAAGCTCAAGTTTAAAGGGGGGGTACTGTTACGGGACATCCCCGTAATACCTTGCACACGTCCACCTGTTTCCACCGACTTAGCAATTAAAGACCAACCGCAAAATGGCAATTTAACGGCAATTTAATGGCAATCTAACGGCAATCTATAGCATTTTGCTATATTCTGCCAAGTTCTACTAAATTCTGCTAAGTTCTGCTAGGACTATAACCTAAACCCTATTCTGCCTATGCACGTATTAACTAAGTAACCAAGTCAACGATATATGCCCTTTCTTCCCGTTTCCCTACCTTCTTTCCTTATGTAACATCTTAACCTCCTTACACAGTTTATGTATATAGCTTAATAATATCTACCTTGCTATATATTATCGTCGCTTATACTCACTCCGTGATAATAAGCTCTTTCTTTAAACGATTTCTTCTATTATAGGATTTGCTTAATTGTCTTTTTCTTTTAAGATCCTTAGTTTAGCCTTCTTTTTCCTAATCCTTTTTCTTTAAATCCTTGCCACTTTAGCTTATATAGTTTCTTATATCCTTTTCTAGATTCTTTAAGACTACTTAAGTCTATTAACTCTAGTCTACTACACTATAGTTTCTAACTTTATTACTATATTGTCTACGCTTTATACAACTATAGTGTCTTATTATAACCCTTCTTGGCCTTTTCTCTTTAATAGGTCCTATTATTGATCTTAATCGCTTGCTTAACTAATTCTCTTATAGTAGTTACGTCTTCTATAAGTATTAACACGATTTAGACTTTTGCCTTAAGTCTCTAATAATACTATACTATAAGCGCCTTATTATTCCACTTAATCTATATTATAAATATCTAGAACTATATTATATAATCTATTACTAATCCCTATTAAACTAACTCTTAAAGTTTCCGCTTTACTATTACCCTTACTTTAGGGTCCCTATATATCTAGGTAATACGGTTTATAAACCCTTTCTAGCTTAAGAATATTATAAGGGATCTTTTATTTCTTACTTAAGTATATACCTAAGAGCTCTTAGGGGCTACCTAGGCTAGCTTTTAACTAGCCCTTAAGGCCTCCTTATAAGCTCTTTAGGCTTATAACCCTTCCATTTTTATTAGGTTGTCTCTATACTAGGGTATTACTATACTTACTCTTTACTATATCGTCCTCTTTTATCGACTCTCTTGTAACTTATACTTGGCTTACTTACTCCCTACTATATACCTAGGTAATATACTTTATAAATATATACCTAATATCTTAGTTAGTAGTTATTATCTCGTTTTTCTATATCTTAGTAAAGTAAGGCTTAAACTATTTAAGTACCTTTCCTGCTAAGAATAGTCCTATATACGCTACTTAGTCTATAAGCATAGCTTCGGTCTTTCTATTATACCTTAAACTTAATTTACGTAAGGAATTCCTTTAATTTAGACTTCTTCTCTAAGACCCGTTTAATTAATAGTATTTTAACCTGTCCTAAGCCTATTTTATTAATCTTTACTTTAAGTATGGCTCTATTGCTGGTTAGCTAGTTAACTATCTATTAAAGTTATCCTATCGTAACTACTTAAGAGTTAGTATCTTATATACTAGTATCCTTACCTAATTCTAAGGCAGTTGCCTTAAATAGTGTTATAGTAGCTACGTTTAGTAGTATTTTATTGACTCGCGTGTATATCGTAACTAGGTAGTGAATATATAATAAACACTTAAGTTTAAGGCTTAATAGTGTTCGTTAATAGACTAAGTATATAGGTAAATAAAGAGTTAATATAACTAGTTAAGTGGTTGCCTAATAGATTAACTCCGATTATATTCTAAGATTTACTACAAAGAGAGAACTATCTAGGTAGGGACTGTGGTCCTTTAACTGTATATCTAAACTCCTAAGAAATCCCTTTGTGCGTAAAGTACGTAAGGTACGTGTTGTATATGCCCATACAATCCATATACCGCGTATACTACGTATATTATTATATAACTCGCTTACCCCTCGTTATATAGACTCACTAGGTCTATCTCGGCTAGTGATTTTATTAAGACACTAATATCCTTAAGCCCTCCCAAGACTCGTAGCGTCTGTGATATAAGACCTGTAATAGAGGATAAGGTTTTAAACTTATTTATTTATAAGAGACAAAGGACGACTAGAACGCTTATTAGGAGTAATGCGTTTTATAAGGGTAGTATATTGAGCTTAACGCTATGTAATATTTAGGAGCTATATGATCTTTTCGTAGATATAGCCGGTAGGGCGTAGAGTCTAAACTTAAAGGCGTTAATTACGCGTAAGCCGCTTATGCTAAGGGATTAAAGGCGCTATAATAGATTATATAGGATAAAGGTATAGGGGCGTATATACGCGACGACGAGGCATAATAAATAATTAGTAGAAATCCTAGTAAGAATCCTGGCTAATATTTTCGTACTAACGAAACTTATGCCTGATACCGTAGTAAGAATACCTCCATGGTTGCGTTGGTTGCGTCATGCAGCTGCTCTCAGCCTTGTTCATGCCTCGGGGGGCGCTTTCGAGGCTGGAACACTTAGCCTTGCGCACCCCTCTGACCGCCCCTATGAGCCTTTTTTCTTTTTTTCGGCCTCCTAGGCGGCAGTATAATACATATTTAGCGCTGCGTAGCCGTGTGAGCCTGGTCTTCCCATCAGGCAATCTTTTTTTCTGGTTCATTCGCTTTTGCTCCCCCCTGCCGCGAACCAGCTCCAAGAAATCGCAAAAATGGGTGATTCCGCAGTACCGGATCCCTCACAAGCTCTCAAGGACAAAAATTTAATTGAGGAGTTCGTCAAAAATTATAAGAACACAATCCAGACCTGGCACGAGGTCACCAGGCTTGCCCGCGACTTGTGCTTGAAAAACCAGAGGCCAGGAATCCAAGCTAGATTCGAGTTCCGGGTTAAAGACCCCGAGTCTCTCAAGAACAAATTGATCCAGCGCGACGAGGCCAAGCGAAAGGAGCCAGGGCGGAATGGCCTTGGCTACCGGGATGAGGACGAGATTTGGAACGACGTTTACGATCGTGCTGGAGTCCGTATTCTGCTGTACACATCTGCTCAGCCACAGAAGGATGCGGTGAGAGAGACCATCGAGTCGACCTTCGTTCAGGCGATGCTGCCAAAGCAGTTCCCAGAGTCCGAAAATGGAAACGGTCAGACGCATGAGAAGGCGCACGCCAGGCGCTTTCCGAAATATATAGCAACGCACTATCGCGTCTATCTCAAAAAGGACCACATCAAGCAGCTGGAAGACAACAACGTAAAGGACCTTTGGCAAGGCAAATACATGGTCGAGATACAGGTGGTGTCAGTATTCCAACATGCCTGTGCCGAAGTCAGCCACGACATCTTGTACAAAACCAAGTCGGGGACCCCGTCGGCGCACGAGGAGCGGGTCTTAGATGCCCTGAACGGCGTATCCATGATAGGCGAGTCGCTTCTCGAGCAGCTGCATTACCACTATGTTACGCGCATTGAAAGCACTAACCAGCCCTTCACAAATAAGTTCCAACTAGGAGACTTCCTCTCCAAATGGACTTCGCAGAAATCCGCTACCTCAGATCTTGTGCTGGGCCCGATTGAAGTGCTGCGCAAGCTTTTAGTATCCCAGGATAAGGCCACGCCTAAAGAGCTGGAGAAAATTCTACTCCAGCTCGCGTTTGGCGACGAGGTACGCCAGAGCGAGGCGGCGGACGGCAGGGTTTCCATTTACATCATGGAACAAATGTTCCGAGAAATCCCAGACACGATCATAGCGCATGAAGATGTCGAACTGCAGGGCAAGATCATGGCCAGCACAATGATCTGGCTGGATGAGCTGTACTCGCCATCGACGAAGTGGGGGACAAATTTCCTAAACAAGAACCATCCAAAGAACGCAAAGCAGAGGGAAGGGTTCATATGGCTTATGAATGAAACCGAAGGAGGCCAATTCCTTGTGTATGGCGTGGAGCCTTCTCCGGAGGAAAAGGAGAATCTGGCGGAACTTTGGCGGTGGTTCGAGGGGCACCCAGAGGCTATTGTACAGTTTGTGCTGAGAGTGTCCAAGTTGGACCAAAGAGACCTGAAAAAGGACAGCGAGATACTGGAGAAGATCGCGCCATTACTAGGTCAGCTTGATGGGTCCAACACTTCCGCAATGTCGCAGCTTTAAGAGTAGTTCCACAGCCTCGAATTCGCCTATTGTACACCTTTTTGAATTCCCGTAGTGTAGTAGGTTATAGCTGCCCTATTGCAAGTTTGGAGATGGAAGGACTGAGCAGCCCGGCTTTCTTTTGTTTATGTGCTTTCTTTCTTCATGTAACGATAGAAAATAGCATACTTCAGGCTTATACTTACGCGCCTGGCGTCATGCTGACAAGACTACTTGATCACGCTCTGCTAGTGAAACATTCAAATTTCTGCATCATGATTTCTAAGAAGCCGTCACGTTTAAAAAAGCAGGGCGGCTCGCAAGGCTGCTGCGGTAGGCGCAGAGGTGCCGGCTTCTTCTGGCCTGTCAAACGCATGTAAGCGCCCTTTAAAAGTCAAGCGTGCTGTATCCGACACCGTGGATCCGGCTGAACGGGTGGAGACGACTTGGCTACGCCACGTCCGCAAGTACATGTACACGTACAAGGCTGACAAGCCACCTCGCTAGGTTGCACAGGCGTTCTTCGGAGCTTAGCCTCCCCTGACCGGATGATCAGGCCCCACCCTCATTCTCCAGCGATCCGTCACTACAAGAACTGCATCCATCTCAAGGGCGATAAGGAAGGAGCTTCGCATCGCCGACACAGTGCGAGGAGGCCTCTTTGGGAGCAAGGAATGGAAACATATCGACAATACGTGGACACGCGAACAAAGCACAACCCGTGCGTGGCGAATCTGGCCAAATTTTTGTCAAACCCACGCCCAAAGGGCGGAAATGTGGCGATCACGTCCTTGGACCTCTATGACGGAGAGTCTAGTCCCGAGGAGAGGAATGTCCTGTTGAAAGAGCTGCCGCAACTGCTTGATGAATTTCGCCAGGCTCACTCCCCGTTCGAAACTGTCGACAAGAAGGGTCGCGAGGGGTCGAGTCATTACCTGGAGATTCTGATCGTGCAAGATCTTACAAAAGATGTCGTTGAACTGCTGGGCAGTTCCCTGAACATCGATCCTATCTTCTTTGCCTCTCACATCAACACCTCTTTCAAGGGTGGGGACATTCAAACGCCCGACTTGGCGTCGTTACCTTCAAGGATAAGGACGCAAAACTACATAAACATCCACTACCACCGGACAATAGCCGTTAAGGACGTGCCGCAGCCTCCTAAGAAGCTGATACGAGAGGGAAACTTGGATCGTAAAGTGGTCATCCTTCCCTGGACTGAGAGATCATACATCGGCCTAGCTCAACACTGTGTTTCCATTCTTCACGTAGAAGGCCGTCAATATGACTTGGGTACCGTTTCCCTCAGACTTAGCCGTGATTTTACTAACGTTTTTCAGGTCTAATATTAGTAGATCCGCCTATAACAAACCGCTATTACACCGAAGCAGAAGGCTATTTGAAGGAAGTTACCCTTCCAACAAAACTCTTCCTCGGAGGTTATGAGAGCTTTGTGAGCTCTCCAGCTTTCTCTACGGAAGAGAGCACGCTCATACACCCGGATCGAACGAATCTTATGAATGACCTTGTTTACTACTGGTTACGAACTCCCAACCGGCCCTCTTTCGGGCCAAAGAGCAACCCGCTTAGCTCGTTATCTTACTTTCCTCTCAAAATCGTCGCTGGCGAATGGGTTAACTACGTATCCGTCATGCACAAAAGTGTTAAGACCTATGAATATTCTAGTAATAAAACCACAGGCTTTCTCAGTGAGCTCAACAGACTCAATGACGATCTACGGGCGTTGCAGAGTTGGCGCCGCCGCAGCATGTCATCCCAACAAAAGATTCGCACCACCATCAGTTGCATGCGGTGGTGGAAGGATGCCGACCTCGATTCTCTAATAGAAGATTATGAATACCTCGCCAGAAGCATCGACGAGTCCGGCCGAAGGCTAGAGAACATGCTGCCGGTCGTTGCGTCCCTCGTCCAGGTCGTCGACAGCCGGCGATCGTTTGCAGAAACGGCAAACGTAACACGGTTGACCGTCTTAGCACTTGTTTTCGTCCCCCTGACGTACGTCTCGAGTCTGTTCAGTATGAATTCTGAATATGGCCCTGGCGGCGCGAGATTTTGGATTTACTTCGCAGCGGCCCTGCCGGTCACGCTCTGTGTTTTCCTCATTGCAAGGCCGCCTTTCACGGAGATTCGGTGGCTATTAGGATATTTGAACTTGTGGAAAAGGAGGATAAGGATGCGGAAATCAACAGTTAAGCTGGAGTCGCTTCCGGTCTCTAGAGAGGCGAAGTCGCCGATTTAATTCTTGAAGTTTTGTTTCAAATTCGGTATAGAATTATCGATTTATCTTGGACAAGTGTCGATCGGGTGGCAATGACGTAACAGCCTCAAATCGTCGTCATTGTCAACGTCAGCCTTTGCCACCTACCTCATGTGTATATAGTCTATTTTTCTTCATAGATCAATCTTCACACGAGTTTTCCTGACCTGCATTTTCCGGTCGACAACAAGTGATGGACCCGTAGCATTTTGCAGTCCTTATTAAGCGATCGTGTTCCTAGATTTCGCGAAAAGGCAATTGGGTCGGAACACAAAAGAGGAAGACGAGGCAGACGGAAGGCCAGATGTCGATCGTGGTGGCTAAATGCTTTAGCCTAATGTCGGCTATATCAGGGAGAGATTAAAGGGTACCAGTGACCCTTATCTCGGTCCCAGACGATCAACCAATCATAAGCTGCTTACATAACAGATTAGTCATCTTATGTTGTTGTCGTCTGGTACACGGTTCGGAAATTTGTTAGTCCCTCGCGCCAATTTATATGTAATTCTCATATAAACTCGCGCGCCATACTAAATATTTTAGCTATTAATTAATAACGAACTAACGCCTTTATAAATAATCGGCCAATGTTATATTCTAGAACTTTATAGGGCGATTCTAATGCTGCCAAAATTATTGCGAACGGCCTGGTGGTTATTACTACATTTTACCTTAAATAAGCGAATCTCCCCTTTAAAGCTCTGCTTAAAACTCTATTACTATTAATTAATAATAAACTAACGCCTTTATAGATAATCGGCCAATGTTATATTCTAGAGCTTTATAAGGCGATTCTAATGCTGCCAAAAATATTATAAACGGCGTTATGGTTACTGCTACATTTTACCTTAAATATTACTACTAAAATAGTAAATATTTAGCCAGAGCTATTAACTATTACCAATCCTTAATATTTAACCTCCTATATTAATATTTATAGTAGATAAATACCTAAATAGCTAATGTATTGTATCTAGACTAACTCTGGGCCTTATTACCTGCTTTATTGCTCTTCCGCTGCCTGCATAAACGCCTGCACGAAAGCCTGCACGAAGCCTGCACGAAGCCTGCACGACGTCTGCACGAACGCCTGCATGAATACAAACTCTATATAAAGCTCTGCACAAGGCTCTGCACGAGGCTCTGCTTAAAGCTCCGGTCGAAGCTCTGGTCGAAGCTCTGGTCGAAGCTCTGGTCGAAGCTCTGGTCGAAGCTCTGGTCGAAGCTCTGGTCGAAGCTCTTGGTCGAAGCTCTGGTCGAAGCTCTGGTCGAAGCTCTGGTTGAAGCTCTGGTCGAAGCTCTGTCGAAGCTCTGGTCGAAGCTCTGGTCGAAGCTCTGGTCGAAGCTCTGGTCGAAGCTCTGGTCGAAGCTCTGGTCGAAGCTCTGGTTGAAGCTCTGGTCGAAGCCTGGTCGAAGCTCTGGTCGAGGCTCTGGTCGAGGCTCTGGTCGAAGCTCTGGTCGAAGCTCTGCACGAAGCTCTGCACGAGGCTCTTCTCAAAGCTCTGCACCAAGGCTCTGCTCGAAGGCTCTGCACAAGGCTCTGCTCAAAGCTCTGCTCAAAACCTTATATGGAGCTTTAAAGCTCTACTAANANACAGCACTAATATACTAGGAAGGTTCTATAATTAGCTATATAACCACCTATATAATTATTATTATTAATTCTATTTATTACCCAATTTGGTCCCTTTTTAAGTCTATATAGGGAAAAGCCCTATAAGGGGAAAACCCTAAGTATTTTCTTTTAGCTAGTCCTACTCGTTCTATCTTTACCTAGCTAGTATATCTTTATATCTTCTAGTCTACCTTATATACTATACTTTCTAAGTATATTAGAAGATCTAAAGGGGGTAGTAGGAGGGTCTAGNAATTCGCTAGTAAGCNGCCTATAGCTAGNCGGGGGTATTTAGTCCTTAAGGGGCTANAANAGGGCGTATTATTTAGTGTCCTCCTATTAGATCTTATATGCTATTTAAAACTACTAAAGAATTCCTTTACCTATAAGCCATTTTACTACTGCCTAGCCCTTACTTATAATGAGTATTTAAGTAATATAATTTATACCTATATTAGTAAGTAGCTAGTTCCTTACTAAGCGGTAACTGTAAAATAGTAGTATATAGTATACTAATTAAATAGGCCACCCGTATATATATTAAGGTAAGATATTTAGAATATAGATATTAGCTATATATTTAGACCTAANACCTTTATCTATAGTAGAAAGNCGGCNATAGATTTTACCTTTATTAGTCCTTTATATAGGGAGAGAGTTAGTATTAACTATAGGGTATTCTATATAGCTGCGTTCTATATTTTTACTACCTTCTTCTATTATTACTTCTATTTAAGATCTGCCTATCTTATCTATATTAGTAACCCCTTATCCTCTATTACTATTATAGCGCTCTACTAGTATAGCGCTAGGTCTCCACTTAGTAAGCTAATAGTTCCTATATTCTTTTTCTCTCTCTATTACTTATAGGTAGAGGGCTTCCTAACTAGTATATTTAGGCGTATCGCCCCTTTAAGGGGCTATTGCTTTATATATATATCTCGTTCCTTATATATATTTTCTTCTACTAGGTAGTCTTATACTATAACTACTCTCTATATAGTAGTTAAGTTAATATATATTGACCTGGATCGGACTTTCCTTACTACTATTATACTACTGTCTAACGACCTAGATCGTCTATACAAACTATATCTTAGTTATCTCTTAACTTATAACTAAATATCTTATTAAATATCTTATTACCTATTTCTATTACCTATTTTAACTTACTTGTCTAGACCTACCTAATATATATAAAGAGCTTCTAGAGCCCTCTTTAATAGACAGAGTTCTTATTCTTAATTAACTGTTTAGTAATATATAAGTCTAGTAGTAAAACTAATGCTTTATATTTTAGTATAGCGCGTAGTATTCTTCTATAGGCCCCTATAGTTCTATATAGGTACTAGTTTTATAGCTTAGCTAGTAGCGCTAAAGAGCTTTTTATTAATACCTTNCTATTTAGTCTTAGGCCCTTAATTTAGGAGCTNTATAGTATTATTAACCTTATTACTACTATATATAGTAGGCGTATATATTTAAAAGAGGGTCCTTATATTAAGGTAGTTATTTATAATACTACTAAAAGTACTACTCCTCTTTTATAAGTAGTCTATATAATATACTTATTTTAGTTTAATCTAGAGTTTACCTAAACCCCTAGGACCTTAAGGGTAGCTTCTAGTTTTTCTTTATAGCCTTAGATATTTACTATTAAGGCTAGGTTACTACTTACCCTTCTTTTCCTTATAAAGTAGATAAGCTAGTGTAAGGGCGCGGAGAGACTTTAGGAAGATTCGAAGGAACGATATAAATTCTATCTATTGGGAATAAAGGCAAATGGTCACCATATAAGGCATATTGCCGTCACGTGTGGCAAGTTGCCGTTACGTGCGGCAAGTTGCCATCACGTGCCGCCGCGGCACTAGCGTAGTGAGGAACCTTAGGTTTCTTACCCCTTTCTTTAAGAAGAACACAGAATAATCATTATACTATCTACGAACCGTAGCTACGTGATATCCCCTTATGAGTCCAACACTGATTAGTGGTTAACTTCACTGTTATACTATAAAATAGCTAGGTTTTTACCAAGAAGAGACAAGCCACTGTACCAGTACTACTCGTGCTAGAGGAAGCTGTCTTTTTAAGGTTAGAACTGGTCCTAAATCTTAAATAGAACTCTTCTATGAATCTAAGGATTTAAAGGCCAGAACTGGTCCTGAGCCTTTCTAAAATTACGGATTCTTGCGTTTATTACGCAGAACAACACGCTTTACAAGTCTTCGCGATTTAAGGCCAGAACTGGTCCTAAGCCCTATAACCGCAAATACACGTTATAAACGCGTACTAAACGACAAACGCGTACTAAACAACAAATATATATCACAAACGCGTACTAAACAACAATCCCTACACTAATAATACTTCCCTCCCTCCGAAAACATAGCTACGCCTACCTTAAATAACTAGAAAGACTCCTTACCACTAGGGGTAGCTAAGTACGCGAAACTTATCGATAAAGATTGGGACGAATTCGCCTTTAATATAATAACTTATACTGCAAAATAAGTTAACGGCTTTCTCCTATACTATATTGTATTCTACCAAAATAGATACTACGCCAACTTATAACTATAGGAGTATTTTAGGAAGGATTTTATAGGATGGACTGCTGATACCTAGGCACTTAGCAACGTTAATATTATTTAGGACTTTTAAGACTTCTTCTATAGGAATAGGGTATATATTACTAAGAACGGTAACCCAATTATTAGTAATATTTAGGCCGTTATTACTAGTGCAGAAGAACTAATATAGACGGAAGCTGAGATTATATATTAACTACGGAAACCTAGAAACAACCCATATTCTTTAAAAGGCAACTTTAATTCATATTAAAACCCCTAGAACGCTGACCCCCTACCTAAAGCTGCTCTCCCACCTAGAGGTGCTCTCCTACTTAAAGTTGCTCCGCCTCTACCTCCTCCACTTTAGCCAATTGGTGAGCCTTTACTATGGGAAGTCACAAATCTAATAAAGGTATATTTGGACGAAGAGAAGAAGTTTAGAGGAAAACTGTATAATATACTCGGAGCAAAACTATAGGTCTTTTATAACTATTGTAATAAGGTCAGAATTTAACGCCACTAGTACTATTACGCTTTCTCTGTTATGTTAAAGGGATAGGCGGCAACATTCTATTACGACCATATTATAGGTAAAAACTATAACTTTAATGCAATGCTTTAGCTCACCAGAGCCCACTTTAAGACTAATAAAAATCGCCAACTTTATATGTCTAAATAGCGGGAGACTATATTTTAGAGAGTTATTGCTTCTAACCTAATAAAGACTTATTTAGAGTGCCTTTAACTACTCTTTAATAAACTTTAGAAAATCTAATATGGCCTTACCAAAACTTACTAAAATAAGAATAGCCTAAGGGACTAGGTTATCTTAGCATGCCGTGGCGTTCTTAAGTGCAACTTAGCGCTATATAAACCTGCGGATACGTTTAAAGGAGTATATACTAAGCTACGCTCCGCCGTAGGTACTATAATACGAATATAAGAATCTTAACAGTTCTATACCGAAAACCCTACCTAACTAAGTATTCCTAACTAACACGATTATAACTAGACTGATTAAATATATAGTGGCCGCAGTAGGGAATACGGAAGAGGGTATAATTAATATTAACTATAAGGTAATTATGGAGGTCCTTATGGAGGTTTATTTCGAAGTAATTACTAAAAGAAGTGCTACGTTTATAAGAAGCCAAATTACTAGTTAACTAGACACTCCCTTAATAAGCGAAAAGAGGCATATAATAAGTTCCGTTAGAGTATAAGAAACGTTAGAAATTATAAAGTTACTATGGCCTACTTTTAAAGCTTCCTGGTTTAATATAAAGGCATAAAAGACCTTAAGGGTAAGGTTAATGAGACTAAATAGCTCCTTATAGATATAGAAATTAAGGACTACTTACCTAACTAATACTTTACTAAGTATGGTGAGGTAAATGGTATATAAACCGTCGCTGTCCTTAATAACCAATCTACGCTCTATTCTATTATGAAGTTAAATATCTTTAATAAGCTAAAGGAGAGCTCCGCGTTTTCCTTTAATAACAGATACTTAGCAAACGTCTTCTATGGTATTATACCGGATACTAGAGCCGTAGGAGTATCTACAGCAGGAGAACCTTAAGTTTAAGCCCTTTAGCAGCTTAATAGCTCTATTTAGATTAACTATTTAACGGCAGGCTAGCATATAATTTATTTTAGCAAAGGTACTATAATCTCTCTTAGTATAATTAGGGTTTAAACCCCCTTAGGGTATATTAGTTTTCACATTATTCCTATAAATACCCCGTTTCTATTTTATATTAGAGATATAAACAAATTAGGTATTAAGCTTAATAACCTTAAGAATATACTTATCTAAGGAGATAATTAGGTACCTATTATGCGCAAATAAGGTTACCCCTAGTTACTCCTTTATTAACTAGAAAAGAGTATTACTTAAAGCCACTTAACTAAGTTAGAGTTACGCTAACTATACCGTCGTTTTGGCCACCTATCCGTTTATTAATTACTTAGGGTTCTTTAGCAAGCAGGCTATAAAGTTAAGGTTAAGGCAATTAAGCATCTTATAAAGTATTGCTATTACTGCTAAATAAACCAGAAGTCCCCTAGCCAATTTAAGTTTACCCTTAGAAATAACTATAACTTTAACTTTTATATTATTATTAACGTTATATATTTTAGCGGCAAGCCAGTACTTTAAGTTATTAACTTCTTAACCTCCTTCTAAGCCGCGCGTTTCTTAAAAGATATATTAGCTAAAAATGCATAGGAGACCCTTTAGTTATACTAAATTAATATCTATTTAGGACCCCCTAATTAAATNATNTATAANATANGAAAGAACTTCTTATNTATAGAGTTTTNATAANAGATAAAGGNAATAGNAATTAAGGTTAAGGAAGTCCCTATTAAGGCATATAATAGTATTAGAAAAGTGGAATAATATTACACGCTATTACGCCGCGTATATAAGATTATCTCTTTAAAACTAAAGGATGCTAGCAAAGAACTTACCTTATAAATAGCTGTTAAAGCTATTAACGATTCTGCTAGCCCAGATAGACTCGTACCTACGTTACTAGTCTTTAGCGCCTACCCTTAAATAACTAACAATTCTTTACTATCTCCCTCCGTTATATAATAAGCTAAGGCTATCCGCAAGGTAATAAAAGAGGTGCGACGTCTCTACGCTATATGCTAGGTCAACAACGCACTAGAAATAAGAAATAGCCTAAATACCTTAACTACGCTCAACCTACCACTCCAGTCTAAGGTATGCGTATAGCGTAAAAAGGGAGGATAGTTAGGCCCACACCAATTTATTACAATTAATAGTTAAACTTATACTATTTAGATGCCTTATAGACCTACTTAATTCCGTTTAACTATTATTAAGCCTTACTATAAAGATAACAATTCTAAGCCTTTATAGGATGCCCCAGAAGATGCCCTAAAAGAAAACCACGATTAATATACTTTAGAAGGCGACTACAATCCTAATACAATTGTAGTAGATATACTATAACTATGACGCGGTAGAGGTCGCCCAAAGGGATCACAAAATTGCCAACATCTTGTTAATTTTAAAGAACAATTTGTTGCCGCCATTAAGAATGGAGTTGAGTTATTAATAGCCTTTTTAATAGCTAAGGAGAAGGCTGACTTTAAACTCGCAAAATAGCTCTAAAAGGAAGGTTATATTATAACTCTAAAAGCTCCTTTCTAAGTATCTAATAAGCAGGAGATCAATAGTTTTATTATAAGAGGAGTCTTTAAATTTAAGAAATATAACCCTACCAAGTTCAATAGAGTTCGCATCTTTAAGTTAAGAATAGTTAATAAGATTAAGGGCAAAGCTACTAACGCCCCATTTAAGAAATTAAGGCTTATTATCTAAGGTTATAACAATAATAGCAAAGAGATGATTTTTATATAATCTTCTATAATTTAATAAGCTAGTCAGCGAGTTATTATTATATTAGCTCCCTCCTTAATAAAGAATAGAATAGTAGTTTATTTATAAGATATCACTTAAGCCTACACCCAATTAGAGACGCACCTTTAGTGCTTAATATTAGCATACCTTCCGGAGCAAATTCGCCACTAGTATCCTAAAGACATGATTATAGTTATGCTTAAGCCATTATATAGAATTACAGAGGTAGAAACTTACTGGTGGGCTACCTACAGCAAGCACTATAAAGAGAAGCTTTTAATAACTACTTCTATATTTAATCCCTACTTCCTTATTATAACCACAAAAACCCTATTTAGAATTGTTAGTATATAAACTAATAATATAATTATCTTAGGAGACGACCAATTCTTAGCTCTTAAAGAGGATAAGCTAGTAAAGGTAAATCTTATAGCAAAGCCAAAGGAAAAGCTTAACTTAATAACACTATTACTCTTTAATAGATGCATCCTCTCCCTAAACAAGGATTTTATTGCTTTGCGCCAGAAGGGTTAAGGTAAGAAAATTAACGTTATTAACGTTAATTCCCTAAAGTAAGGATACGTGGAGCAACGCGCTTATAGAGCTTATGTTGCTTTTATCTGTTAACCCAAGGCTTTATTTAATCTCTTTATTGCCGCCTAACACTAGGAACTAACTAAGGATAATATTCTTGCCCTAAATAAACGTCTTTTCTAGCAAATAAACCATCTTAATTGGGGACTACTCTACGTGCCTATTAATCTTCCTACTGCTAAGCTCTTTATATTTGTTAATAGATCGTTTATAAATAATAAAGATTTTAGCTCCTAGTTAGGATATAAGATTATTATCACAAACGAATTTACTGGAGAGAATAACTTCACAATTTATGGTAATCTTATCTATTAGAGCTTAACTAAGAGTAAGCGTATTACCCGAAGTGTTTTAGCGTTAGAGATATATGGAATGGTTAGCGGAGTTGATATAGTAATTGCAATTAGAACTACCCTAAAGATAATTATAGATTAACTCGAACTTCCCGTTATCCCTATAATTATATACACTAACTTATATTCCCTCTATAAGTATTTAGTTAAGCTCAGTACTATAAAGGAAAAGCGCCTTATAATTAATATTATGGCACTTTAGCAATCCTACAAGCGTTAAGAACTCTTTAAGATTTAATAGATTAATGGCTAAGATAACCTAGTAGATGCGATAATAAAGGCGAACCTAAATAAGGCACTAGAGACGTTTATTAACACAAATACTCTACATATATAAGTTAAAGGTTAGGTTAAAAGGGAGTCCCTAGAAATTTCTTAGTTATGTAAGGTCTTAAGA
This sequence comes from Cenococcum geophilum 1.58, assembly GCF_001692895.1. Taxonomy (NCBI): domain Eukaryota; kingdom Fungi; phylum Ascomycota; class Dothideomycetes; order Gloniales; family Gloniaceae; genus Cenococcum; species Cenococcum geophilum. The sequence continues at coordinate 1,633,558 of NW_027137564.1, read as the reverse complement.
TATCTAGGAACTTTAACCGGCGGTTAAAGTTATCTAATTGGTTAGATTCTGCAGACCCTAACTTAAACCAGCTAATTAGGATTTTTTATCCCCGGGATAAAAAATTGCTATTAGCTCGCTTACCGCTAGCGCCTTAGCGGCCCTAGTAATAAGATACCTACCCATAACCTATAAGTAAGAAAGCACTACGTGTTAAGAGGCAAATTTTAAAATAGCGAGACTTATATTATAATGGCAATAGTAAGTAAGGAGGATTAATTTTTATTTTACTAGTTAAGCGGTATATATATATAGATAGCAACCATAAAAGAAGAGTTGCTAGTGTTGGGAATAAAGGTAAATGGTCACCATATAAGGCATATTGCCGTCATATATAGCAAGTTGCCGTTACGTGCGGTAAGTTACTATCACGTGCCGCCGCGGCACTAGTGTGGTGAGGAACCTTAGGTTTCTTACCCCTTTCTTTAAGAAGAACACAGAACAATCATCATACTATCTACGAACCGTAGCTACGTGATATCCCCTTATAAGTCCAACACTATCTAAATCTAAGGGTATATAGCTCTCGCTAAGAACAAGACGTTACGTAAAGAAGAGAAAGGAATAATAAGAGAATCATATAATTAAATAGTTAGGGGCTTGGTGGTCGATGCGTGCGTATATACGCACGCGGTCTTCGACGGACTTCGGTAATTCGATTAATCTAGTAGATTTTGGTCAAAGCGTTGGAATTTATCTGTTAAGTGTTTCACTAAGACATTCCTACTATAACTAGGCTAGTCCCGTTATAATACCCCCCCTTTTAGCCGAAGGTCTAAATAATTTAATTTTAGTTAAGACTTATAACTTATTACGTGTTATATTTTCGCGTTAGGTGGCGGTATAGGGTTTTGCCAATTCTATTGTTAAATAGACTAATTAGGATTTTCTATCCCCGGGATAGAAAATCGCTATTGGCTTAGTTAAGGCGGTAAGCAGAACTAATATCTTTATAGTAGGTCTTAGCAAGGCGGGTCTAACTAATTAGATAACTTTAACTAGCGGTTAAAGTTCCTTAACATCTTGCGTATTATATAATCGTATTATAAACGTTATAACGTATTTTAAGTCTTTTTTAATTTTAAGCTTTCTACTATCGTGTTTTATGTATTTATATTAGGTGGTAATTATTTACTTTTATGTCGTGTCTATCTAGCTAGAGTAGGCCGCGAAGGATAGTCCTTATAGAATTCTTTTACTAGGGAAGGCGTATTAGTCTTAATCTGGTTATAGGTTTCCTAAGTTTATATTTTATATCCTTCCTATTTAACGAGAAGTTCAAATTATTTAGATTATGTTTTTTATTATATATCGTTAATTAAGTTAATAAAGTAAGAACTGTTGCCGTTATTAATAATTATAGGAGGTAGTAGTGGTACTTCGCGAGTTATAGGTTTACCCTTTAAGGGTTATAGCAAGTTTACGTAAAACGTTAAATATATTTTTATCTTAGTTAGTAGTTTAAGTTTATAAGCGTATAGGTTTAGTTTTTTCTTAACTTAGTATAGACCTATAAACTTCTAGTCTAGTTTCTTTAAAGGTTATTAAGTCTTTAGATTTTGTATATTTAGGTAAACTATATTACCTTCCTTAAAGTCCCACGCGGGAGCTTATCCTTTATTTATATACTATTCCTATACTATTTAAGCGTACGCTAATTTACTTTATAATAGTTCCGTTAACTACTTTATTTAATTAGCGAAGTTATACGCGTTAATTAGTTAAATCCTCTTAATTATAGGTCCTATTATATTAATTTTGGGTTATAGTTTAAATCTAAGTTAAGGGTCTTATCCGTAGGTTGCGTAGAACGGCGTTACGCCTATTAATTCGTTTCTTATATTATTCGCAGTAAACTTAGCTAATAGTAGCCATTTTTCCTAGTTATTTTGCAGGTAGGAGTAGTATATTTATAGGTATTATTCTATAATTGCGTTCGCAATTTCGGTTTAACTATCTATCTCCAGATAAAATATAGTCGAGAGTTGTATTTATATACTTAATTGTTTATATAGGGCTTACTAGAAGTCTAAAACAAACTAGCTTCCGTAGTTAGATATTATTAAATTAGGAAGTCCGTATAGCTTAAAGACGTACTTAATAAAATATTCGGCTACTAATATTGTATTAATTAAGTCTATAGGAATTATATGTCGCATTTTTATAAGATGGTTAACAACTACCATAATATTCGTGAACCTATTATTATTAGGTAGGTTAACTACAAAGTTAATTAAGATATCTTGCCATCTTTATATTGGAATTAGTAACAGTTAGAGTACTCCTTACTTCTTTATATAAGAGGTCTTCCTACGTACGCACATTCTGCATACTTAGACGTATTTTCGTATATAGTTATATATTATAGGCTAATAGTATACTTATTAGATAATCTTATAGGTCTTTATACGGCTAGAATGCCCTACTATAGGGGAATTGTGTACAAATTCGAGTATCTTAAATCGTAAGGGTTCGGAATTTAGGACTACTATCTTCTATTAATAGTATAACCGATTATTACGGATTTCGCATTTAGCGAGTATAATATCCTTATATTACCGTTTCCCTATTTAAATCGCTTTTATTATATTGTAAGAGTACATATATTAGATCCCGCCGCGCTTACAAACAAGTTCGCAAGCACTCCGTGTCTTTTTGGCCAAATGGCGACGTTAGGGCGGGAAACGTTACAATTATACTTGCGAACTTACTGGGGCTAGGTGTCGTGGATTCAATCCCCATTAGTTACTTCGCTCTGGTACAGTCTAACGCGCATCTATGTAATAAGGCGTTGGTAAAGATTCCGATCGCTTATATTACTAGGGACTCCTAATATATAGTGCGACTCTTCGTGTGCGGACCCCCTGTAGCTTGGCGTTTGAGGACGAATGCGCAGAGGGGAGGGCAATTGTAAGAGTATATATATTAGATCCCGCCGCGCTTGCGAACAAGTTCGTAAGCACTCCGTGTCTTTTTAGCCGAATGGCGACGTTGGGGCGGGAAACGTTACATATATTTACTATCCAGGGGTTATTTTTATATTTGTGTTTTATTAATTTATTAACTTTTATATCCCACTTATCGATTTCTAATTTATTCCTATTAAGTTCCATATTTAGGAATATAGGGCGTAGTTTCTTAAAGCGTTTAGGGGGTAGTAGAATTTGTAATTAATTTATAATCTATTTATTAAAGGCGTTTATAGGTAAGTCCTATCATTCTTATATTAATAAGTTAGGCTTTTAGTTAAGTTTGCCAGATTAATACGTAATCTTAAAGTTAAATTATAAAAGGTATTTGGCCCAACGAATTTAGCACTATATTAATTACTTTATAGTTATAAAGTACTGCAGGTTTTTATGGTCCGTTAATACGCGTATTAGGAATAATAATCCTTTAAGTTCTGGGCGCCATTATTTAAAGCATCTAATAATTGTAAGCAGTTCCTTATTATATATCTTATAGTTTAATTTAGTAGGGGTAAGTTTCTAAGAGAGAAAGGCTACTAGGCGCAGCTCGCCGTTCTTATCATACTGCAATAACACCCCTCTTAGTGCATAATTAGACGAGTCTATTTTAACAATGCATTTAAGGTCTAAATTAAAGTAGGTGAGAATCGGAGCAGTTATAAAACGATATTTTAGGTCGTTAAAAGCTTGTTTATATTTAGTAGTCCATTTAAATCTTATATTCTTCCTTATTAAGTTTACTAACGGCTAAACAATTTTTAAGAAGTAATTAATAAATTAATGGTAGAAATTTGCGAATCCTAGAAATCCTTAAATATCTTATATACTACTAGGACTTTCCTAGTTTATAATTATAGCGATTTTCTTAGGGTCTATTTTAATTCCGTTACGGGATATAATTAGGCCTAAATACGTAACTTCGGACGTATGGAACTTATATTTCTTAATATCGCATTATAAGCCCGCGTCTCGTAGGCGTTTAAGAACTATTTAAACGTATTTCTAATATTTAGAAAGCGAAGACGAATAGATTAAGATATTATTAATATATACAGTAATAAATATATTAAGGAATTCGCGAAGCGTATTATTAATGTATTACTAAAACGTACTGGGACCGTTCTTTACGCTAAATAGCATTACTAGGTATTTAAAAAGTCCCTATTGTGTATAGAAAGCTGTATACTTTTTATCTCCTTCGCGAACACGGATTTAATTAAAGGCAGCGACTACATTAAGCTTTATAAAGTATCGTGCTTTCGCTAAGCAGTTAAGCGTTTTTTAAAGTAGAGGAATTAAATATCGGTTTTAAATTATAATTGTATTTAGGGCTTAATAATCGATATAGAATCTTAAGCCTCCTTTAGGTTTCTTAATAAATAGTATAGGTAAGGCGAATAGTGATTAACTAGGGCGAATAAATCCTTTCTTTAGGTGCTCTTTAAGGTATTATTATATTATAAGTAGCTCTTCTCGCGATATACCGTATAATGGGCCGAACTTTAGCATTATACTAGGTTTAAGTTCTATCTTAAAATCGTGCTCGTCTTAATACGGGGGTAGTTAGTTTGCAAATTATCTCTTAAATATATTAATTAAATTGTAATATTCTTTAGGTATAAGAGGTTAGGGGTTAATATATTACTTCGGTTCTAACGCCTTCTTAATATCTTCTAGTATTATAGTAAAGATCTTATAGTCTCGTTTTCTTGCTAACGAATAAAAGGGTACGGCTTGTATTATATAAATTTTAAGAGGTTTTAATATATTATCTTCGTATTCCTTACTATAATTAGCAGTTATAACTTTATCATATTAGTTTAAGGTTTATAGTAAGGGCAATTTGTATTATATTAAATTTAAATAGTTGTATATATGTTTATAGGGTAAGTAGTATTTTAAGTAATAACTTCGGTAGTAGGTTATACGGAATTTTAGTGTTTCTTTAACCCAGCTAATTAAAGGGTTATATTGTTTCAGCTATCTATATCTAAGTATTACCTTATAATGCTTTAAGGGTATTATAAATAGGGAAACGTATTTAAGGTGTTCGCTTATTCGCATCTTTATAAGAGCGTAGTACGTTAGTTCGCCGTATATTAAAGGCTTACTATTAAAGCCTTATAGGCCTTAAGGCTTATTAAGTTTCTTTAAATTTAAGTGTTAAGTTTTTGCGTAGTTTATATTAATAAAGCCTATACTAATAGCTCCGCTATCTATAAGGATTTATACTTCCTTCCATTTTCTAAGTATTTAAATTTCGCTAAGTATATTAAGGGAGTTGTGTTATATATTAGCGCTAGAAGAGCCTAGACACTTATACTCTTCTACTTCTTATCTTAAGGCGCGACTTAGCCCTAGAATAATTCGTTTTCCAAATTAACTGAAGGCGAGATACTTTATAGCGACTAAGTATAATTTATAGAATAAGTACGACTTAAGGACTAAGAGGAGCTACGGCGGACCTTTTTAAAAGGGTAAGTTCGGCAATCCCTTTAAATATATCCCTTTTTTCCATATCCAAAACATTCTCCATTTATAGCTTATGTTCTTTATTTGTTAGTTCCTAAGGGTGCATAGGATTAGGTAGCATTAAGGTCTATAGGGTTATACGTAGGGCTTTTAGGTCTTAGAGACAGATCGCGCTTTAGGGTATATACCGGTTTCGTGAAGTTTTAAGCGCGAGGTGTAGTTGGCTTTAGGGAACGAGTCTGTTTATTATATTAAAGGTCCTTATTAATTCGTTAATATATTATAGCAAATTTGGGTAAGTCCTTTGGCAGTTCTCTACCTACTAACTATGCTTTAATTTTATCTAAAATAGCTTGGCGGAGAGCAGTAACTCTAGCGGCTTTATTCTAATCTAGTTTACTAATAAGGCCTAAAAATTCNNAAAAGAAGCTAATNAAGTCTCNGTTNCGTTATTATAGGTTTTTAANTTTAGTNANAGCTGTATATTCGCGGCTNGCGTTATTATACGTTCGTTCTAGTAGAGAGATAAAGATTTTAAAATTAATAAAGGTACTATTACAGAAGAATAGGTCCATAGTTTATGTAGCGTTTTTATTTAAATGGGACATTCTATAGCTAATCTTACTAGCTTTAGTAGGGTATTAGTTATAGTTTATTAAAGGTTTAAAACGGAGCTTAGTTATAAAGGGACGTAGGTTATTTTAATTTCTATTAAACATTAAAAGGTTAGGGAGCTTTTTAGATTTTATAGTAGGTATTAGGTTTATTATAGGTATAGGTTAAGCTACCGTTACTAATTTAGTGTTTATATTTAATGGGTCGGGTTTATATATAGTTATTTTAATTTTATTTATAGGTGTTACTATTAGGGTCTCTAACGCGAGTACTTTAGCGTTGTGGAGTTCTTTATGTATTGCTTTAATTAATTGCTAATGCTAAGCTTCTAGTATAGTTCGTTACTAGGCCAAGGCGTCCATAAAAGGCTGTTGTATTATAGTCATTTATTCCCTAACTAGGGCCATAATAGTTAACGTAGCGGATTTAAGTTTGTTTACCATTTTAAGGGTATTGGTATTAACGCAACGTAATATAAGGGCGTGGAGAGACTTTAGGAAGATTTAAAGGAATAATATAAATTCTATCTAAATCTAAGGGTATATAGCTCTCGCTAAGAACAAGACGTTATATAAAGAAGAGAAAGGAATAATAAGAGAATTATATAATTAAATAGTTAGGGGCTTAGTAGTCGATGCGTGCGTATATACGCACGCGGTCTTTAACGGACTTTGGTAATTCGATTGATCTAGCAGATTTTAGTTAAAGCGTCGGAATTTATCTGTTAAGTGTTTTACCGAGACATTCCTACTATAACTGGGCTAGTCCCGTTACAGCTAGTAATTATCTTAGACTATATACCTATATGGATAACACTTAATATCGCNACATTAGCGTAATAAACCCGCTAAAGATACATTACTAAGAAATTTAACTTAAAAAAGTATACCTAGAAAGTTACTAATAGGCTAGTAGCTATACCTTAGGTATTACTAGAGAATATCTAAAGGATTATAAGTAACTACTTAAAAAAAAATACTACCTAAAGGCCTAGCCTAGAAAATACGTCTACTGTAAATAGTCGCTAGAAATGGCCCAACTACTTATAGGCGTAAAAAGGGTAAGGTAATAGTATAGCGTAATTAATAAAGCCTACTACTAATAGAGCTATAAGGCCCTAAAGAATATGCCTAAAAAGATAATATAAAGGAGGATAGAAATAGCTAGCGCTAATTCCTAAAAGAAATTACCTTAAATTCTACTAAACTATATAATAAGAGGCTCTAGCGTATATTAAAGTAAAGTAGGCAAGCTGCTAAAGAGACGCTAGGGGACTTTTACCTATTTATACTTTACTAGATAGAATAGGACTAGTAAATAAATAATAATAAGGAAAATATTAAAATATTAGCAGAGGTTCTTTTTAGGCGCAGGCTAAACAGACCTATAGAATATTAGTAGCTAATTTTACCCCTTATCTATTAATATAAGTTATATAATATTAGTAAAAGAAATAAAGGACGCTATATAAAAGCTCCCTACTAGTAAAGCGTTAAGGCTAAATAAGACCCTAAATAAGGCGATTAAAGCTGTAGTAAAAGTAGTAGTAATATAATTTGCTAACGTCGTAACTACCTACCTTTAGAGAGGCGAACTACCTAAATACTTTAAAGTAATAACTATAGTCGTCTTATAAAAGGTATAAAAAAAGACTACTCTATTTTAGAAAGCTACTAACCTTAAAAAGGCTTTTAAAAAAGATAGTTATAAAATGTATATAAGAAGCGGCAGAAGTATAAAAGCTACTACCGTAGATATAAATAGGCGTAAGAAAGAAAAGATTAACCCTTTTAGCCCTCTTTCTAATTACCTTTAATATTTAAACGGTATAGTAAGCTTACCTAGGATATATTATATCTATACTAAGCCTAGACCTAAGCGGAATATTTAATAATATATTATATAAGAGACTTTTATAAATCCTAAGAAATAAAGGCCTNNTAAANTAGATAATTAAGTTTATCTAAGCCTTTCTAATAGGGCGTACTATAAAAATTATAATTAAGGGCTATAAAAGCGAATTAATACTAATACCTATAGGTATTGCCCCTATTTCTATTTCTAATTCTTTTCTTTATATTTAAACTACTAGAGATATATAATAATAGCTAGAATAATAGCTATATAGAACTATAGGGGCCTATAAAAGGACACTATATACCGTAATAGAACGTAAAGTANTANTANTACTACTAGACGTATATATAGAAGCAACTGCTATATAGAGGGCATCTATAGTATAAGGCCACCTAGTAAAGAAGAAGATATANTAAATAGTAGAGCGTATATAAGGAGCAAGGGCCCTATAAAGAAGCATTACGCCTAAGCTTATAAGTTAAAAAGCCCTCTATCTATAAGTGGTAGAAAGAGAATAGGAAATATAAGAGCTACTATAATACTTAGAGCTACGCTAGTAGAGCACTATAGTAATAATAAAGGATAGGGGGCCACTAGTATAAGTGGAGATCTACTATATATATCGCAAGATAGGTAGATATTAAGTGAAAACAATNCTAAAAGAAGGCGGTAGAAGCGTAGAGAGAAACTACGTAGAGCACCCTATAAATAATATTAATTTTTTTTTTATATAAAGGACAGATAAAGGCAGAATTTATAACCGCCTTTCTATTATAGATAGAGGTCTTAGGGCTAAATGTATATCTAATAAGTATTTATAATCTAAATACTATACTATACTATACGTGTAAATAGCCTATATAGTTAGTACGCTATATAATACTCTTCTATAACTACTATATAGTAAAAGACTAGCTATTTACTAGGGCGGGNATAAATAATATTACTTAAATACTATTTATAAGTAGGGGCCTATATAAAACAGTATAATAGTTTATANGTTAANAAGTNCTCTAGTAGTTTTAGATAGNGTATAAGATCTAATAAGAGGATATAGGGGATAGGCCCCTTTTTAGCCCCTTAGGGACTAAATAACCCTATTAAGCTAAAGGCAGCTTATAGGCAACTTACTAAACCCTCCTACTACCCCCTAAACCTTCTAAGATACCTTAGAAGTATAGTATAAAAGGTAAATATATTATAAAGGTAAATAGGCTAGGTATAGGCGGAGCGCATAAGACTAGCTAAAAGGAAACACCTAGGTTTTTCCCTTATTAGCGATTTTTCCTATAAATAGAAGGTAGAAGCCTATATAGACCTAGTAAAGGGACTAAATCGGGCAATAAATAGAATAAATAAATAAATAATAATAATAGTTAGGATATAATAGTCCTAGAATATATAGATAATATAAGCCTAATTATATAGGGAAATATAGTAGTAGAAAACTATACTAGGCTAAACTAGGCATATAATAGGTATATTATATAGGCAAACCAATATAGCGCTAAATTCGTACTAAATAATTACTAGCTTATTTACTTTATAAGGGAAAAAAGGGTAAGTAGCGACCTAGCCTTAATAGTAAATATTTAGAGCTGCGAAGTAAAACTAGAAGCTACCCTTAAGGTCCTAGGGGTTTAGATAGACTCTAGGTTAAACTAAAACGAGTATANTATATAGGNGACTTATAGAGAAGTAGTAGTATTTTTAGTAGTATTATAAATTACTACTTTAATATAAGGACCCTTTTTTAAATATATACGNCTACTATATATAGTAGTAGTAAGGCTAATAATACTATACGGCTCCTAAATCTAGGGCTTAGGACTAGGCGGTAAGGTACTAGTAAAAAGCTCCTTAGCGCTACTAGCTAAGCTATAAAACTAGTAAAAAGCTACTTATACGCTAGAGTATTATCGATATATTATTAATACTAGAGGACTAAGCCTATATAGGTAAAACTATAGATATTAACAACTAGGATGTCTAGACTTTTATAAGTATATACTCAGAGGAGAAATCTATAGCCTTATAATAGAGGTAGTTCTAATTTTTTTTTATTATTTTTTCTTTAGATAATTATTAAGCTATACTATTATATATATTGATTATTTGTTAAGATCTTTTATATAAAGTTATTAAAGAAGATAATATATGAATATACTACGCTACTAACAGAGATAATATATTAGTTATATAATCTATTAATGGTTATTCTATGTAGAGTACAGCTATAATTATAATAGAGGGTAATAGGCCTAATATATATAAGTATAAATAGTGATCTATATTTACGTATAATCTCTATAGAGACCTAATATGTTAATATAGGGGCTCTATACGATTATTAGCGCTATATTTACTATGCCTCTAAGATATTAACGCTATAGTAGTGTTTTAGGAATCAGAGTCTACTTATAATAGTATATGATATAGACGATCAGTTATAGTGTACAAGCTACCTACTATCTGTAAATAGAGGCTAAAAATAAAGTATTAATAAGAATCTATACGTCTGTCTTAATTACTAAAGACGCATATATGATATTACCTACTGAAGTACTAGACTTATAAGATATTAATTGAAAAGATATAGAAGTGTTATCTTACTAAGCAGAGACTAATACTATACTATAAGCCTATAATAGTATATATAGAGTATTATTATATTTATATGATAGATGTATCTACTATACTCATTTATAGAATAGGCAGATCTTAAATAGAAGCATATAGTAGAAGTAGTAAAAATATAAGACGCAGCTATAAAGAACACCCCTATATGTTAATACTAATAAAGGTAAAATCTTAGTCGCTTTCTACTATAAATATTTGGACTTAATATATAAACTAGTAAGTAATATTTATTACTTACCAGTTAAATAAGATTTTATACACTATTAATCTATTATAGTTCGGCTCATATTTATTAGTTAGTACGCTATATATTACTATTTCTCATTAATATAGTTACGCGCTTTAGATAAGGGACAGCTACTTACTAATAGAATATAAATAATTTACCGCGTAAATACTCTCTATAAGTAGAGGCTAAGTAGTAATAAGATAGCTTATAGGCTAAGAAGTTCTTTAATAGTTCTAAAATGTTATATAAGATCTAATAGAAGGATACTAAAGGTACGCCTTTTTCTAGCCCCTTAAAAACTAAATACCTCTACCTAGCCGTAGTAGTTACGCTAGCGAATTACTAGATACTTTTTACTACCCTCTAAATCTTTAATATCTTTAGGTCTACCTTATATACTATACTTTTTAGGTATATTAGAAGATCTAAAGGGGGCAGTAGGAGTATCTGGTAATTTATTAGCATACTACCTATAGCTAGGCAGTGGTATTTAGTCTCTAAGGGGCTAAAAGGGGTATATCCTTTAGTGTCCTCCTATTAAATCTTATATACTATTTAGAACTACTNAAAAACTCCTTAGCCTATAAGCTATTTTAATANTACTTATAGGCCCCTACTTATAGAGAGTATAAGTAATATTATTTATACCTATACTAGTAAATAGCTAGTACCTTAGTAAGTAGTAGCTATAGAAAAGTAGTATATAGTATACTAACTAAATNGGCTATCTATAAGTGTATTAAGGTATAGTATTTAGAATATAGATACTTACTAGCTATATATTTAGGCTTAAAATCTCTATTTATAGTAGGAAAGCGGCTATAGATTTTACCTTTATTAGTCCTTTATATAGGAGGAGTATTAGTATTAACTATAGGGTATTCTATATAGCTACGTCTTATATTTTCACTACCTCCTTCTATTTAAGGTCTACCTATTTTATAATAAGTATAGTAGATCTCTATCTATACAAATAGCCTCTTATCCTCTATTACTATAGTAGTACTCTATTAATACAGCGCTAGGTCTCCGCCTAGTAAGCTAATAATTTCTATATTTTTTTCTCTCTTTACTACTTATAGGTAGAGGGCTTCCTAGCTAGTATACTTAGGCGTATTACCTCTTTAAGGGGCCCTCGATCCTTATATACGTCTTATTCCTTATATACGTTTTAGTATTTAGCGTATATTTTCTTTTACTAAGTAGCCTTATACTATAACTATTCTCTATATAGTAGTTATATTAATATATAAGTCTACTAGTAAAACTACTACTTTATATTCTAGTATGGCGCGTAGTGTTCTCTTATAAACCCCTATAGTTCTATATAGGTACTAGTTTTATAGCTTAGCTAATAGCGCTAAGGAACTTTTTATTAATACCTTACTACCTAGTCCTGGGCCCTAGATCTAGGAGCTGTATAGTATTATTAGCCTTACTATAAATAAATAAATAAATAAATATCTATATAATTTCTTATATAATTATTTCTATAAATTCTATAATTAATTACTAGTATAAAAATATATATCTATACGCCTATATATTTATATAAAGCTCTATATAAGGCTCTATATAAGGCTCTATATAAAGTTCTATATAAGACTCTATATAAAGCTCTATACAAGGCTCTACTTAAAGCTCTACTCGAAGCTCTGCTTAAAGCTCTGCTTAAAGCTCCTTAAAGCTCTACACAAGGCTCTGCTCGAAGCTCTGCACGAGGCTCTGCACGAAGCTCTGCACGAGGCTCTGCACGAAGCTCTGCACGAAGCTCTGCACGAAGCTCTGCACGGGACTCTGTATGAAGCTCTGCTCGAAGTTCTGCTCGAAGCTCTGCAGGAAGCTCTGCAGAGGCTCTGCCAGTGATTGTATTGGACTGGACTGGACTGGATTTGAGCTTAAATCCAGTCCATCCAATTCTTTTAGAATTTGGCTCCTGGAGCTCCAAAGGAATCCAATGCAAATATATACTATAAATAGTAAGTCTTGGCACGATTTTGGTGTTAATATTAAGACGGGTAGGTGAGCGAATATACCAAATCTAATGCAAAAATAGCCTATATTACATCCAATCGAGCTTATCTACTGCATTAACCTCAGCAATATCGTCGCCGTTGCCCTCAATTAGAGCCAGGGCCTCCTCAGAGCCCTCCATACTATTATTAGGAAGTTCCGCCTGCGCAGCAGCAATTGCAGCGACATCTGCAGCAGCACAAGCCTTCGCGGCTTCTGTTAGTGGTATTCCTAATGAAGCCTGTGGTTCGCCTTCTGCCTTGCCAATATCCTTATCATTAAATGTATCTTTCCGCGGAGGCCCAAACGAGTGCCGAAGGACCTCATTTGCCTTAATTATATCCATCTGGAGTTGAGATCGTTGGTCTTTAAGGAGGATCTTGCAACTGCTAAATAGGCGTTTGTATTTATTGCTTATAGGAGGTACCGCGAGGATATTAAGGGCGAACCGAGCAAGGTCGGGTTGGCTGGTATAGCGATCCTGCCAGTATTAAATTACGTTAAAGTCTTCATCGTCTTTAACGACCTTAACGTTTGTATTAAGGTACTCCTAAAGGTTGTCTATTTTTATTAGTAACGCATCATCTTCTTAATAAATAGTCTTTAAGCGTTTATAAGCCCGAGCAGATATATAGACCTTTAACTACCTCCGCCGCGGTACCTGCCTAGATAATAATTCTTAATTAAGCCCGCGCCTGCCTTTATATTTAAGGAAGAGATCCTCTACTAGCTTCCTTACTTGCGGAATCCAGTGCTTTTTAACCTTATAGTTATTCTATTTTTCTTTAAACTACTGCATCTTAAGTGTCGGATTAAGAATAATTGCGGCGTAGTAAGCTGGCGTATTATCGGCGTATTTATAGTACTTTTCGCACTTCTTCTATGCTACATTAGCGCAGCCAGATAAGATCTTATAGTTTTAAGCCTTAGCTTACTTTTGTTTTTCAGCTACTAGCTTAAGAAACTTCCGCTTTGTTTGATTAAGCTCTATTATAAGCTAATCTAAAGTCTAAAAGTGGTTAGTAAGACCTGTATAATTACCTTCTACTATAAGAGTAGCCTTATAGAACGTCTTAAGGTGGTTATATAGATGTTTAAGTTCTTTCCAGTAACGTAGTTGGAGGAAGTCATCGTATATAAGCGCCTTTAAGCTAGTAGACGGCGAATAGTCGTTATAAAACTTAATAACACGCTCTTTACAGTTTAGAAAGCAACTAATAGCTATAAAGAGGGAGTTCTAACGCGTTTGGTTATTTTAAATAAGCTAGTAGATCGTTAGTATAACTTTTAAATATTGCGACTATGGGCAGAATATTGTGACTGTAGGCAGAATATTATAACCATAGAGCGGCAGATATAAAAATTCGAAGCCGTAGCTAATTAGGAAGCTAATATTATTGCCTCTAGTATTCTACTGGTTAGTAAATAGCACGAATACTTAACACTATAAGTCTATTACGTACCTCTAAGCCATTAAATTCTGCTAAATTACTACTAATTTAAATCTTTTTAAAGAAGCTATAATGCTGGGGAGTTATATAAATATACTAGACAATATTATAAAGCAGACTAACTGCTCCGCGCTTTCTCCAGAGCTTATATACCTTTTTAAAGTCCTATTTATAATAGGCAGTTACTAGCTTCTTATAGATTTTCTTAGCATCCTTTCTAATAATAAAGGCCTATGCGTAGAGATTTGTAATATGACCAAAGCAGCGTAGTTATTGTTCTTTCCGCTTCTTTGCTGACATCTTTAGATAGAGGACTTAAAGGATTGCGTTAATATAGGTATCGTTTAACTCAGCGTTATCGGCTATAAAATACCCAATATTGCCACTAATTTGATACTCCTTAAACAGAGCAAGCAGGACAACCGCTATATTCTTACTACTATATTCACCAATTACCTTACGGAGGCCTAGTATTACATGCCGATACTTACCGTACTGGTTAATAAAATAGGTAGTAATACCTAGAATTACGTACCTATTTAGCGAGGTCTAAAGATTAAAGGATATTAATATAGAACTATAAGCTGCGTAGAGTTTCCTCCTTAGTTCTATTTTCCTTTATTTAAAAGCTGTAATAACCTAACCGCGTATTTTCTTCCTAGTCTTTAGTAGGAACTTTATAAGCCCTGGATAAATATAGAATAGAAGCGTTCGGAAATACTCGTTTTTAAATTAGAAGAAGGCGATATAGTAGCTAATAATCTATTAAATTAACAGGTGTTTAAAGGCCTTAAAGTTTCGTTATAGATTAAGAGACTTTACCTGCGGATATTCCTTAATCGTTAGCTGATTTGGTAAAGGTTCTTTTAGTTAAAGCTCGCTAGAAATACGGTTTATATAGTGGTTAAATTTAAGGTAATCTAGAGCAGTAGTTCTTCCAGATAATATAACTATAAGCTCCTGCTAACGCTTTACCTTCTTATATAGGTAGCAATAGAAGTACTGCGTCTTAGTAGTATTATCCTTCTCCTGTATATCCTCCCCCCACTTCTAAATTGGCGACGATCGCGGCTTAGTATTCTTTAGTCCCTTTGTTAAGGCCTTACAGCAAATGTACAGCTTGCCCTATAGCTTAAACTCTTTAACCTCCGCCTGGCCCTTAGCCTTTTCGTTAAGCCACTCCGGTATAAGGACAACGTCGTCAGATACGATAGAGGTGCGGAGTTAAGGATAAAATCGCTCCATAGCGGCAGTAGGTAGGTAAGAGAAAATGAGGTTAGATGGCAGAAGTAGTAGCAACAACGCGACGATAATAAGCTGTCCTTAATTCTATACTAATAATACACGCGTTTTTTAGGGCAGACGCTTACCGCTAGAGCTAACGATTGGCTCTGCTAGTCCTTAATATCCGCATTAACACATTTTGGTCCTTCCTCCTTTAATCTCCTTCCGATTTGGGTATAGAACTCTTCCTATTCGGGTATAGAACTGGAGCTCCAGGAGCCCCAGTTCGACCAGATCCACTCCACTCCGGATCTAAAATCACTAGATCCAGCTCCAATGCGACCCCTAGATCCACATGGAGCTCCAACATTACCCCAGTCCAATACAATCACTGGGCTCTACACGAGGCTCTGCACGAAGCTCTGCACGAAGCTCTGCACGAAGCTCTACGCGGAGCTCTGCGTAGGGCTCTGCGTAAGCCTCTACTAAAGCTCTGCGCGAGGCTCTACCTAAAGCNTACCCCCTTCTATAAAGCAAATCTATACCTANTAGTAGTCCTTAGTTATTATTTAAAGCTGGCTCGTCGGTTTGGGTACTCTNGCTACAGTAGGAAGAGGGCGGCGGTGGTCGTGGGCTGCTACGACTCGGGGGCGTCGGGCGCGACGACGAGATAACGAATTAGAATCGGGCAAATCGGGCAACGTAGTCTTCTTCGCCAGGTTTGCTTTGGTAATTCTAGCCATTAGGAATAGNTTAGGGAGCTATAAGAGTTNAGACAATTTGGCTCAAAGTAGGTGTATATAGGCCTAAATACCCCGCGCGGGACTAANAAAAATCCGAACCGTGTACCAGACCTTCTAACGAAGGTCTTGCCAAAAGCGGCTAGCGGCTTGGCAAGGTAAGCCTTGGCAAGAAGGTCTGGGAACGAGACAAAGTAACGAGCATACGGCTCGGCCAGTGTTGCCGAAAGCTCCGTTAGTGCTCGCCAAGGCGCTAAAACCTCGGCTAGTGTTAATAATCTGACGCCGACACAGCCTTACTTGGTACATAATTTAACTCTCATCGTATTACGTTCAGAGTTAATATAACAGCAATATATTTCGATTATAACATCAATAGAGCTGTTTAAGAGTTTCAATTAAATACTTTATACCATTTATCACGATTTTA
Organism: Cenococcum geophilum 1.58; assembly: GCF_001692895.1. Lineage (NCBI taxonomy): Eukaryota > Fungi > Ascomycota > Dothideomycetes > Gloniales > Gloniaceae > Cenococcum > Cenococcum geophilum. The sequence goes on along the minus strand of NW_027137564.1, from coordinate 1,616,879 downwards.
AAAGAGCTAAGTGATGACATAGACGAGGTGAGTTTTGGGAGGTTATACTAAGGTTATATTAAGGTTTTATTAAGGATCTAATATGGCTATAGACCCTAGAGAACTAGCAATCTGGAGCAGGAGAGGTATTTTATTAATATTCCATCTATATTATTATCTTAATCTAACTAAACCATATTAGTTGCCGCCGAATCCCTTTCAGCCCCCAGAGAATAGCCGCGATAACTCTTATATAAGCGGCGCATGTATATATCTAGGTTATATCCATAATCTAACATGGAATAGACACCACTTAATAGTCTAAACACACAATTTCGCAATAAGGTAATGTGACTTCTAGTAATTATAAGAAGGATCTAATTAGGATATAGACCAAGAATTTTCTCCAAAATGGGCAGGTAAATGCTTTTAGTAGGATAGAGGTCGCATAAGATATAAGTTATATTTTAGACAAAACCACATTATATCTATAATCTAACCTCAATAGATTATCAATAAAGTCCTTAGCAGCCCTAGCAGCTCTATCTAAGATGCAGACGCCACTACAATAGCTATATATAGCACTTTAGCGAATAGGGCAGCAGCTTCTAAGGCATATTCTGATCCAGACTCGGATAGTAGTAAGGGCGAGGGTTCTGGCACTCGTGATGCTGCTCTTTAGCTAAATACTATAAAAAGGCGTATTTCTGGTGCCCCTAGTTAATACACTAAGGCATAGTACCTTAGACTCAATAAGCGCCTAGGGTAAATTCCGTTCTTTTATATTAAGGTAATATCTAGTATATATCTAGCTTATATCTAAGATGTAACCTAAATATAGCCCCATAGCAAACATTTCCTCGTCTATATTCTGCTAGAGGAGATTTTCTATAGATAGGATTGTGCTATTAGGAAGACTATAAGTTATAAGTACTATATATCTTTGTTATATCCTAGATCTAACTATAATAGGATCCAGATGCCGAGCACACTATTTACAGTTGGGAAAAAAAATTCGCAAATAGTTGTAAAGGATTGATTAAGCATATTAAGTCGCATTTTCCTATAAGATCCCAGATATATCCATATTATAACCTCCTTCTAACCTTAAAATAAAGAAAGGCGGAGGCTATATAATTAGGAGTGTAAAGCCTAGAGGTTAAAAAGAACTAGAATTAGATAACTTAGATAGTATGTTTATCCATATATCTATATTATATCCTAGATCTAACCCATTTTAGCGGCTTAGAAGACACTTTATAAAGCTATTTATACTAAGGAGGAACTACAGGTTATATGCCCTATTAGTAAAGCAGTAAGAAAGGCTGGAATATATTATAATGGTATAAACTATTATTCTTCTATCTAGGATATATCGCTAATATATTTTAGCCCCCCTAACTAAAAATGCACTCTTAACAGCCAAAGGTTATAGAAAACGCAAAGCAACTTCAGCAGATTTGGGTATATTATTATTTATAATTTTATTATATTATAGATCTAACCAGATTATAGAGGAGCTAGTTTAGCAGACGCGTATTATATTCCATTCCAGAATCCTATTAACCCCTAAGGTAAGGCAAGTTTATACAGTTCTAATTATAATATAACTATAATCTAACCTTAATATAGCCTGACCGCACCACAATGTTTAAGGTTATTAGCAAGTCAAATAAGCAGAAATGTTCTTCATACAGGATTAATAGCAAGAGTAAGTTTACTAGTTATATTTCTATTATATCTTAGATCTAACGTAAATAGCATGCTTATCTAACTGGGCTATATATATCTAGTTCAACAAGGTATACTTATATTCTTTAATTATATTACTAATATATCTATAATCTAACTGTAAATAGAACTTCGTTTTACCTAATATAACACTACCAGAGATTACAGATAACTTTAATAATAGGGAGACGTTTAATACTAAGGAGGACTACGCCGTATAGATTAATTAGGTTAAGGCGTTTATGTATCTTAGATGTATGCCGGTTAGATCCTAGTTATATTATAGGCATAGAACATTACGCGGAGCATAGAGCATAGCGCGGAGTATTAGGGTTAGGCTTTCTCTCAGATATTATAATATCTTTATATCTAGGTAATTACCTTAATATAACCTCCGCCCTTTATGCTTATAAATATAGAAGTTCGTACTAACCAAGTTCTTATTCTAATTTTCTAAGCTCCAATTCCATCTTTTAATTTTATAGTTTAATTGCTTTTACTTTAGCTTCTATACATAAAACCCGGGCTTCTTACTTACGAATATTTAATTAGGATTGCTATAGCGTTAACTGTTATAAGAATTAAGCTTATTAAGTAACAATTATGCGAAGTAAAGACTAGGAGCTACTCTTATATCCTAGATATAGTTAGCTTATAAGCTGGATATATTAAGGATATATCTAAATAATCCTACCTAACAGTAAAATAGGCCTAGGAGAGAGCAAAACCTAACTATCATTTAATGTTATAATAGAGGAAGCTAAAAGATATTAACTTTATAAAATTTAGTAAGATCTAAAATATAATATACCGGAGCGAACAGAGGCAATAGATTATAAGCGAGATTTTAATTATCCGCCTCACGAACTTCGTAATTACGACCGTAGGCGTATACTAGTTCCAGAAGATAATATATTTAATATAACATCATTAAAATCAAAATCTTTATCCTCTTTAATACTTATAGATATAGCATTAGCTTTTCCTTTACTAATACGGGCCTGTTTTCTTAACTTTTCTAACTCTTTTAAAACTTATAGAACTATAACAGATTATATTAGCGATATATCTACGTTAGAGCCGTAATAAATCTATACATTTACGCTTCTCTACAAGAGCCATTCTTTCGGCAATAAACGTAGTTCGCGATGTATATGAAATTCTATACTAATAATACGCCTTCCACACTTCAAAATCAAAAACATTAATTCTCTGCCTACTATAATCGTTATTATAATACTATATTACGGATATAAAAGATATACTAATATTAAAATAGTAGCTAGAAGGCTTAATCAACGTCCAAGATTATTCGCTTAAAAATAAGAGCATTTAACGGCGTTTATATTCTTTATAATTATAAAGAATATATTACTGTCTATTTTACTACAATTTAGATTTATTCCAGATGCAATACATATATATCGCTTATATCAACACCAGTTTACGATTTTATAGTTATTACTGTACTTTTCTATAACCGTAAATATTAGAATGTGGATATAGTATGGATTAATTAGGGATATAATATCTCTATACCTTTAATCGCGTCCAAAATTTCGTAGTATTGCTTACGGCTTATAGCCTCCATAATTAAAGCCATGTGTTACCCAATACTATCTTAGCCTATATTTCCGGCTCTAATAACCCAACAAATACCGCAAAGAATGTGGATTTGGTAATATATAATTGCAGACTTTATATAGCCCTGCTAGGTCTGCGAGGGGTTAATATCTACTAGGTAAAGGCCAAGCCCTAATACATTTTAGTAATATCTTTAACACATACGCATTATAAAATACCTTTTGCCTGCGCCCCATCTATATCCATAAGAGCTATATAAAATCCACGTTTATAGATATAACTCCAATAAGTTAGATAGCCGCAATTCTTATATAAGCGGAATATAGTATAGAAAAGTTATTAATACATCTCTACTAATCGGCTCATGGCTTAGTTTATAAAAACTCTTATTAGTATAATAACTATAGCCTTATTAAAATAAAGATATAACCGTAATATAACTAGGTTATATAATACCTTTATTAATTCTAGGGACATTTATAGCAATTATAACCTCATCTAGCCTAGCTATACCGACTCGTTTAAACAACATATTAATTTTAAACGTTTTTAACGTTAATAGTATTTCTACCTGGCCTTTTTAAAAGCATATAATTATTAGCTTACCATTTTCGTGGAATATATCTTATATATATCCAAAACCAGTTTTATAATATAGATGCTTTTTAAATATTACCCCTTATATATCTTAACCTTATAGAAATAATAAAAGCTATTACTTTTTAATTATATATCAAATCTTATTAAGATTTACTAGGCTTTAATAAAGGCTTAGAAGGCTAGTGATATTATATTTTTCGCAAAACTCTTTTATTAAAGGGCTGTATGTAAAAGAGCCTAATAGAGTAAGGATAGAGCATTAATATAGCTTAGATATAACATACTTAGAGTAAGCCCTGGCCCCAACTATCGCTGGATTTGTTATTAAAGTTCTTTAATAAGCTATATTAGAACCTTCGACGGAGGCGCTGGAGGATGCGTATATTTACCATAAGAAGTTAAAATAACATAAGGGCAATCCTTAATATTATCTGGCTATATATAATTAAACTCCACGTTATATAGGGCTAGTACCCATTTTCTAGGCCCTTAGGCGTAGTTACAACCTAGATATATTAGTGTTATATTATAGTTATATCATAGTTATATACATATTATAATAACTTACCGTAATTATCTAATCTTTTCTTCCTATACTCTACCGCTGTATAGGTTTCTGGGGTACCTTAATAGCCTTAGTCAAGTAAATCTCTTAAATATTTTAATAAGTATCTTAAAACTAAAGAAAGAGACTTTTAGTAGTATTTTTTATGGTTCTGTGTTTAACTTCCCTTAGTACAATATATACTTGCCACAGGTCTATCTATAAGTAACTAGTTATAGCTTAGTTATAGTAGTAATATATTTAGAATCTATTAGACACTAACCGTGTACTTTACAATATAAAGATATGGCTTACAACTAGCACTCTACTCTATATAGGCAATCTAATGCTAAAATATATAACAAATACTATTATAAAGCCTATATATATGTTAATAAAAATAGATAATATAAATAAATGTCTTACGTGTTCGTGTCTCTTTATTTAATATTATCTTAATTTAATTCTATTAAATTACCAAGGAAATATATAAGAGTTCGCAACGTCTATATTATAACTTAGATATAGTAGCATAATATTATAGATATATTATACTTTTTCTCACAATTTACGTATTCTTTCCCAGTCCTCCACTGTAATTTGCTTATAATAAAAGTTTTATAGTTAAGGGTCTAAATATTCGTAACAAAACACGCCTAAATAGGGTATCTATCTTCTAAAACACTTTTAAAGGCCAAGAAGAGGGCATATTATACTCATTTTATTCTTTAATATATATAAGTATTGCATCTATCTATATTAGAACCAAGTTATATATAGGATCTATCTAGAATATAGTGTCTTACATTTTCATATATCTTTATAATATTCTTATTATTTAGCTATAGGCTAGATAAATCTATAATATATTTAATCCCGTACTTAGAGGACATAGGATATTCCGGTATCTCTTAACTAAATATAAGTCTTTCTACTGCAAGCGATCTAGTTTATATAATTAATATTAAGCCTAGCTATATTATAGAGATAATTAGTTTATATATTATATATAGCTCGCGTTATATAATTCTACTTACTACTATTATTAAAGAAGAGGCGTTGGCAGATCGTTATAGCATAGGCATTTAGGATTAAATATCTTGGTAGTACTCCCAATATAAGCCGGATATATCCTGATTACCATCTTTAATGTTCACATATATGCGTTCCTCCTGCACCCGTTACCCTTTATAGAAGAAGTCCTCCCGTAATTATTCTAAGTCTTTAATTAAAGGCTAAGTTTCTTCTGTTGGCAGTAGTATAGAAGAACTACCTAAGATAGGTAAGTGCGTAAGGGTACCTGGATTATATCCTGGATACATTATTAATCTATCCTAGATACATCTTTACGCACTTTGGGATACTTGCATATTATTAGCCATTTTTGATGCTAAGATTTGTACGATCTTAAATACGCCAAAGATAGGGTATGGTTGCAATATTATATGATAATATATAGCTTTAATATATTAATTATAATAATTTTGAAGAATTTTGTATTAAAAGCTTATTAGGTATACGCGCACGGGGCTAAAGTTCATTAAGTATAAGATTTTGCAACATGGCGTATTTAAACACTCCCAGAGCTTTTGGCTACACTCTCCAACCTTCAGACTCTAAAGTGACCCACCCTCATGTATATATAACGTAATCCACAAGCAAGCTGACCACACGACCATCCTGGCCACCCAAAATCCGACACATCACTTAACTACTACCTTAATGGCCACACCACAACAGCAATAAGCCCTCTATCGAGAGGGTAGAATTAATCTGGCTATATATGCGCATAAGTAAGGCCAAATCACAAGTTTCCAAGCCGCTCCTAGCGCCTACGGCGTGCCCCAGAGTACGGCCCAGCTACGCGTTAAAGGCATTAAACTAAAACGCAATTTTATTGCACTAAATCGCCGTCTTGCACCAGCATAGGAAGAGAGCCTTAAGTAGTGGATTCTATTAATGGATTAACGCGGTATACTACTATAAATCGCGACCGTACAACAGATGGCTAGTATTCTAGCTACCCAGCGGGCTGGATCTGCTAGCCTGTAACCTATCGGCTAGAATTAGGTACGGACTTTTATTAAGCGCTATAACGACCTATAATCTAAATATAATCGCAAGTACGACTACTAGCGTACTAAATGCAAGGATCCTATACTTATCTAGGCCTAGTTTAAACGCGTTTAAGATATAAAGGTTTAATATAGAATTCTTAATAAGGATACTTGGAATTTCGATAAAACCAGCTTTTAGATAGGTGTTATTATAACTATAAAAGTCGTTACTAGAACTAATAAGGCTAGCCAGCCTAGAAGTATATAGCTAGGTAATAGAGAATAGGTTATAATTATTAAATGCATTAATATCTAAGGGATTGTAATTTTACTAAGCTGCTTTATACAAGGATAATATTTATAAGGGGATCTTGTAGATAGGGGGCTATAAGGACACGATTGTGGAATAGGATAGATTGGTAAGAGAGACGAATCCTTAAAGAGGTATAGCCTCTGGGATTGTAGAGATTATATACTATAGGCATGTGCCTCTAGTATATAACTAGTAACCATTTAAGGGGCGATTAGGGGCTGTCCTAAGGGCAACCTAAGGTATCCGCAATAATATCCCTTATATTACCTCCCCCTTTTTATAGTTGGCCCCTAATTACTATTATCTTACAGTAGGGAGATTATAAGGGTTTGTCCTAGAAGGGGTTTGGAAAGATATTAGAGAGGTATTAGTATGCCACTATATATTATCTATCTATCTAACCCCTACTTTAAACTTCTAAAAAACCTTAATAAGGAAAAAATATAACTGGAGAAAAGATATAAGGATTGCTAGAAGACCTATTAAAAGCCTACTAAAAGCGTACTAGTAACTACCTAGGCTAATATAGGGATTTTTATACAACTCTATTTCTAAGCCTTTATACCAGTGTGTAATTAATTATAAGTATTATAGGTAATTTAGTGTTCTAGTATAGTTCCGTAAAACCTTTTGGTATAGAATTTAACGTATAAAGCCTTAGCTTATTATCGTCTTTAACTACTAAGATAGAGTCTATAATTCTCTCTTATAATCCTTTTCTTATAATCCTCTACGTTACTAATATATTACTCCTATATTTGCCCTTAGGCTATTAAATGCGGTTAAGGTATTAATTAGTTAGTTAAAGAGACTTATTTCTTAAGATTTAGTATATATACTTTTAAATCTAGTGGTCCTATACTGTATATTTAGTGTAGCTCTACTACTTAGTAAATAGAGATATTTCGTAATAGTAATTATAGCTATTATACGATTGTTAAGAACGTCTATAACGTTGTTCTTTAATACTATAGTATTATTTTAGGTCTAATTTAACCTATATATGTCTTTAATTTAACGTTTTAATTGCCTTCCCCTAGCCGCGTAGTTAGTTTTTATAAGGAAGTAATAGTTAAATAACTTATACGCATGTTTCCTTTTTTTTTTAAATAGCGCTATTATAACGGAGTTATATTAGTAAGGTTGCGGCTATTTACTAAAAGGGTATTAGAAGGTAAAGTATAAAGATACCTTACTTATTAAGCTACTCCTTTTTTTAAACACCTTACTTCTCGCCATTAACCGTTATCTAATTTTAGACGTATCTTTAATATATTATTAAGATTTTCTTCTTTTTCATTAATAATTTAATATGCCTCTTATTACGGACGCTTTAAGTACAATGTTACGACTACTTAGAGAAGAGTTAGAAGAAGCTAGTTGGTTAATTTAGGCACGGTCCAGGATAAAGCCAGTAGAGCTATGTAACGAGGAATAGTAACTAAGGTTATATGATATAATCTGTATAATCTATAGGATCTATATAATCCGTAATAGAGTAGATAGAGTACACGTATATTACGTATAAGAAGGATTTTATAGGAGTACGGTTGTGTATTTAAGGACCCTTAGTCCCTACCTAGATAGTTCCTTCCTTATAGTAATTCTTAGAATATAATTAGAGTTAATCTATTAGGCAACTACTCCACTAGTTATTATTACGTTATTAACTTTAATTTGTATTACTTATACACCTAGCCTAATAATAAGCCTATTATAGTACCTACTACAAGGTTCCGTTACATAATTACTACCTAGTTATAGTATTAAATACAGAAAGTTAAATAATATACCACCAAAAGCAGCCACTACAACGCCATTAACAGCGGCAACTACTTTAAGGTTAGGTAACACCAGTATAGCAGACACTAACTTACAGCAACCTATAACGGTTAGATAACTACAAGAGATAGTTAACTAGTTAATAGCAAACAATACAGTAATAGAGGAAAGGGTTAATGGGAAAGGAGTAGTAAGAATTAAGTTACCATTAATCGAGAGGTACTTAGGAAAGAGATTAAAGCTTAAAGAATTTCTTATATAAATACACTTTAAGGTTACGTAAGAAGGGGTAAAGCTACTAACACCTATGGATCGAATAGCGTATATAGGACTATTCCTATTAGGGAGAGCACTTAAGTGGTTTAAGCCTTACCTTACGGAGATACAGGCAAATAGAATAACGACCACCAATTAAGAAGTGCGATTTATATTCTTAAGCTAGGAAGGGTTTACGGAGCAACTTATATAAATGTTTGGAGACCTAGAGGCGGTAACTATAGCGAAAAGAAAACTTTAAGATATTACGCAACGAACCTTAGCAATTAAGTATACAACGCAATTCCAGACACTGGTAATATAAGTTAAGTAGAATAATAAGGCGCTTATAGCATAGTATAAGTAAGGACTTAAGGCTAAAGTTTAGAACGCGATTATCCTAATAGAAGATGCGGACACCCTATAGGATTTAATAGATTAAGCGATTATNATTAATAATTGGATCTACTAAAGGGAATAGGCTAAAAGAGGCTAGGATAGAGTTTTATAGTTATATAAGGCGTAAAGTACGCAATAACTAAAGCTAAATTAGAAACTATAGTACGGCGTAGAGCTAATGGACCTAAGTGGTACTAAAGAAGCCTATAAGAGATAGAGTAAGAAACTATAGAAACCTAAAGGTTAAGGATTTAGTAATTATAGGACTAGGGAGCAGAGGCTAAACTAGGGATCTTAGTAGTAGAAGATGTTTAGGCGGACTCTATAGTAAAGTTAGTGGTTTAAAAACGGAGCTTATATAAATTGCGGGAAATAAGGTTATTTCGTAAGGGATTATAAAGATAGTTAGAGTTACTATGTAATAAAGGGAACTAAACTAATAGTAGAAGATATATGCGTATAGAGGAATAATAGTATACTGCAAGGAACAAAGGAATGTTTAATTAGAAGTTTTACGTTTTATTATAATAACGCATGCCGAATTTATAAAGACGCTAAGTATAGCGTAAGCTATTAGCCGCAAGAGCTAAAATCCTTAGAATGTAGAGGAATAGACGAACCAGTTCGCAGATCGGATATTAAAAACGATAAATTTAATAAAGGCGAAATATTTTATAACAATAAGGCAATAAAGGCGGCTTACTAGGAGTATGTAGACCTTAGAGATGTTATATAAAAGGTAGAGGATAATTCCACTACAGAATAGGGAACATTAGTAGGGATTAAGACCCTACTAGACACAATGTCTATCGCTTTATAAGACGTAAGAGAAGTAGGGTAGAGAACTACTTCGGCATTTAATAAAGGCAAAAGGCTAAAGGCTTAAGACTCTTAAGATAAGATAAGGCATACTTAAGGACCTATAACGGATAGAAACCGATAGAGCAGGGCAGTAGCTTAGTTTAAAGATATATAAATAAGCTCGGGATAGAGTTTCCTATAGGTATAAGACTCTTAAGACGAGATAAGTAAAATTTAAGACTTTTAAGATAAGATAAGAACACCCAAGCCTAGTTAGACTAAGGTAGGAGCTAGGCTTAAGCTAAAAGTAAGAGGCTTAGGGTTAAAGAACCTAATAAACTAAGAATTTGGAGTATGAATAAAGACACCTATAAGTAAGAGGCAAGAGGCTTCTTTATAGATTAGAGAATCTATAGTGTAAATAGCAATTAGGCTAGGAGACAGATATATAGACCTAGAAGACTTACTAGGAGAACGTAGTGTTTAGCCTAAAGATCGAAATACTAATACCGAGATTAAGAAGTAGGAAGACTTTAAGGATCCACTTATAAGACGCGAAAGGAAAGAAACCATAGAGGAGTTTAGAGTAAGAATTACCTTATAGTAAGAATAGAAACTAGATAAAAGATCTAGTATATTAGAACGTATAAGGGACTAAGCACTAGTATAAAGGATTACTAATAGGCCTAGAGTAGATATACTAAGAGCTAAGTGGCTTACTAAACTAGAAAATAAAGAGGATTTAGGAATCCTAACTAGGTTCGAAGAATAACACACTAAAGGCTGTTATAATGTAGTAATAAGAAGATACTTCCTTATGGACGAGCTATATATACTCTAGTAGCTGTACTAAAAGTGGTATATGCAAAGGCATAACAATAAGTGGGAAGATTTCTATATATAGTTGGATAAAAAAGTTATCTAAGACCACCTAATTACAGAAAAGGCAATAAATTACATTAAAGGAGCCTTAATTATAATATTAAAGGATTTAGAGGAACAATTAGAGGACTAGAGAAGTAGGAGACACATTTTAGTACCTATAAATAAAGTTATAACGTTTAGATTAACATGATAAAGGTTTAAACTTAGGGATAAAGACAAGCTAAGAGTTAACCTAAGACACTAAGCATATTATATACTATTGTGGATCGTATATATAGATAATGCGTATAATATATATAAAGTACTAAAGGATAAGCACCGGAAATACCCTATAAGAATATATTAGTTAGCAGAAGAACAAAGGTATAGAAATGCTAAGTATATACATAGTTAGCATCTAGTAGAAGTTTAGGAGTTAGGAGACTTAATACTTTAGCTAGGAAGATTCCTTACGGAAGAATACCTAGATGGATAATAGTAGTGGGAATACCTAGAGAACACGTGTCTATAGCATATTAAAGACAAAAAGTAAACTAAATATTGGCTAAAAATGGACTAAGTATAAACAGGATTAAGTAGCTAGTAGTTAGGAAAAGTGGAGGCATATAGGACTAGAGGGAACCAGTAGTAGAGCCTTAAACCCTTAAAGGAATTTAAGGACAATACCTAAATTTATAAGTTAAGTGGCAGGATTAACAGTTTAAGGTGTTAATAAATAGTAGAGCAATGAGGAACCATATCTTACTAATAGCGGTTAAAAGAATAGGATTACCACATAGGAAAAAGGAACACTTATACCTATTAGTAATAATTTTAAGAGATCCAATAGCCTACGGAGGAGGCATTATTAATCTTAAAATAGGACCTATTTAGTTAACTATTAAAGGGAGATAGATTAAGATGTCTTTTAATATATTACTATTAGGGAATAATAAGGCAGTATTAGGAATGCCTTAGTTACAGGAATATAATCTAAAGATTAATTAAGTTATAGGTTAAGTCGTTATTAGGGATACGCAATAACGCAAGATGTAATAATAAGCTAAGATAGTATGGTACTAAGTAAAAGCGACCTATAAAGAAACAGAAAAAGGGCTAAGCTATATACTAAAGAGATACTATAAGTATGGTAAGAAGTTATAGTTATTAGAAAGTAAAAAGCTGTTAGAATATATAGCATAGGACTATAAGATAGAATTAGAACTAGGAATAAGTCTAAGGTTCTTTCCAATCTATAAGCTTACTAAAGAAGAAGGTAAAGCATTAAAAGAGTTTGTCTAGGAAAATCTATAAAAGGAATATATTAGACCATTATAATTATTAGCGGGTTATCCAGTACTATTCGTACTAAAGAAAAATGGCAAGCTAAGGCTGTATATTAACTATAGATAGTTAAACAGCATTACTAAAAAAGATAGGTATCCTTTACCCTTAATTAGCGAAATCTAAAACAGAATAGGTAACGCGTAAATCTTTACAAAGATAGATCTAAGATAGGCGTACCATTAGATTAGGATTAAGGAAGGCAATAAATAAAAGGCAGCCTTTAGGTTAAAGGAAGAACTATATAAACTATTAGTTATGCAATTTAGATTAATAAACGCACTAGTAACGTTTTAGAAGTGTATTAATAATATATTAGGAGAACACTTAGATAAATTTATTATAGTATACCTTAATAATATTATTATCTACTTAATAACTAAAAAAGAATACGGGAAACACATTAAATGGGTTTTAAAGAGACTATAGAAAGAACAGATGCTAGTAGTAATTAAAAAATACGAGTTCTTTACTAGGAAGACCAATTTTATCGGATTTATTATTAAATTAGGCCAACTTAGTATAGATCTAAAAAAGATTAAGGCTATAGTAAATTGGTAGAAACTAGAGAACGTTATATAATTAAGATTATTTTTAGGGTTTTACAATTACTGTAGAAAGTTTATAGCGTAATGGTTAAAAGACATTAAGCTATTTATGCAGTTAATAAAGAAAGAAGAACTATAGGTATGGGGAGAGAAATAAAGAGAACATTTTAAAAGAGTTAAAGAATTATTTACTTAGGAGCTAGTTCTAAAAATCTATTAACTAGGTCTAAAGACAGTTATAGAAACGGATGCATTAGACTATATACTAGGGGCGTGCTTTATATAGAAACATTAAGATAAATGGCACCTAGTAGCATACTATAGTTAAAAGATAACACCACCAGAGTTAAACTATAACATTTACAATAAAGAGTTATTAGGTATAGTTGCAGCACTAAAGAAATAAAGAGCATTCTTATAAGATATAGAAAAACTATTTATAGTTAAAACGGATTATAAGAACCTAATAGAATTCCTAATAATAAAGGAACTTAACTAAAGACAGGTTAGATAGGCGGAAATACTTATAGAATATTATTTTAAGATTTAGTATACCAAGGGTATAGATAACACGTAAGTAGACGCTCTAAGTTAAAAGGCTAAACTATAAAACAATAAGAAGCCATTAGGGGCTTTACTGCGAAAAGATATAGATGGGTTAATTAGATATAATTAACTAAAAATTATAGCAACTTAAAAAGAACTAAATAAAGTTTACGAGTTACTGGAAAGCTTTTAGGCATAAAGAATTCTAGAAGCATAACTAGAAGATCTATAGGCGGATATATATAAAAACTATAAAGCTAAGTATATCCTAAAAAGCATAATAGAAAACTTTATAGGAGACTTCTATAAGGGAATAACTTAAGGACATAATGGAGCTATAGGCTTAGTGTTAAGACTCTAAAAGGAGTATATTATTAATAGAATCTAGGGTTTAGCGCGAAAAGTTATAAAGAAATACTTAGATTACTAAAGAAATAAACTAACGAGGTAAAAGCTATATAGAGGGCTATAACCTATCGAAATACTAGGAAGACTATAGGAGGTTATATTATAGGACTTTATTATTAAGTTACCAAAATTAAGAGACCCTATTACTGGATAAGATTATAACGTAATCTTAGTAATAATAAATAAGCTTATAAAGTGGGGATACTTTATAGCATATATAGAAGAAATATTAGCAGAAGATGTCGCTAGAATTTATGTTAAGGAAGTATTCGCAAGATATAGAGCACTAAGTAAAATTATATTGGACAGAGATCTAAGATTCGTAGTAGCATTTTAGGAGGTATTCCTAGCGGAATAAGGAGTTAGAGCAGTAACTTCTACCGCATATTACCTATAGATAGATAGTTAAACGGAAAGGCTAAATTAGATACTAGAGCAGTATCTAAGGCACTATATTAATTATATATAGAATAATTGGGCATTACTGTTACTAGTTATATAATTTGTATATAATATAACACTATAAGAAGGAATGGGCATATTACTATTTAAGGCGAATTACGGATATAAGCCAAGAACATCGCTATTACTACATTAAGTAAAGAAGATAAGTAGTATAGCAAAATAAAGAATGGAGACATTAATAAATCTTTATAAGAACCTTACGGAAATAGTAAAGATAGTATAATAAAGAATAAAAAAGTACTATAATACTAGGAGATCTAAGGGTCTAGATCTTAAGGAGGGAGATAAAGTATAGCTACTATACAAAAATTTTAAGAGTTAACGACTAAGTAAGAAGTTAAACTATATTAGACTAGGACCTTTTAAAATTANATAAAGGATTTTACCNGTTATATTTAAGTTAAACNTACTAGCTAAAATAAAGATCTACCCTATATAGTATATTATAATGCTAGAGCTAGTATATAGGAATATTAAGCTACTAATCTACGAAGTAGACACGTATAGAGGATAGAAAGAAGACGAATAGTAAGTTTTAAAAATCATTAGCTATAAGGACATTAATAACAAAATATAGTACGAAATAAAGTAAATAGGCTATAATGAGACTACCTAGAAACTATTAGAGAATTTAAAGAATGCTATAGGAAAGGTATAGGAGTATTAGAAGAGATTAGGTTAGGTAGTATTAATAAAGAAAGATCGCTAAAGAATGAGTCACCTAAGGGGGACCTAAGAAGAGCAGTTGCCGAGCTACTTAGATCTATTTCCTTCTCTATTAGAGGAGAATCCGTTCTTTTATCGCTAAGTTCCTATAAACCTTATTCTATAAGTTTCTACTCCTTAAAATAGACCTTCTTACGCACCTTTTTAAAATAGATTAGTTAAGCGGACGCCGCTAAACAAGACTTAAGGGCCCGTTGCTAAGCATTAGCAGCCTCCCGTTCAGCGTCCTAAGAATGGTATAATTTAGCAAAAGCAATAGATAGTTTATTATCTAGCTATATAATAGCAGATTAAATATAAAACCTTAAGACAAATTAATTAGGGAGCTAGATAACTATTAAAAGTAATAGGTTATATATATTTAGTATTAGAGATAGAGCAAACGTTATAGGACGAATAAATATTCGCTTTAGTATACTTTAAGTAAGAGGACGGTTGTCGCGAAGATAGGTTTGCCAATATAATATAAACCAACCCCTCTTTTAAACAGCGAGAATATAGAGATGGTATAATCTCACTAAGAGATAATATTATAGTAATAGTGCGACTATAACGAGCGGTTAAAGAAGAAGAAATTACTTTAGGTATAATAAGCAATAATATTAACTAAATTAATTAGACGGACATTATACCTCTAATAAATAACTTAAAGATATTTTAAATCTTTAAGAATAAAGATAAAGAGGAGGGAGATAGTATTACGGACGCTTTAAGTACAATATTACGACTACTTAGAGAAGAGTTAGAAGAAGCTAGTTAGTTAATTTAGGCATAGTCTAGGATAGAGCTAGTAGAGCTATATAATAAGGAATAGTAACCAAGGTTATATAATATAATCTATATAATCTATAGGATCTATATAATCCGTAATAGAGTAGATAGAGCACACGTATATTATATATAAGAAGGATTTTATAGGAGTACGGTTGTATATTTAAGGACCCTTAGTCCCTACCTAGATAGTTCCTTCCTTATAGTAATTCTTAGAATATAATTAGAGTTAATCTATTAGGCAACCACTCTACTAATTATTATTACGTTATTAACTTTAATTTGCATTACCTATACACCTAGCCTAATAACGAGCCCATTGTAGTACCCGCTATAAGGTTTCTTTACACCTCTTCGTTCCCCTACTAACTGCTCTTTTAAGTAGATTCTATAGTATATCCTAGCCCTACCTTTATATATAGAACCCTAACCTCTGCTAATTTATAACTAGTGCTAGTCCTACCTAAATAATTTTACCTATACGTCTTTAAAAGACTAGAAATCTAATAATAGGATTCTAGAGGCTTATAATAAGACGCACTATATTAGATCTAATACCTTTAGTCCTTATAATCGATATATACGTACTAAGAGTGGTAGTTATATTAAGGTAAGCTTTTCTATTCTTAATAGATTTCTATTACTAACTTTAAGCTTTAATAGCCTGGGCCTAAGTGACAACGTTCCTTTAATATTCATAACTACTATATTATCCGGGCTCTCTCTTATTCTAGCGTAAATACTAAATAACTTAGCTAAATTTAAAACTATGCTATGGCCATTTATACTGCCTATAATTCCTAGTAAGCTAGCTAGTAATGCCTAATATAAGAGTAAGGTTAGTATATTAAGGATAGGGTAAGGGATAGGGGTAATAAGAAGAAGGTTGCCGTCTATTATAGGAAGAAGTTTGTGTATACGCGTTAAGTTTTAAAAGAGCATAATATAATACGGTATTAGGTAGGTTACCCTTTAGGTACCTAGCAAATAGGTAACTAATAGTTGCTATAGTAAGGTCTCGGTAGTTCTAGACTATGCTAGCTAGCTAATATCTCTATTTATTTTAGGCTTAAGCGTGTCTTTATTAACTATAAGCTTACGCCGTAAGAGCTTTATTAGTATTAGTTTGGACCTAATATTAGTATTAAGCGTTCAAGAATCTCTACCCTAGCTATACCTTATCGTCCTACCCCTATTTTTATACCTACTTATACCCCTACTAAGGGTTCTAGATCTTATTTTTATTAGCTATCCCTTAAAGGGCTAATGGATACTAATCCTACTCCTAAGGATAAGGCATAGTGGCTTTTTAGATTAGGTATTTGGGGTTTATTCCTATATATAGCAGTAATTAAGGACCTTAATTAGGTGCTTAGGAAGGCCTTAAAAGGCTTTTAGGAAGGGCTAAGGAGCCCTAAAAATAATATTCCTAATATAGATAAATAAATGGGAATGCAATTCTAGTAAAATGCCCTATTAACTCTATGCTATGTATATAAAAAGGCTAAAGACCTGTCCTGCCTTAGGCCGTAGCCCTATTCCTATAGTTTTTTATTTTATTTTTTTTAAATCATTTATATTATACTACGTACAATACTACGTATATAGCCTTTAGGCTATAGCGCTATAGTTCTATATATATAAATCCTTTCTAGGCAGCTTAATATATACTAGTAGCTATGTCCTAGTAGTTTATAAACCCCTAAGCTAGGAGTTTATAGCTCCTTAATAAAACACTAAGTTACTACAACTACTAGGGAATGAGAAAACGATAGGAAAAATATAAGAAATCCTAATACCTGTCCCTGTCCTTTTACAATTTATTTCTATCCTTTTACTCTCTAATATCTTTTTACTAGAACCTTAGTAGAAGTTGCCTCCTTCTAAGGTTCTTATTTTATTTATTCTTCTATAAAACCCTCTAAGCTAGTACTACGTACTAGCTTAGCTGCTTTAAGAGTCTCGCAGTCTTTACTATTAGCAAAGTAGTCTTCTTTACAATTAATGCAAAGAGGGGTAGTATGCTTGCAGGGCTTGCCTATTATTATATAGGTAGAACAGGAGTAGTCTTTAGATAAATACGTAGCTGTATAGAATCTATAGGCTCTAGTAGAGCATCTGTCTCCTATATGGCCAAATTTTTGACAGCTAGTATACTGCGTAGTAGGAAAGACATCTAGGTATTTTACTACCTTAGTAGCTGTACCCGCAATTAGAATATCTTTTTGCTTAAAGGATTTCTTGTCTTTTCTCTTCGTTTTCTATAGTAAAGACTATAGAGCCGAATCTGGTTTATAGATCGTGTCTTTTTACACTAGATAAGATCCATTTAGGTAGTCCTTATATCCTTATAGGATTAAAGGTCTCAATTTCTTCTTTTAGAAGCTTAGAGCCTCCTTCTTCTAAAAAAGGTAGGGTAGGAACCCCATGGGCTATAATTTAAACCCAAGGTTCTAGTTTTTATTCTCTTTAGAAGGTAAAGCAGTTATGCTAGATATCCCTATATTTGACTAGGAAATCTACATTATACTCTTCTATAGTTATAAGGAAAATATTTTGTTTTCCTTTAGTTCTAGCTATAGACGCTAGTACTAGCTTTTCTACTTATAGTTTTAATGCAAATAGTTAGTTAACTTTATTCCGTATAGAGAAGGTATTAAGAGGTTAGTCCTTTTTGTCTATAATTAGAACTAGCTTCCTTTCTTATAGCTGCTTTTTCTTACTTCTAGTAGAAGTAGAACTCCTACTAAAAGGTAGTAGTAGTGATAATAAGGAGGGTAGGGAGGGCGAAGAAGGGAGGCCCCTCTTTAGCCTCTTTGCGTAAGTTTCTTTAATAGGAGCTACCTCCTTACGGAGAGCTCTTATTTCTTCTACTAGTCCTTTTAGGACATCTTTTGCCTCTTCTTTTTCTTCTTCTTCTCTTATAAAGGGGTTTTCTCCTATTATAACACCTTGTATATAGTCCAGTAGCTGTCCAACTTGTTTTTCTTTTTCTTCTCCTTCTAGCCCTTTATAGGCCTGGATTAGGCTTTTTAAAGCCTCGCGTAGATATTGTTCTGGAGAAAGGGAAGAGGGAGGTATACTAGGCATACTAGCCGTAGTAGTCGTTAGTTTTATTATCTTTTTTATAGGTTTTTGGTTTTCTTTTTCAGGAGAAGACTAAGGATGTCCTCTTTTTTCTCCTGTCCTAAATAGGCTAGGAGAACGAGAAGGGAAAAAAGTGAATATAGGCTTATTATCACTTATTTCTATAGGGGGTTGTTTTTGGGGCCTGTCGGGTACAGATAAGAGTTCGTCATCACTTGTCTCTGTAGTGTATTCGCCTCTAGAAGGCTTTTTAGGCTTTTTTTTAGGCTTAGTAGCCTAAGTATTTTTCGGCATTTTGTAGCTAGTAGCTTATAGGGGGTTCCCTAGACAAAAAGTCTTACTAGTTTTTATTACCCTTATACCTTTTCTCCTTACTAATCCTACTAGAAGATTTCTGGGGAGATTAGGCTAAAAGGTAGTAGAAAACTAGCCCCTATTTAGTATTCGTTTTAGTATTTAGTTTTAGTATTCCTATCTATACCTCGCTTATAAGCTAGGACCACCCTTAAGAAGAATTTTCTGTTGGGGAAAAGGGGGTAAAATGACAAATAAATCCACCTCTAGCTCCCTAGGCAGTAGTAATTAGGTCTTGAAAGTTGGAAAATCGATTGTTTTTAATAGAGAGATGGGTATGCGTAAGTTTTGAAGTGTGGCGCTACCGTTTGGTAAGGTCGCATGTGCGGTGAAGGTTTTTATTCCTATGGTTTCTAGAGCCTGTCTATTCTATATCTAATTTAACCTACTTACTTTTTTCGCGAGCTTTCTTTATAGGTCGCGATAACACTATAGTATTAGAGCGCTTTTTGCGACTTATAGATTATAGACCTTGGTTTTAATATTCTTTTAGAATATCTTTATAATAATTAAGGTAATCCTCTAGTTCCTATATAGAGTTCTTAGCGGGCTAGCCTAGCTATTTAACTTTAAATTAAAGCTTGTTCTTAATAGACTTATAGCATAGTATAGCTTTAACCTAGTACTACTCGCCTACTACCTTAGGGTATTTAATTGGGCCTAGACGGAAGTTCTTTTCCGGTGGTAGTCTATACTATAGCTTTAGTAGGTTTATATAAAACACTAGATGTATATAGGCTATAGATAGGGGTAGCTAGAGACAATAGGCTAGCTTACTAATTTATTCTTTAACTTAAAAGGGACCTAGGTATCTTATATTAAGCTTCTTTAATAGTTAATGGGTCTTAATATTTGTTAAACGTAATAGAACCTTATTGCCTACTCTGAAATACTTATCCTAGTACTTATAGTTATACTAAAGTCTCTGTTATTTTTAGGCATCTTATAGGCTCTGCTTTATATACTTTTATTACTCCTCCTATTCCTAAAGGTATCCTTATACTCTTTAGTAGATATTTTTAAACTTCTTAGTAGGATCCTATAACTAATTATGCGGCCTTAGCTAGTAATTATTAGGTATACTATTAAACCTAAATAGTTAAACGCTATAGGCAATCTGGATTAGTGTATACTTATATAATATATATTGCTTTAAATTATAAGCGTACTCCGCGTATAGAAGTAGCTTATACTAGTTATCTTACTAGTAGTTTAAATACATTTGTAGGTAAGACTCTAGTTCCTAGTTCTAGCGTTCTATTTACCTGTCTATTTATAGATAGAAAGCTATACTATAATAGTGGTCTATCTTTAAATGGAAGTATAGATCCGACTAGTACTGGCTTATAAAGACGCTGCCCCTATTAGTAATAATAGAGTATAGCTAATTTACTTTAAGAAAGCATTTCTCCTTAATTAGGTTAGCGAGCTCTTATATATTAATCGTCTTATTAATAAAAGGGTATTAGACGTACTTTAAAAACTTATTAATAAGTACGAGGACCGAATTATATATTCGTCTTTAGCCATCTTTAGATAGTGGGAGATCTATAATAAAGTCTATAGCGTAATATTGCTATAGCTTACTAGCAGGGAGAACTAATTTAAGTAGACCCTATAGCTTATGCCTACGGATCTTATATACTTAATACTTCTTGCAATAGCTAATATACTCCTTTACTTTCTAATTAAGCCTTAGCCAATAGTATTTACGCTAAAGTAATTCTATTATTTTTGCTTAACTATAGTGTGCCGCCTAAAGGATTATTGTAATTCTTTATAAGAATCTTCTATTATAGGTTTACTTTTTATAGTACTTAAACCTTATTACCTTCATATAGTAGGCCTATTAGGTCTAGTTCCTAATAGTAGCGCCTAGCAGTTTCCTTTCTGTTATATTTCCAGTCTACTTCCGTATTAAAAATAGTATAAAAAGCATCCCTTTATTGCACCTTATAGATAAGATCTATTAACCTTTTAGATAGTTTTTAGGTAAAAGCTATTTTATCCTATACTACTTTAAGTATAAGACTAGATAGTACTATAGATCTTATAACTCTTTAATACGCGTATATTAGGAAGGCCACTATAAGGTTAAAGTCCTTTAGTTATTATAGGGCTCTAAGTTCTAATTGCTTTATAGCTTCGCTATTAGTTTAAGGGGATAGCTTAGCAATTAGAGATAGTGTATTACTAGGTTCCGAGAATATATTAGGGACGTCCTATCTAAGTATATTTAGACCCTTATTAGTAACGGATTAAGTACTAGCTAGAATATTAATAGAGACTAATAGGGCTTATACCGCCTAAGACTTAATATATAGAACTGTAGGTGCTTAAGTATCTTATACCTGGAGCTTATTTTATAATATAGGGAGTAAGATATCTATTATCTGTTTTCCTTCTTTTATTTTAAAGCCTTTGGTATAGTTTAGCCGTTATAACGGTCTATTAATAGGGTTGTTTTCCCCTAGCTTATATTTAATTTTAAAATTAAATCGCGTAAGCTTCTTTACTTATTTAGCTTATTAAAGTATAAGCTCCTTTATAGTTATAAAGTAGTATAAATTATAGTGATTTAAGAGTATATAAGTGGTATAGCTCGCGTGCTTAAGGTAGTATTGCTACTATTTAAAGCAGTCAACTATAGCCAGTAGTTTCTTATTGTGGGTATAATACCTAACTTTAGGCCCTTAGAATTTTCTGCTATAGAATACTACTAGTCTTTAGTAGAGCTAGGTAGCGTCTAGGTGCCTATTAGGTTATAGTAGAATACTAATAAGGGTAAAATTTAATATATTAGTAATTATTATTAATGGCTAATCTGGGTTAAAATACCGTAGTAATAAAGCTTTTATAAACTTTGTATAAAGTTTCTAAAAGGCCTTTTAAACCTTTTTGGGCTATAACTATAGTTTATACTATTTAGTTGTTCCCTTTTTAGCTTTCTTCCTTACTACCTTTAAGCTTTTTACTCCTTAGGTTAGGTCTTAGGAAGCTTTTATAATATAGTTAGATAGGTATTAGGCGATATCTAAGTAGTTATAAATAAAGCGCCTATAGAAATTGGCAAAGCCTAGGAATACTTAAATATCCTAGTAGCTCTTTAGCTTTAGCTATTCCTAGATTATCTATACCTATATTAGGTCTATAACTATACCTATAGGTATTATAATATAACTTAGGAACTTAACATACTTAGTATTAAAGATATACTTTAACGCCTTAGCGTAGAGGCCCTAATTATCTAAACGTTCTAGCACTTTGCGGACGTATTACTTATACTAATCCTCATCTTCTAAGTAGATTAGGATGTTATTTAAATAAATAACGTATATACGGTCGACTAGTCCCCCTAAGGCTCTGTAAATATATAATTGGAATATTGTAGGCATATTAGCTAGCTTAAAAGGCATTACTAGATACTTAAAGTGGCCGTATTAGGTCTTAAAAGCGGTCTTTTACTTATCCCCTTCTTTAATATAAAGCCTATAATAGGCGTCTTATAAATCTAACTTTATAAAAATCTTCGCCCTAAATAATTAATCTAGCATTTTACTAACTAGTGGTAGTAAGTAACGGTTCTTAATTATAATCTTATTAAGACCGCGATAGTCTATATATAGCCTTATAGTTCCATCTAGTTTTAGGATAAAGAGGATTAGTGCGCCTACTAGTAACTTACTAGGCTAAATTTATCCCTTTTCTAGTAAGCTATTAAGGTACTCCTATAGGATCTTAAGCTCTTTACGCAAGAGGTTATAGATAGAAAGGTTTAGTGGTTATTTACCTTTTTTTAAATTAATTATATAATCATACTCTAAGTTCTATAGTAGGACTTTAGCTCTCCTACCCAAAAATACCCTTAGTAAGTACCTTAGGCCTATTAGAATATTTAATAAATTAGGGTCGCGTTTATCCTTTATATTATTATTAGGTAAGTTCTAGAGCTCCCTTAAAATACTTATAGGCAGCGTTATACGCTATAGTGGTTGCTTATATATAGTTACTACTATATATTATACCGTTTTATACAGTAGCTAGTAAAGGGTAGGGAAATCCTTAACGTAGCGCTTAAGATGCTATAGTATACTCTTTAAATATTACTTAAGCCATAGTAACCTATGGCGATTGAAGTATCTTATAAAATCTTTAAGATCGCCGCCTCCTTATACTATTTCCGCGACCTATCTAGCAGTTCCCTATAGAGTCTCCGTTATAAAGGGGTTATTACCTATACTAGGCTCTATACCTATCTTACTATTAAATAGGGGTTGGATTTAATACTCCTTTAGGTATAGAGTGTATACTATTTCGCCTAGGGCTACATTCTCTAAAATATCCTTTAGGCTTATTAGTAATATACGCCCTTTTAAATCTTTATTATTCTACTATTTAAAGGCTCCTATCTTAAAGTGTATTTTAGGATTTGCTTTTATAAGCTAAGGGTATTTAAGAATAAGGTTATAACCTATAAAGTTAGCCGCCTAGAAGGGTTACGGGCTAACTACCTTAGTATAGTTATATATATTAGCTACTAACACTATAAGCTTATAGGCACTATATAGTTTAATCTAATACTTATCTAAAAAGCTTATAATAGGTTTCTGCTACCTTTACAATGGGATAAGTTTATACTCTTTTACTAAATTATATTATATAAGATTAATTTTGACGCTACTATTATATAGTACTTAGAACTAATATACCTTACTTATAGGGGGTATTGTTTTTAGCTTAATAGTAATATAGAAAGTCTCTCCTTCTATATCTTGCCTTAGTTGCAGCCGGGAAATGTCCGCGACTAGGGCTTTTCTTTTTTTAGATTATTAGTGCGGTTATTACCCTACTTATTTTTCTAATAAGATCTACCTCTAGAGTTTCTCTTAACTTCTTAAAGTGTTTTTATAAAGGTGCTAAATAGGTATTAGGTTAACCCTAGGAGTCTTTCCCGTTATTTAAGGCTTCTAACTTTAACCTTTTTAAAGTTCTCTTTAAGAACGGCTTCTTTAAAGGTTAGGTTTACCCTATATTACTACTAAAGTGCCTATACTTTTAGTAACCCCCTAGCTTTCTACCGGAAGAGGTCTAGTTCTTTACCGTATCTTTAGCGTTTAGGACCACTTATTTAAAATCTATATATATAGTAATCTGCAATAAGGCTCTTACGCGCTTTATTTTATTATAAATTACTAGCTTAATTTTAGCCTAGATAAACCTAACCTTTTTCTTTTTATAGATACTACTATTTTTATTTTTAAAGGGTTCTAGATCTATCTGTTAAGTATAAGTTTCTATAAAGTTTATAAACTAGTAGAAGTTATAGCGGTTAAGCTGTATCCTATTCTAGAATAGCTCTATATTATTATATTATATAATATATAGGTCTTAAGTCCATTTCTTTAAAAGGGTTTATAGCTGTGGCTATATAGTAATTTACTCTTTATTAAGCTAATTAAGTGCAATCTAGTTTAGTAATTAGTCTTTAATCTTGCTAATAATCTAGCGTATACGCTCTTTGGTATTATCTTATATTATTAGCATCTTAAAGAAGTTGTCTACCTTACAAACCTAATTGTTTAACTACTGGGCGTTGGGTTTATGGCGAAGTTCTAGACTACTAAAGGCCTTAGCTAGTTAGTTTATATCCTTTTTTTATTTATAGCGTAGATAACTCTCTAAGTCTTTTATACCTCCTTAGGTAGGTACTAAGTAGCTTTTAGAAAGCCCTTAGCCTTAAGTAGGTTATAAAAGAATTTGCCTAGCTTAGATTAAACCCTACTAGATATAGATTTGCCCTTAAAGGGTTCTAATATATTTATTAGTAGCTTCCTTCTATATAGCTTTTAAGAGCCTTATAACAGCTTCCTAATATCTATCTTAAAGAAGATTAATATAGGGCTTTTAACCTTCCGAACTTGGGCCTAGGGAGGCTCCTACTATAGAGGTAGTGTTAATACTAGTAGCTAGTATAGGCTTCCTAACAAGGCTTAGGTCTTAAGTTAGTAATTAGCTTAAATTACCTAACGGGGTAAGCCCGCTTAGCTTATAAGTAGTTTATATACCACTACTATACTAATTATAGGCTAGTGGTCTTCTGGGAAGGTTCCGGTTAGTTCCCTAGTTAAATATATTAGTATATTCCTCTAGCATTTCTAGCTTAGGGGAAGATCTTAAAGTTACCTTTAGCGCTTAATCTTCTAATCGGCTTAGGTAGGGCTAGAGGGGTTCTAGCTGCTTTTTAGCGGTATTATAACCGTTATAGAGGGTGTTTATATTTTCCTTAGTGTTGCCGGTAACTATAGGTATGTAAGAGTCTTTAAGCTCCTAAAGTATCTAGGTATTAGGGCTTATTCAGCTATCTTACCTAAAGGGTTATATTGTTATAATCTCTCGCTATTAGAGGGACCTTTTTACCTTAGCGCGATAGCTTTCTATAAGGTGCCTGTAGAGTTTCCGTTTAGGTTATCGCGAGATTTTTTTAAGGAAGGATAGTAGTTATAAATAAAAGATATAAATAAACAATCTAGTTCTTAAAGCCGACTACCCTTCTAAAAGGAGTAGGAAGGATTTATATATAAGGGGATCTTATAGATAGGGGGCTATAAGGACACGATTGTGGAATATAATAGATTAGTAAGAAAGATAAATCCTTAAGGAGGTATGGCCTCTAGGATTGTGGAGACTATATATTACGGGTATATGCCTTTAGTATATAACCGGTGACTATCTAAGGGGCGTTTAGGGGTTGTCCTAAGGGCAACCCAAGGTGTCCGTAATAATATCCCTTACAATATTATTCTATACGACTAGTTAATTAGTATTAGTAAAAATAGCTAATTACTTAATAAAATTAGCCTAACCTAGCTATTTCTATTCTATAAATGTATATAAAATTATACTATTAATAGGTGTTAGCTACTAGTACTAGATAGCTATAATAGCTATATATTACCTAAATTTGATTAGCTCTGCCTAGATTACTAGATAGTTTTCTTTTATATACCGGCGCATTTATTATATTTACTATAGCCACTAGATATAAGCTGTTTGTTAATCCTAAAGTAGGCCTATAAACACCTTATAGAATAGATAATAGGCTATAGTATTAACTATATTAATAAACGCGAATTCCTACTAAGATTGGCTCCCTAGAACTCGGTCGCCCCCCAAACTCAGTTACTATACTAAAATTAACTCTCTTACTTGCCCACCTATTTTCTACACCGCTAACCGTTTAATATAGATTAAAAGGAGCAGAATCTATAAATGGCTGTTGCTAATTTTAATGCCGGCAAATTTAAATCTGGTACTTAAGCTACACGAGCATACGGTGTCCCTTAGTTAACTTTTAACAATTGTATAAGTAGCAAGCAGCTATAACGAATTGCTTACTAGTATAAATAGCGATTAACTCCTATATAAGAAGACTTCCTTACTAATTAGATGCTCGAATAAAACCTATAAGGATTTATCCTATTATATACCCGATTATAAGAAATAGCGGTTTAAATCATTAATTAAAATTATAACACTAAGGCCCTTAGCAAGTTATAGGTCTCTAACTATTTATAACGTAATCCTTAAATTAAATCCTTAGTTAGTTAACTAATAGAGGCCGCTAAAGCTAAGGGAGTACAATATAAGCAAATCTAAGAGTTCTATTATCTTTTAGAGATAGTATAGAAGGCAAGCGGTATATAGGTAGAGAATACCTAGAATATAAACAAATTTGGTATTATATTAGGTGTATATACAAATTTAGTAAGACTAGGAGATGCTTTAAAAAAAATAACCCTTATATAGTCGCCTAAAGATCGCAAATAGGTATCTACCGTAGAGTTAATCTTGGCGCTTAGCCGGTTAATTTAGCCTCTAACAATCTTTAAGGGAAAGTATATTTAAATAAGCTGATCCCATTATAATAAGGTACCTAATTGGGTATATACAACTTCTAAAACCGGTTAAATAGCTAATCGCATCGCATTTAATTGGCTTACTAAATTATTTTTACCTAAAACTAAATTAACTAGCGATAAAGCTTAATTGCTTATTCTTAACGGCTACGGAAGCTACTATACTATAGAATTTCTATATGAATATAAGACTAATAATATATAGCTTATCTTTCTTCCTCCTTATTTAACGTATATTTTATAACCCTTAGATCTATTATACTTTTGCCTAATTAAGTTAAAATATTAAGAGTAGATTGCTAAGCTTATATATATTAATAATGAAGCTCTAATTAAAAAGCACCGCTTTATTAAGTATTACTATAAGGTCTAAGAGGAAGGCCTTATAGTAAGGACGATTAAATCTAGGTAGCGTACCTCTAGTATTTATCCATAGAGTCCGCGTAAAGGTCTTAAATTCTTACTGCTTAAAAAGAAGGCTCTAATAAAGGCTCTAAGCTTTAAGCAACCTAAAAACGATTAATTTAATATTCCTGCTACCCTAAAGAAACTATATAATATATAAAATATATTATAAAGCCTTTATACCAAGCGTACGCCTAATTAAAAGACAAGGGCTCTTTTATAAAAAGTAGCCCGATAATTTAAGTAACTTACTGTATACGCTATATATTAAGAGGCTTAAATATATAGCTTATAATCGCAGCTTAAGGACCTTAAGGGCCTAAAAAGACGTAAGCGGGTGGCCGTAAATCTAAATATAAAGTTTGCAAATATAGATTTAATTAAAGAAGTTATAGGTAAGGTAGAGAAGGAAGAGGCATATATAAAGGCAGAGGAGACAAAATCACGACCGAAAAGGGCGTCTGCTCGAAAGGCCAAGGCCAATATATTAAAACCTATGTATTTGGAGGTGGTCAACCTTAATTAATCTAGTGTAGATAGCTTAAATTAATAGGGTAACCAATTAGGTTAAGCGTCTAAGTATAGGGGTTAACCGAGTTCCAGGGGTCCGATCTTACTATATAGGTAGGATAGATAGGCAGTAATATATTAGAATAATATAGAAGTAGAATTCGCTGCCATTTATAGATCTACTTATTTACTATACTACTAAATAAGAAAAGGTTAGCAGTAGCTATATATCCTTAATATTTATAAGTTTACTTATTTCCTATACTAATAAATAAAACAAGATTAGTAGTAGCTATATATTATTAATATTTATAAGTCTACTTACTTGCTCTACTAATAAATAAGATAAGGTTAGTAGTAGCTATATATCCTTAACATTTATAGGTCTACTTACTTACTATACTAATAAATAAGATAAGGTTAGTAGCAGCTATACATCCTTAATATATATAGGTTTATATATAAGCTATACTAATAAATAAGACAAGGTTAGCAGCAGCTATATATCCTTAATATTTATTATAAATTTGGTATATATTATTATAACAAAACGCGAAACTTTTAATTAAATATTTCTTTATTCCTCTAAGCATATTAGTATACTCTTATATATTTATATCTTTTATTAACCTTACACCCTTTACTATATTAGGTCTCTAACCACTTCTATAGTCTCTAGTATAATAGTTTTATTTTCTGCAATTTATATAAGCTTTATTTTTAAACTACTAGTTTTACTATAGAGTCTACCTAGACGTCTTCTACTACTAAGATCCCTAGTTTAGCCTCTACTCCTTAGTCCTATAATTAGTTAATCCTTAGCCCCTAGGTTTCTATAGTTTTTTATTTTCTCTTTAAGTTTTTTTAATACCGCTTAGGCCCATTAGCTCTACACTATATTATAGTTTAAATACTTACTATATATTACGGGACTCAGTTAATCGAGGCATAAGCGCCGTAAAGAACGTATATAAGCCTGTATAATTAGACCGTCCATTAACGAGGATATTAAGCTAAGGAGCAGAAGGTGGTGGAAAGGACGTCTATATACACGTGCTAAGTCTTAAGCGAGCCCCTGACCAGATCTGTTACGGGTGCCGTAACACTATAGTGCCTTATTTATATTAGTCCTTATTATATTTTACTAAACTAATTACTTTAGTATAGCAAGTTGTCCACTTTAATAGCTTACTTAATTAATTCTCTTACATTATTTAAATCGTCTATTAGTATTATAGTATTTTTAAACTTTAGCCTTTAGTTCCCTCTTATACTATACTATTAACGCCTCTTAGTTCTATTTAGTTTACGCTACTAGTATTTAGAACTATATTATATAGTCTATTACTAATCCCTTTTATATAAGCTAATAAAGCTTCCCTTTAGCTATTACTATTAATTTCGGATCTTTATATATCTATATAAGTCTATTAGTAAATCTTTCCAAGCTTAAAAATATATACCTATTAGAACGCTAAGGCCCTAAGGGTATATAGCAACGTAATAACAGTAGCGGAATGCAATAGGTATCTGGTTCTTAATAAAGTAGAACTATAGAACTAAATCCTACCGTTCTCTAATACGGGGCGACTATATTTTACGCTAAGCTAGTTACGGTAAGTACGTCTCTATAGCCTAATAATTGCCCCCCCTTTCTTAAGCGGCTATCCTTAGCCGACGCTATTATACAATAGAAGTGTTATTGTTGTCCTTTACTAAATAAGAAATGTGTAGTAAAATATAATATAATTAGATAATGGAATAATAGAATAATAGGATAATAGGATAATAAAACGCTAGGGTCTATAAAGACCTATAAAGGTAGGAGTCCCCCTAAGGTAGAATACTAGTTTTCCCTTTCTATTTTAATTTAATTTGTTTAGCCTGTGACTTGCCATCTTTAAAACTTCTAATTAATTATAAATCGCAAGTGTAACGCCACCAGTTCGCTTACTAGCGAGCCTTTTATAAGTATTCTTTATACTTACGTATAGTAGGCGCTAACTTTACTAGACGCTATCTAAGCTCCTATATCGCTCGTAAGGTACTTTACTAGCCTTACTTAAACCTATTTACCTCCACTACGCTAAGCGCGTGGCTACTACTAGGTGGGCTACTTATGGTAAGCAGGCTAACCGTAATTACGGTTACTACCGATAGCTAAATAAGTTGTGCCAAGTAGTAAGTCTATATGCATTAGTTTAGGTTTTAATAGCTAATAAGACCAGGTCCCTAAGGCCTTTTATAGCCTAAATAAGCTACTTACCCTTATTAATAGGACTAAGCGCTATTAAGTTACTAGTAGGGATACAGCTAACCTTAACGCTTGCGTTACTACTACCTAGAAATCCTTTATAAAGGATATTAAAGCCTTCGTACGTACTGACGCTAAGTATAGTCTCCGCCTGCGTTTAAAGGGCGAAGACTTTCCCCTATTCTAAGTATAGGAATTATAGGCCATCCATTATACCCTTAAAGGGATTCTTAACGTAATACGCGCTTTAGTATTTACCACCTAGTCTAATATTACCCTTCCTAACTTTATAGGCGCGAGCATAAAATCGGCTGGTTATAGTTAAGTGGTAGTTTTAATACCACGTCTTAGATAATTAAGCCTGTTAATTAAAGCCTTATTAACTCTTACTATAACTTTAGAAAGTAGGTAAACTATAAGCTTTTAAACGGTAGAGAGGAAGTTAGAGGAGACTGCGTATTTAAGCGGGCCGTTAAGAATATTTTATCCCTAGGCCTTTTAGATAGTCTCTTTAGCTTTATTATACTAGTTTCTTTAATCTTTAGCCATTTTACTAACGTTAGAGATGTTCTTAAAGATTAATATAAACGTATCCTTTTCTAAAGATGCCTATAGTCCGTTATTATAGTTAATAAAATTAACTACTACACTAGTAGTATCTGCGTAGTTTTCTCGTAAGAGCAAAATCTTGTTATAGATTTAGATAAGTACCACCTAGCACTAATTAGCCGCGAAGCCTCTAACCTCTATAAGAACGTTACTAATCTATTACTTAGTTCCTTTATATAGTACCAGCGGTCTACTAGATAAAGATATAATAAGTATACTATTATTAATTCTGCTTAGTTTATGCTTTAACTAATTATAGCTGTCTTTAAGGTTTATTAAGAGTAAAAAAGTAAAGTTCTAAATAGGGTTTTCTAATCTAAATAGTCTATTAAATTTAGGTAGCGGTATAGAGTTCTACCGGCTCTAACTGTTAAATAAACTAATTATAATTTTCTATACCTAGTATAGAAATTTACTATTAGCTTAATAAAGGCGGTCAGCAGAGCTAATATCTTTATAGTAAATAATACTAGACGGTTATACGCAAATATTCTTCTACCCTTACCTTACTATTAACACGCATTAGATTTCTATAACTAAAAAAAGTAAATAAGAAAGCGTAATAAAAAGAGCTTTAGGAAATACGGTAAATAAACGGATGGATTATATAGCTATTATCTATATTTCCTCCCCTACCTTAGAACTTAACTGTTCTCCAGTTAAATATTTTATACTTAGTTTTATTAAATAATCTTTCTAAAACGCGTACTTCTTAAACTACGCGGTATTGCGATATTAGTGAATTTTATATAGTATCTTCCTTAGGTTCTAGCTCTCCTGTTATTTCTTATAGTATAGTTTTACCTAATTAGTTAAGCTAGTCTTCCTAGCGGACCTTAGATATCTATTATTAATAGAACTTCTTTAATTTATTCCCTAGAGTTTAATTACGGAACAGCGTGCTATTAAGATCCTTAATTAAGTACTATCCTTTATAAGGGTAACTCTTACGTATACGGAACGGGCCTAGCTATTTTAAATTTAACCTATAACTACTAGAATAATTTTAATTAAGCTGCGTATTATAGAGTATAACTATATCTCTAACCTTAAATCCGTCCTGGTGAATATAATAGGTGCCATTAAAATACTCTTTATTTGCTATCCTTAGCCGTCTTATATACGCGATAGCTTCTTATATATTCGCGCCTCTTTAGTTAAACTGATTTATATAGAGTGCTAATAGCTCTACAGTAGTCTGGACTATTTACTTAGGTAGTATTTACTAGGTAGGTATATAGAGTTTAATAAAAAGAACATGCTTATACCAATATATAACTCTCGCTAGTGCTATTTCCGTAGACCGCTTAATAGTTATTCTGTCTGTCTATAAAACGGTATAAAGATTATTTAGCTATAAGCCATCTATCTTCGCCAAAGCATCTATTATAGGTTTATGGCCTTACTCTATAAAGCCTTACGCCTAAGCGTAATATATAAAAGCTATAACCCTCTTAATATTATAGAGCTCTATAAGCGCAGCGGTAATATTAGTATTCTCTCCTTTACTATCTACAGAGAGCTATCTAAATACTCCCTATTGGCAGATAATATCTTTATAGAGGAACTTTGCTATACTTTTTATATCCTTATTTTAAAGGGCCTAAGCTTTTACCTACGTCAGGAAAACAGGGAGTGGCGTAGGAAATTTGGTTTCGCTAAAAGTACTTTTGGGGCCCAGGGCTAGCTTTCCGCCATATTAGCCAAACCCTGGGGCTATACGCTAGCTTTTCGCCATATTAGCCAAACCCTAGGGCTATACGCTGGCTTTTTGCCATATTAGCTAAACCCTAGGGCTGTACGCTGGCTTTTCGCCATATTAGCCAAACCCTGGGGCTGTACGCTGGCTTTTCGCTATATTAGCTAAACCCTAGGGCTATACGCTAGCTTCTGGCTATAAAATAAATATTATTACTATTATTGCATTTATTGCTATTAGGGTATTAAAATTCTAAAGGCCTCCTATAGGCTCCTAGCAGGCTTTTTAGCAGGCTCTTAGCAGGACTTTAATTTTCCTAATTATTTAAATTGTCCTACATAACAGTACCATCGGGTCCCCATTCTATTCCCAACAGCCTCTACACGTGCCTTTATATACCCCTTATACACCTAAATGCCACCTTATTTTTTAACCTTTCTTTACCCTCCCTACCTAGGGAGGCACCAGAACGGTAGCTAGCAGAGGACTGTGACCAGAACCAGACGACGGTTGTCAGAACCAGACGACGGTAGAACCAGACGACGACCATTCAAACGACCAGCCAGCGAACACCACGATTGATTCGATCGATCGATCGAATCGAACTAGAGCCTTGATATCAACCTGTTACCAAATCGAATCGAATCAAGGCCTCCTAAGGAGGCACCCCAGATAACCACCGTTCGAATGTACAGCCGGCGAACGCCTGTAGAGAACGATTNGAATNAATTAGAGCCTTNAATCGGGCCGATCCCTTCCCTAAATTAAATCAGGTACTGACATGGCAGGCAGGCAGGCAGGCAGGCAGGCAGGCAGGCAGGCAGGCAGGCAGGCAGGCAGGTAGGTAGGTAGGTAGGTAGGTAAGCAGACAGGTAGGTAGGCAGGTAGGACCGTCGCCAGAACCATAACCGTCGCCGGAGCCAGACGATAATCGTTTAAACGACCAGCCAGTAAACACCACGATTAATTCAATCGGTCGATCGAATTAAACCAGAGCCTCGATATCACCCTATTACCAAATCGAATCGAATCGAATCGAGGCCTCTTAGGGAGGCACCCCAGACGACCACCGTTCAAACNTACAGCCAGCGAACGCCCATAGAGAACGATTNNAATTAATANAATTAATCGCAATCGAATCAAGCAGAGCCTTCGATCGGGCCGACCTCTATCCCGAATTACAGATACAGACAGGTAGGTATAGACAAGTAGGCACGACAGGCAGGCACAGACAGGTAGGCACGAACAAGTAAGACAGTCAGACAGGCAGGATAGGCAGGACAGGCAGGACAGGCAGGACAGGCAGGACAGGCAGGACAGGCAGGGCAGGTAGGGCAGGCAGGGCAGGCAGGGCAGGCAGGCAGGCAGGGCAGGCAGGGCAGGCAGGGCAGGCACTAGGCCTAGTTAGGAAATCAGTACATAGCCAGCGGATCATCGGGAACGCCGCCAATTGACGATTTAGAGTCTACGAGAGATATCCCTTATAGCTACCATTAATTTTAAATTTTGAATTTTATTATTTATTTTATAATTATAAATATTACAGCTATAGGAAATATTATATAAAATGTATAAAATGTATAAAATGTATAAAATGTACAAAATGTATAAAATGTACGAAACGCACAAAACGTATAAAACATGCTAATGTTGCTAATGTTGCTAATATGGCCCCGGGCTAGCCCCGGGCTAGCGTAAATAAGTGTACATAAGCAGATTAGCGGATTTAGCTGAAATGACCCCGGGCCAGCCCCGGGCTAGCCCCTGGCTAGCCCCTACCACCTTCCCGTTTTCCTAACGTATCTAGATATATATTTTTAAGTAATAGCCAGATACCAGAATCTAAGACAGTTTGTTAGCATAAATATAATATCTACTATTACTTATTGCTATAAGGTAAACTCTTATATAGGATATATTACTTCTTCTTTCTATTCTAGCTATTGCTCCTAGTATTATAGATATAACTTAATATACTATAATATCTAATCCTATAGCCTTAGCCACTAATATTAATTTAAGACCCTCTAATACGTTCCCTCTTATCTATAATATCCGCTTCCATTTTAAGAGGGGCAGCCGTATATTCTAGGGTACTTAGTTTAAAGTTAATAAACTCTTTAATATCCTTAGTCGGCTTATTAGGTTATTTACTATTAAGTAGCTATCGCGAAAGTCTATTAGCTAGGCTATTCTTCTTCCCTAATATATATTAGACATTAAAATCTTATAGCTAGATCTACGCTAACTATCTTATTATTAAGGCTCTAGGTAAATTAGTAGTAGTATAATTTAGCTATATAACTAAGGTGTTTATATCTATCTCTATTGTAAATTAAACGCCGTATAAGTATATGTAATACTTCTTTAACGTATACAGTAGCGCCTAATATTTAAGCTCTTCTGTATTACACTTCTATTCTACTTAAGATTAGATACCGCTTTTATATTAATATAGGTAATAATAACCTTATACGTCTATTTATATAAGGCCGCACCCCTATCTATTTTTATATCTATTAACAGCGAGAATAATTAGCCTAGCCCCCTTACTATAATCTAGCTAAACTAGCGCAGGTATAGTAGTAATTGTATACTTTAGAGTTCTTATAACGGCTATCTACTCTATACCCTATATAAATAGAACGATTACTTATAGCAGTTAGAAGATTGGCTCTACCTTAATTACAAAGTCTTTTACCTATATTTAGTAATATATAACAACTCTTAAAAACGCTTAGGCCGACGTAATATCTTTATAGTCTTTCTAGTAAATAATCTTTATAACCTTTAACTCTTCTAGATATTGTCCCTTTTTATTATAGTGGTAACTACTATAATCTCGTCTTTATAGAAATAAGACTTTACGCCTAAGATTATATACCTAGCTTGTTCTAAATCAATAAGCACTCTATCTAGCTATATAATATATTTTAAAATATATTTACGCACACCTAAAAGACTTTCCTCCCTATTATATACTATCTATGGGCCTTTTACTATAATATCATCTAGAAATAGTAGGGCATAGTATAGGATGTATTATTCTAAAATCTTAGTAATTATCCGTATAAACTAGGCTACGGAATTCGTACCTTTTATAGGTACCATTATTTATTATAGAAGTCCTAGAGTTATTATAAAAGTCGTTAGGTTTTTGCTTTCTATATATAGCTCTAATTAGTTATAGCTAAAGAGATCCACTAAAGATATAACCTTATATCCTATAAATTCCTTAGAAAACTTATTAGTATATAACGGCAGATTTACATCCCTAATAGTTACTCAGTTAATATTTATTGCTATATTAATTAGTTAGTACTTCTTATATTCCTTCTTACTTATAAAAACCATAGGTTCCTATATAGGCTTTTGTAATATTTTAGAGCCCCTTAAGCTAGTAGCTCTTATAATATATTTATTACTTCTTTTTATAGGGCCCTTAGTATAGGAAAGTTTAGTACTTACTATACTTTATACAGCACGGTCTTAATCTTTAGTGGTAGAGTTATGTCACTACTAATATAACCTATCTTAGAGAACTCCTATACTAGAGCCTCTTCTTAGTTAAATAGTATGGCCTTAAGGATCTCCCTTTCTCTTAGCTAAATATCTCCTATAATTATGCGCTCTAATTATTTTAGCTTTAACTACGCCCTATAGGCCAGCTTAGTATATTATAGCTTAAGAAAATAATTATACGGACTAAGAGGTAATTCTTAGATAGACGCCTTCTGTTAACGTAAGGCTACCTCTTACTATTTTATTATACCTCCTATAACTATTCTATCTAGTGCCGATAAATTAACTAGGTAGACTTTATCTACCTTTTATTTATACGTAGTTGCTATATTTATAGCGCTTAGTTAGGCCTTACTCTAGTAGCTTTTTATTTACATTATAAATAGATTTATTATCTTTAATATTTAATATATAAGGGACTTAGCTTTTACTTTAAATACCAGTTTTTAATTTTTCCTTAAGTATTTCTTTAGGACTTCCTTTAACGTTTTACTATTAAGCTCTCTCTGTTGGGAATAAAGGCAAATGGTCGCTATATAAGGCATATTGCCGTCATATGTAGCAAGTTGCCGTTACGTGCGGCAAGTTGCCATTACGTGCCGCCGCGGCACTAGCGTAGTGAGGAACCTTAAGTTCCTTACCCCTTTCTTTAAGAAGAATACAGAATAATTATTATACTATCTACAAACCGTAGCTACGTAATATCCCCTTGTGTAACCAACACTAATTAGTGGTTAACTTTACTGTTATACTATAAAACAGTAAGGTATTCCACCAAAAAGAGACGAGCTACTATACTAGTGCTACTTGTGCTAGAGGAAGCTATCTTTTAAGGTTAAAACTAGTCCTAAACCTTAAATAGAACTCTTCTATAAATCTAAGGATTTAAAGGCTAGAACTAATCCTAAGCCTTTCTAAGATTACAGATTTTTGTATCTATTACGCAGAATAATACGCTTTATAAGTCTTTATAATTTAAGGCCAGAACTAGTCTTAAGCCCTATAATCGCAAATATATATCTAAACGTGTACTAAATAATAAACGCGTACTAAACAATAAATATATATTACGAACGCGTACCAAACAATAATCCCTATACTAATAATACTTCCCTCCCTCCAAAAATATGGCTACGCCTACTTTAAATAACTGGAAAGACTCCTTATTACTAGGGGTAGCTAAGTACGTAAAACTTATTAATAAAGATTAGGACGAATTCGCCTTTAATATAATAACTTATACCATAAAACAAGTTAACGGCTTTCTCCTATACTATATTATATTCTACTAAAATAGATACTATATTAATTTACAACTATAGGAGTATTTTAGGGAGGATTTTATAGGATAGACTGCTGATACCTAAGTACTTAGCAACATTAATATTATTTAGGATTTTTAAGACTTCCTTTATAGGAATAGGGTATATATTACTAAGAATGGTAACCCAATTGCTAGCAATATTTAGGCCGTTATTACTAGTATAGAAGAACTAATATGGACGGAAGCTAAGATTATATATTAACTACGGAAACCTAAAAACAACCTATATTCTTTAAAAGGCAACTTTAATTCGTATTAAAACCCCTAAAACGCTAACCCCTTACCTAGAGGTACTCTCCTACCTAAAGGTGCTCTCCTACTTAGAGTTGCTTCGCCTTTACCTCCTCCACTCTAGCTAACCGGTAAGCCTTTACTATAAGAAGTTACGAATCTAATAAAGGTATATTTGGACAAAGAGAAGAAGTTTAGAGGAGAACTATATAATATACTTGGAGTAAAACTATAGGTCTTCTATAAATATTGTAATAAGGTTAAAATTTAACGCCACTAGTACCACTATGCTTTCTCTATTATGTTAAAGGGACGGGCAGCAATATTCTATTATAACCATATTGCGGGTAAAAACTATAGCTTTAATATAATGCTTTAGCTTATCAGAGCCCACTTTAAGACTAATAAAAATTGCTAGTTTTATATATCTAAATAGTAGGAGACTATATTCTAAAGAGTTATCGCTTTTAACCTAATAAAGACTTATTTAGAGTACCTTTAACTACTCTTTAATAAACTCTAGAAAATCTAACATAGCCTTACTAAAACTTACTAAAATAAGAACAGCCTAAGGGACTAGGTTATCTTAGTATACTATAGCGTTCCTAAGTATAACTTAGCGCTATATAAACCTATAGACACATTTAAAGGAGTATATGCTAAGCTACGCTCCGCTATAGGTACTATAATATAAATATAAGAATCTTAATAGTTTTATACTAAAAACCCTACCTAACTAAGTATTTCTAACTAATATAATTATAACTAGACTAATTAAATATATAGTGGCCGTAGTAGGGAATATAGAAGAGGGTACGATTAATGTTAACTATAAGGTAATTATGGAGGTCCTTATAGAGGTTTATTTTAAAGTAATTGCTAGAAAAAGTACTACGTTTATAAAAAGCTAAATTACTAGTTAACTAGATACTCCCTTAATAAGCGAAAAGAGGTATATAATAAGTTCCGTTAGAGTTAGGCTAGGCGAAAATAAGCAAATACGATGTAGATCCAATATCGCTTATTAGCCAATAAAATATTGGTTAATATTAGGTTATTAGCCAATATGGACCGGAAAATTATATTTCCATAACATTAAAATAAATTAAACTAATATAACTGTGTATATAGTGATCTGTTTGGTTTCGCTATATAGCTACTTATCCTAGATACCACGTAGAGGTATAGATTAGATCTAGGTGCTGGAGACACCCCTAACCAGCTAGGTATATATAGGTTGCTGCCAATAATCCTAATAGTTAGCTATATGCTAATGTATATAAGAGAGAAAATTTGTATATACCTAAGCTAAAACAATTGCATTTTGGGCCGTAGCCCCAGGCTTATTATCCTCTATTAAGAGAGGATCTGTCGCCGTCCTAGACCCCCCTCCCCCTGCTAGGGGCAAGCCACGGTTGGCCGGCGCAGGTGTATTATTACCCCCGTCTCGTACGGTGCACTAACTAGCATAATTAGGCTATTTATAATTGGCGCAGCAACCGCTAAAGTGACCGTTAGCCTAACGGTATAACGGGAAGGGTTATAAGCCTAGCACAGCGCCGCGGCACCGCTGGTAAGGTTAATCCACTACCCTTCTATAAGATTGTATGAGGATGGCGTTAACGTATAAGGGCCGATGCATTCCTATCTAATATAGGTAAATACTCCCGCGTATAAACACCATATCCTGCCTAGGAAGGGCTAGAAGTGCTCGGCCCTATAGACTATACATATATAGGGCCAACTGTTGCTGTCCTATAAAGAGAATGGGGGCTTAGGGGTTCTAGGCGGCGGCAGCGAGGGCTTAGGCGGCGGTGGCGGCATCCTAGAGAATAAGGGCCCTATATATATGTCAGTATTCGTACGAAGTAAGCAACTAGGGTAGATTAGTAAAGGGTAAGGCTTAAGTAATGCTTATATAAAGTAAGAATACTTATATGTTGGTAGTTAATGAACTAGTAGTGGTAGTAGTAGTAGTGGTGGTAGTAGTGGTGGTTATAGTAGTAGTGCTGCTGTTGCTGCTTCACTTGTTAGTACTTAACACTTATATAAGGCAGGCAGTTAAGAGTATATTAGTAAGGCTAGAGGCTTAGGTAATGCTTATATAAAGCCAGGATACTTACGTTTTAATAGTAGCTGATAAGCTAAAACTAGTTGTAGTGGTAGATAATAGCTGGGTTAAAGATAAAGAAAGAAGAGAGGTTAAATAAGGTAAAGTACTATATAAAGAAGGAGGGCATAATTACGTGTTGTACGAAGAAATACGTATATATATTCTATTCTATTCTATATCTAGCTTAAAGTATTCTCTTTTTTCCTTTCTTATCCGTATAATTAACTCTTCTCCATTAAAACTCTTCTATTACCATTTAATTCTGCTTCTAATTTTTTAAGCATTTAAGTATCTTAATTATATTAACCCTAAGCTTTGCTTACTCCCATAAAACCGTACAACGTACTCCTAAAAATACCCGCTTTGGGTTATCACTTATAGCTGGAATTGATAGAATATCAATAGCCATTAATAAGAGTTGTGGCCAACGCTTATATTGCTTATCTTAACACCACTATTTAAAAGGAGAAACCTTAATACGAAGTAGGTTCTCGGCGATATAGTTCTTATACTTATCTTAGCTCTTTAGGCGATTAAACTTATTAAGGTTTTTAATAAGCTGCTTATATAGATTAAGATCTTCTTTAGATAAGGCCTTCTTGTATAATGCAGTACTTAATACTTGTGGTAAAGGCTGGGGGCCTTAATACTGACTTCGATACTCGTTCCAAAGTTGCTCTACTGTATTAAGCGCTAGCTTTCGCTACTTCTTACTCTAATTTGCTTTGATATACTCCGTATAACGTTATGGATAAAGAATAATTGCTATAGTATATAGCGGAGACTTATTAGACTTTAGGTAGTATTTATTAAATACCTTCTAACCAGCCTTAATCCGCTTATAGAAGAATTTGTCTTCTTTATAATCTTCCTATCATACGATATTAGCCTATATATACTCCCTCTAAATATATATGCCTTACTAAGCTGTTTTTAAAGTAGTGCATAAGGAGGTCCATTTAAAAAAGTATATCTAAGATTGTTGTATTATGCCCTTAAGTTATAAGAGTTGCTTTCTTAAAGATAAGAAGAAAGCCTATTATCGTACAAAGCTGTTTCCAGTTTATAGGATTTAGAAAATTATTATCTAAGCCGTACTTTTTCGTGTATTAATCTATTGCAGGCTTGTGTTAAATAGCAACCTATAATATCTTACACCAGCTATTCCATCTTATACAATTATTAAGTGGAATTTATCTTCCTACTAGCTCTTTAATAGCCCTTATACGGCTAGGAGAGCTTTGTGTATACATAATAATATTATGGAGCTTTCCAAGGGCGCCTATATCTTAAAATTTTTCATCTTTATCTTTAGCTTCGTACGAATTAATCTACTCAACTTTAGCCTTAAAAAGAAAGGCTTAGACAGCAAGATTAATAATATAGCCATTATAACAGATTCGTTTGTATAAAGATTTCCATGTAATAGCTTCCTCCTCTTTTATATACTTTTTAATCGTACGATAAAGAGTATTATTTATTCCTATATTATCTGAGACAACTACACTAAGCTTTCGTATAATCCCGTAGTCCTTTAGTATAAAAAGCAGAGTTAAGAACTAATTATTTCTACTATAAGATTGTACCGTATAAAGAGCAAGGAGAGCTCTAGAGAGTCCTTTTAAGTTTTACTTAATAAAGTGGGCGCAGACTCTAAGGAGAAGATGCCGATTAGGAGAGGTCTAAATATTAACTAAAAGATGAATACTTAATATTGCTAACTGAAGCTTCTTTTGTACGATATCTTTTATTAATTCCCATAATTCTTTAATCCTCTTTCTTACTTATATATAAGTTATTATAATAAAACCCTCTACCTTTAGATTAAGGACCTAGCAGAATATATAGAACTTTAGCCACTTAATAAGTTGAAGTAGAAGAT
Organism: Cenococcum geophilum 1.58; assembly: GCF_001692895.1. Classification (NCBI taxonomy): domain Eukaryota; kingdom Fungi; phylum Ascomycota; class Dothideomycetes; order Gloniales; family Gloniaceae; genus Cenococcum; species Cenococcum geophilum. The sequence goes on along the minus strand of NW_027137564.1, from coordinate 1,575,256 downwards.
TTCGTACGGTAATAAGGGAAATAAGGGCAGCCATAATAGCCTCCTTATTAAGAGCGTTTTTAAGTGTAAGAAAATTAACCTCTATATAATTATATTTCGTATAAAGCTGCATATATAGATCTTAAAGCTTTTCTTCAGCACCTTAATAAATAACACCCGGGGTTTTAGAAACAGTAATCTCATACTTCTTTGTAAGATAATTCCGGAAATTTATAATACACTTTACGCCGTATAGTTCTTCCGTATAGTATTTGCAATATAAAATATATTGCTTATCCCGGTATTTTTTTAGCTCGTTATTATATGGATCTCGTATATAGCACCAGATTTTGGGGTTCCTTTTATCTTTTAATCTTTCTATACTAGCAGATAGTATAGAATTTAATATTTCATCATTAGAAGCCATTTTATTGTATATATAATAAATATTATAAAAGAAATTTAGAGTTATGGGGAATGCCAAGAATTATTGGCCGATATTGGCCGATATTGGGTAATTTAGCGATATTGGCCAATACCAAATATTAGCCAATAATATTGACCGTCGGATTATTTTCGCCTACACTGGTTAGAGTATAAGAAACGTTAGAAATTATAAGGTTATTATAGCCTACTTCTAAAGCTTCCTAGTTTAATATAAAGGCGTAAAAGATCTTAAGGGTAAGGTTAATAAGACTAAACAGCTCCTTATAGATATAGAAATTAAGAACTACTTACCTAACCAATACTTTACTAAGTATGGTAAGGTAAATGGTATATAAACCGTTGCTATTCTTAATAACTAATCTACGCTCCATTTTATTATAAAGTTAGATATCTTTAATAAGCTAAAGAAGAGCTCTGCGTTTTCCTTTAACAACAGATACTCGGCAAACGTCTTTTATAGTATTATACCGGATACTGGAGCCGTAGGAGTATCTATAGTAGGAGAACCTTAAGTTTAAGCCCTTTAGCAGCTTAATAGCTCTGTTTAGATTAACTATTTAATAGTAGGCTAATACACAATTTGTTTTAGTAAAGGTACTACAATCTCTCTTAGCATAATTAAGGTTTAAACCCCCTTAGGGTATATCACTTTTTACATTATTTCCATAAACACCCCGTTTCTATTTTATATTAAAGATATAGATAAACTAGGCGTTAAGCTTAATAACCTTAAGAATATACTTATGCAGGGAGATAATTAGGTGCCTATTATATATAAATAGGGTTAGCCTTAGCTGCTCCTTTAATAACTAGAAAAGAGCGTTACTTAGAGCTATTTAACTAAGTTAGAGTTACGCTAACTATACCGTTGTTTTGGTTACCTATTAGTTTACTAATTACTTAGGGTTCTTTAGCGAGTAGGCTATAAAGTTAAGGTTAAGGCAATTAAGCATCTTATAAAATACTATTACTACTACTAAATAAACTAGAGGTCCCCTAGCCGATTTAAGTTTACCCTTAAAGATAACTACGACTTTAACTTCTATATTATCGTCAACGTTATATATCTTAGCGGCAAGCTAGTACTCTAAGTTATTAACTTCTTAACCTCCTTCTAAGCTGTACAATTCTTAAAGGATATATTAGCTAGGAACGTATAGGATACCCTTTAGTTATACTAAATTAATATCTACCTAGGACCCCCTAATTAAATCGTCTATAATATAGAAAAGAACTTCTTATCTATAGAGTTCCAATAATAAATAAAGGTAATAGCAATTAAGGTTAAGGAAGTCCCTGTTAAGGTATATAATAGTATTAAAAAAGTAGAGCGATATTACGCGCCATTACGCCGCGTATATAAGATTATCTCTTTAGAACTAATGGACACTAGCAAAGAACTTACCTTATAAATAGCTATTAAAGCTATTAATAATTCCGCTGGCCCAAATAGACTTATACCTACGTTACTAGTCTTTAGCGCCTACCTATAAATAACTAATAATTCTTTACTATCTCCCTCCGTTATATAATAAGCTAAGGCAATTTACAAGGCAATAAAGAAGGTATAACGCCTCTATACTACACGCTAGGTTAATAACGCACTAGGAATAAGAAATGGCCTAAATACCTTAACTACGCTCAATCTGCCACTCTAGTCTAAAGTACACGTATAGCGTAAAAGGGGAGGATAGTTAGGCCNATATTAACTTATTATAATTAATAGTTAAACTTATACTATTTAGATACCTTACAGACCTACCTAATTCCGTTTAACTGTTATTAAGCCTTACTATAAAGATAATAATTCTAAGCCTTTATAGGATGCCCTAGAAGATGCTTTAGAAGAGAACTACGATTAACATACTCTAAAAGGCGACTATAATCCCAATATAATTGTAGTAGATACACCACAACTATAACGCGGTAGAGGTCGCCTAAAGGGATTATGAAATCGCCAATACCTTATTAATTTTAAAGAATAATTTGTTGCCGCCATTAAGAATAAAGTTAAGTTATTAATGGCCTTTATAACAGCTAAAGAGAAGGCTAACTTTAAGCTCGCAAAACAGCTCTAAAAGGAAGGTCGTATTATAACCCTAGGAGCTCCTTTCTAAGTATCTAATAAGCAGGAGATCAACGGTCTTATTACAAAAGGAGTCTTTAAATTTAAGAAGTATGACCCTACTAAGTTTAATAAAGTTCGCATCTTTAAGTTAAGGATAGTTAATAAGATTAAGGGCAAGGCTATTAACGCCCTATTTAAGAAATTAAGGCTTATTATCTAAGGTTACAACAATAATAGTAAAGAGATAATTCTTATATAATCTCCNANNATTTAANNAGCTAGTTAGCNAGTNATTNTTATATTAGCTCCCTCCTTAATAAAGAATAGAATAGCGGTTTATTTATAAGATATTACTTAAGCCTATACCTAATTAGAGACGTACCTTTAGCGCTTAATATTAGTATACCTTCCGGAGCAAATTCGCCACTAGTATCCTAAAGATATAATTATGGTTATACTTAAGCTATTATATAGAATTACAGAGGCAGAAACTTACTGGTAGGCTACCTATAGTAAGCACTATAAAGAGAAGCTTTTAATAACTACTTCTATATTCGATCCTTGCTTCCTTATTATAACTATAGGAACCCTATTTAGAATTATTGGTATATAAACTAATAATATAATTATTTTAGGAGACGACTAATTCTTAGCTCTTAAAGAGGATAAACTAGTAAAGGCAAATCCTATAGCAAAGCTAAAGAAAAAGCTTAACTTAACAATACTATTACTCTTTAATAGATGTATCCTCTCCCTAAACGAGGATTCCATTGCTTTACGCCAGAAGGGTTAAGGTAAGAATATTAACGTTATTAACGTTAATTCTCTAAAGTAAGGATATATAGAGTAACGTGCTTATAGAGCTTATATTACTTCTATCTATTAACCTAAGGCTTTATTTAATCTCTCTGTTACGGCTTAATACCAGAAATTAACTAAGGATAATATCCTTGCCCTAAATAAGCGTCTTTTCTAGTAAATAAACCATCTCGATTAGGGACTACTCTATATGCCTATTAACCTTCCTACTACTAAGCTCTTTATATTTGTTAATAAATCGTTTATAAATAATAAAGATTTTAGCTCCTAGCTAGGATATAAGATTATTATCGCGAATAAATCTACTAGAGAGAATAACTTTACGATCTACGGTAATCTTATCTATTAGAGCTTAACTAAGAGCAAGCGCATTACCTAAAGTGTTTTAGCGTTAGAGATATATAAAATGGTTAACGGAGTTAATATAGCAATTATAATTAGAACTACCCTAAAGATAATTATAGATCGGCTTAAACTTCCTATTATCCCTATAATCGTATACACTGATTTATATTCCCTCTATAAGTGTTTAGTTAAGCTTAGTACTATAAAGGAGAAGCGCCTTATAATTAATATTATAGCACTTTAGCAGTCCTATAAGCGTTAAGAACTCTTTAAGATTTAATAGATTAATAGCTAAGATAACCTAGTAGATATAATAATAAAGGCGAACCCAAACAAGGCACTAGAGACGTTTATTAATATAAATACTCTACATATACGAGTTAAAGGTTAGGTTAAAAGGAAATCCCTAGAAATTTCTTAGTTATATAAGGTCTTAAGATGTCCAGGAACTTCGACCGGCGGTTAAAGTTATCTAATTAGTTAGATTCTCTTGCTAAGACTTTTTAAGAGGGGGGTATAATATTCTGCAGACCCTAACTTAAATAAGCCAATTAGGATTTTCTATCCCCGGGATAGAAAATCGCTATTAGCTTACTTACCGCTAGCGCCTTAGCGGCCCTACTAATAAGATACCTACCTATAACTTATAAGTAAGAAAGCACCACGTGCTAAGAGGCAAATTTTAGGATAGCGAGACTTATATTATAATGGCAATAGTAAGTAAGGGGGATTAATTTTTATTCCGCTAGTTAAGCGGTATATATATATAGATGGCAACTATAAAAGAAGAGTTGCCAGTGTTGGGAATAAAGGCAAATAGTTACCATATAAGGCATATTGCCGTCATATATAGCAAGTTGCCGTTATATACGGCAAGTTGCCATTATATACCGCCGCGGCACTAGCGTAGTAAGGAACCTTAAGTTCCTTACCCCTTTCTTTAAGAAGAACATAGAACAATTATTATACTATCTATAAACCGTAGCTACGTGATATCCCCTTGTGTAACTAACACTCTCCATCTAATATTATATTTCTTTCCTTACTAATAGCTCTATCTAGCGGGTATCTAAAATAGTATACATATATATTAGAGCTACACTATATTTCCCTCCTCTTTATTTTTAATATCCTCCTTATTTTAATACGCTAGGTTATAAGTAACCCCGGATATAATTCTAGCAGTTATACCGGCTATATATTTCCTAAACTATTTTATATACTAATGCCTTTATTTAGTTTAAAGAACATTATATCCTTATAGTATGTTAAGAACCTTATTTTACCTCTATTATCTTTTAATTAAATAATATAAAATACCTAACCTATTACGGTTTGTTTTATTACTAGTTTAGCTTTTACTAATTATAGTTTACTAAGTATTACCTTATATAATATTTCCCCTAAAGTAATAAATATTATAGATATTAAGACGTTACCTATTACTATAGGGACCGTATATACTAATCTAATAAACTTGGACTAAATCCTATTAGTAGACGTTAAATATATACCTTATAATTATAGGGGCAGACTAGATATTAGTAAACTGTATTATAGAGTTACGCTTTCTTTAATAAGGTTAAGCTCCGCTCTAGAGTTAATTAAGCATTTAGCCCTTCCATCCCCTATTTACACTTCTACCTTTAGGCATCGTCTTTAAAACTAGATAAATCCTACTTCTCGTTTAATCTAGTCTACTTTAGTAGTTATTAAGCTGGCCTAATTAGTATAGAATATTAGGTATACTAATAACACAGATACCTTAACGTCCTCTTACTCCTATTAGTAAGGCTCTATAAGAGGTAGTAGAAGAGGCTTAAAGAATAACCTTATAACTTTAGGTATGTATATAAGGCAGTCTTTAATAATAACCTTAATAGTTTTTAATAAAATCTTATTTGCCATTATAGTTGGGCTTAGGGTTTTTTTTTTAGGATATTTATTATCCTAACTAGCTTTAGCCGTAATGCCTTGGCTATTATTATTATATCTACTATTTACTCCATCTATTGTAATTATTCTATATAGTTAATTTTATTAACCTTATTACTACTTAACGGTAAGTAAGGAGCCTGCTGCTAGAACTATAGTATAATTTAGATATATCCTCTTAGTTATATATTTTAAACTACTGCTAGTCGCTAGCCAGATGATTTTAAAAGCGGTTTTATTACCCTTACTTTCCCCTATAGCCTCCTAAGATTATATAACTATTGCATAGGCTGTAACTAGGTTACGGCTCCGACCGAATTAATGTATATTAACTCTACTTAGTATATATCTTCCTAGGACTCACTAAGTTCCTTCTTACTTTTAGCATTACTACCTTCTACAAGCTCTACTAAAGCTGCCTTTAGTAGGATACCTATCACTAGAGTATTAGAATTAATATTCGCGTTTTACTTTAGCTAGTTCTTAAGGAACTAGATTTAATTATCGCTTAGTAAATATAGAATAGTATTTCCTAGGCACTTACACATTCTAGCGCAGATTTAGTTATTCTTATTTATATATAGAAAACTATAATAAATTAACTCTTAGAGCTGCAGATATTAATTAATAAAATAGTAGGAACCCCCGCATCTATAATACATTTAAGCTTATACCTAGTATATGCTAAAGTTTCCTAGCCCTCTATACCTTTTTGGACTTAGCTTATACTATTCTTATAGCGCTCCTTTATAAGGCTACTGCGGTCTACTATTACTTAGTGCTAGTTACGGGCCCATTTATTCCTAATATATTAACGCCCTATAAAGGAGTTATATATACTATATTAGATCTTAGCAAATCCTATTTAAAAACGGTATTAAAGATATAACGCCTACTAATTTAACCGTCCCAAGATTAAGTTTCTAAAGTTAATTAATAAGTTTCTCTAGTTTAGAGTTTACTTCTTAAGTCGTTTAATAGGTACTTACTAACTTACTTAGCTAAGAGACTATAGGTGGTCTAAGGGTAGTATTTCTTTAGTTAATTATAGCTAGTTACTAATTATAGAATTGTCTAACTAGCTAATAAAGGCTTTAATCCTTAGGATTTATTATTAATAACTAATCTGCGCCTTTATACGAATTAAGCCTATCCTCTATAGCTCTCCTTATTAGATAAAAGTTAAAAAAAATTCTCGTCTATTTGGGTTAGCTCTTATTTTAGTTATAATATATCTCTAATATTTAAATAGGAGTCCCCTTGTAAACCAGTACCCTTATTTATAGTTTTCTAAATTATTAGCCTTAGTAACCTTTTAGGATATTAGCGTAAACTGCCTATAGTATTCACGTATACTACTAGGTGGATTATTCCTATACTACAGCATATAAGCTTCTAATAATTCTACCGTTTTAACTTATTAAAAGTAGTTACTTTCTTAATAGTCTATTTTAAGCTTCCTTATAAGTTCCATTTAGTTACTAATTATAAACTTAGGTAGGCTTGGATCTATATCCCTATCTAATAGTCGCAATACTCTAGAAGTCCTTAATGCTTCTTATTATCTATAACATAATATTAGATATATAGTTGCTTATACTGTTTAATAAATTGTGTAAGCTTTGCAGTGTGGGAGAATTGAGTGAGCGACTTGATTGTAAATGGAGGTCTAAAGGGTCTATATATATACATGAGGAAGATATAGATAATGAGATAAGAAAGGAGCAATTGACCGAGTCATCGACCGAGTCAGTGGTCGAGTCGGTGGCTCGAGTCGGTGAACGAGTCAAGGTGAGCGAGTCGTTGAGTGAGTCAAGGGTAGGCTCAGCAGAGCACCAGTAGTCGGTTACAAATTGCAATATATTTTATGCCGTAAAGTAAAGGGTCCTAAGAGTTTTTAGAGCTGGTATAGGCTGGGCCATAATATATACCTTATCTCGTTCTATTAGTAGTTTAATAGAAGGTAGTAGGCCTATAGTTTTTCTAGAGATAGGTAAGTGGACCTTATAGCCCTTATCCTCTATCTATTAAGGGTTATTAGTCCCTAATATTGCGGGAGTTAGGGTTAGTATCGCATGCCTTAGTTTAGGAGGGCTTCGCGGTTTAATAGGCTGCTTACTTTCCTCTCCCTTTCTAGCGCCCTCGCCGTTATTATAGAATGGGCCCAACATTCCTAATAATCCCTTTACTGATACTATTGCCATTATTATAAATTTAAAGGTGGCACTAATAAATGTGAGAATAATAGCATAGACTGTTGTAAATATAATAAACAAAATATAAAAGACTTTTCTCTGCCGTTCCTAGTGTACTATAGTCCTTCCTTTTATCCTTTATTTTACTATACTACGTACTTACCCTCTTATCGCTACTTGCCGACTACTATTCCTATATAGAGAGTTCGGCAAGTATCGTTAGTTTATTCTTTATGGCAGTAGCTATATATTAGTTACTTATACACCCGTGCTTCTTTACCTCCGTCATTCTTTTATAGTTCTAGATCGTTCCTATATATCTTCTGTATATAGAGTACTAGACTTCTAATTCAAAGAGCTTGCCGTTATCCCTATATGGAATGCTATAAAATATATGGTAGGGTATGGTGTCTCTTAGGTTAAAGTTCGAAGTGCTATTAGTCTATCGGTCTATCGGTCGGTTAGTTAGTTAGAATTAATTAAAATTAAGTAGTAAGAAGAGGATGAAGAGAGTATATTTAAGGAAAATTGTGTATCTGTTGGTGTCGCCGAAGTTATTAAAAACTCTAGGGCTTTAGACCGATCTATATAACTATAGAAGGTCTAGGCTCTCCTAAAGCTATGCCTAATCTAAATATTAAATCTAGGAGGCTAAATCACATCACTATAATATAAGTGGCTATATATATAGCTTCTTATAGAGTTTAATAGCCCTAAGGCTAGATCTGTCAGCTAGTAAATTAAGGGCGACTTTTACTAAGTACTGGACTACTTTTATATTTATAATAAATCCTAATTAATCTAGGCCTCCCAATCTCCGATATCCTTCTATTCTCAGCTATAAAGAACAGCTTAATAGTAGGAAGCTTCTTACTGCCTGTCTTAATTGATTTTAACGATACCATAATTACATTAAATCTTACTGTTTAAAATTAAAGAAAGGCTCTACTAGAGCAAAGAAGTGCTGCTTTTATTTTCCACGCTCTCTCTATAATAAGGCCGCTATATTAAAGGATTAAAATCTATATTACTAGACGTTCTATTTATAGCGTAATAATAAGCTTCTTAATGGTTATAATGCAGCCATAATATTAGCGTGGATGGCGAATATTAATACATTACCCGCTATAAGCGTATTAGTAATAGTTAACTATATAGGCAAATATTGTAGTGTTAGGTGACGAAGTCACCTCGCCTATATATATTGTTCCGCACAGCCGTGTCTGGCATCAAGCCAGTCACTCGTTTACCTTTTGTGGGTTTATGTGGCTGAGTGGTGCGGAGCTTATCACCTCACATAGTGACTGGCTTGATACCCGGGGCCTCGTGGGTTTAAACCTCGTTCAAACCCCAGGCTAACTCGGGGACAGCCTTTGCCGGTCTACAACCGAAGCGCAAAGCCTATAAACTTGGGGTCGGCGGCAGTATCGTGATTGGCTAGGCCCGACCGCCCATGAGTCCAGCTGCATTGTGAGGGCAACACGCTATAGCTGCTAGAGGTCCAGTATATATTGTGCGCGACATGCATATCCGCGAGCCGGCATCGCGACCGTAGCTCAGCACTGATCCGCGCTCCTGAGCCTCACCACGGGACAGGGAATTGCGCCTGTGGACAGTCGCCATTAGGAGGGATGCATTGTCAGGTGACGAAGTCACCTCGCCTATATGTATTGTTCCGCACAGCCGTGTCTGGCATCAAGCCAGTCACTCGTTTACCTTTTATAGGTTTATGTGGCTGAGTGGTGCGGAGCTTATCACCTCACATGTAGTAAGGAAGAGAAGAAGTTAACCTCCTACTAGGAGCTACTCTAATTAGTATAGCCGCACGCTAATAGCCTTTATGCCTTTAGTTCGGTAGTAGTAAAGTTTATAAATAAGCTTATTGCTAAACGCGATTAGTTAGCGCAAGAGGTATACTATTTACTTTTTAATATTCCCCTTTACAAAGGCTCCAGGAATATAGTAACTTTAGATTACTACTAGGAGGACGATTAAAGCGCTATATATAAGCTTAATAGTAGGCAACTAAGAGGGTGCGGACTGTCTAATTATAAGAAATATAAGCGCTGCCTAGATAGAGTAGAGGATATTACTTTCCTTAATTTTCTACTCTATTTTAATTACTCTGTTTATAAGCGTTAGCTAAGAGTAAGGCTTTAAGTTATATCGTACTTTTTGTAATATAAAGGCGATTCTTCCTATCTATAATATTTTAAGTTCTACTATATAAAGCTTATTCTTTATTACCTATAGAGGAAGTATAAAGAAGTTGCTACTTATACTAATAGATTTGGGGCCCCTAATTATATAGCTTCCTATTGGGCTTGTGTTAACTCTTATTAGCACCCACCTAACTACTTCTGTAATTGGAAACTAGAGGAAGGTCGCGAAACTGCTAATAATATTAATAAGTTTAAGGGCGATTTTGTAGACGACTTGGAGCTATACTAGTCCTTTAAGGCCCTATATACCCGCGTTTAAAATACTACCGGAGTTAAAATTAAGGATCCTAACAGGCTTAATAATAGGGAGCTTAATTATAACTATAACTGGAATACGCATTAGGGTACGTACTTATAGCTTAATAAGAGGACTTATTGGCAGGAAGTATAGCTATAGCCTCTACCATAGAGCCGCCTATCCTAAATAGTAACTCCGTCCTCCTTATAACCAGGTTAGCGTTATATCTATTATATTATAGTTAATTACTACAGGCAGATCTAATTAGGCCTTAGCCCCCCCCTATTATAGATTAATATTAATAGAGAGGTAGAAACCGGCAAATTATATCTTATTACTATTCTCTTTACTATACTCTATAATATAGCAAGGGCCAATAGTAAGCTATTACTATTAGCTTGAGCTGCCCCTACTAGGGTAGCTACCTTTAGTATTAGCGATAGAACTATATACGATCTATTAAGGTTGCTAGTAAATTATCTATTTAAGAAATTGCCTACTACTAGTCTTACGCCTCTATAATAAGCTTTTAAGGATATTTACTATTTTAACCTTAACGAGAAATCTATAATTGGGTAAGTATATCTAGCCTAAATTAATTACTACCTCCGTTAGATTTACCTTTCGCGTAATAATAACTACTTTAAAGGCTTAAACATTTTACTAGTAGGCAATTTCTATTAGCTTCCCCTTATAGGTTAGGCGGCCTTATATAGCAATTTACCCGCTAGGCCGTTAGAGCTTGCTAGCTATAGAAAGGGAGCCTATAAGGCGATTAACTAAACAGCTGTCCTAGATTAAGTTATACGGTAAAGCGGTAATAACGCTAAGAGCTTTATATTTAGGACCGCCCTTATAAAGCTACGTAGTAATTCTATAAGTAATTTAACCTAGAAGCTTCTTTTAACTAGGTATAAGTAGGGCCTATCTACTAATAAGGTTATGGGCTTTAATAACGTAATTCGGCTATATAGTATACGCGCTACTATAGGTAAGTATAACACTATTTAGCTTCGCGACCTTTTACAGCTAGTAGTAGCTATTAAGTTAGTTAACACTGGTATAGGTATACGGAAAGTTACTCCTAATTAGTGCAATACTATAGAGAATTTAGCCCCTATATATTAGCGCGAAAGTAATACTAATATAGAATATCTGGGTTAAACTAGGCTTAGTAAATGGTACTACTAGTATAGTTAAAGATATTATATAAAAGGGACATGCGGATATTAAAAAGGATTAGCCTTAGTTACTACTAATTATAGTAAATAGGTATAACAGACCTACCCTATATACTTAGCAGGATAGTAAGAAAGTTATTTCTATATTTTCCGTGCTTTATAAGTAAAAGGGTATAAAAGGCCCTTATTTACGGCATTAATTTCCAATTACTCTAGCTTTTGCTCTTACCGTATATAAAAGCTAGGGCCTAATACTTAACTAGGTAGTTTTAGATATTAAGGGAAAGAATAAGATAGCAGGGCTAACCTATATAGTAATCTTATAAGTTAAGAAGCTTTTAGGGCTTATATTTAAATATAGGTTTAATATAGAATGATTTTAGTTATCTATAAGTAAGACTAAAGAGGTATAATAAGAATATTTTATATAAAGACAATAGTAACTACTTATAAACGACTTTTCCTAAATAGGAAATTATATACTAGCTTAAAGGTAAGCGGAGAATATGGTATTTATCTTAGTTTCCTAGCCTTTAAATAGCTTAACCGCAAAATCTAATTTTCTAAATTTTAACCCCTCTATCTATCCTACCTTCTTACCGCTTTTAGGGCTATTAGATATACATATAGTAGTATATAGGGAAAATTAGCAGTATTGCCAGATTAATATTACTGCTATTTATAGCGTTAATTAATTTTTAGAAATTTTTAAGTTTTTTTTAAAGGGCGGAAATGTCGCTTATATAAGGAGTTATATAACCTCTAAGAATATAACAATTTCTAACTAAAAACCCTCTTTTTAGCTATATAGCCTTATTTAGTTACCCTAGCGGCTATATAAGGTGTTTTATATATATCTAGTAAAGCCCTTTATAAGCACGCTTAGCTATACCTCTAATATTAATAAGATTAGTAAGGGGTGGTTAATTTTTTGTCCTTTTTCCCTAATTAATTTCTAATTTTCCTTTCGCGCAACTATGCTGACTAATTCTATTACGTAATGCTACTTGGGACCGTATATTAGCAGCTACAACTTCTCTATACTATAGTTAAGATTTTATATATACTGTACCTAGAGCTACTTAAAATAACTATTACCTATAGATCTGCCGATTTATAAATTAAAAATTAGACGTAGTTAGAGCTATTAGTAGGGATTATTAATCGCGCTCCCTGTAATAAAATTTTAGATTTTAGCAATTTAAAGTCTAGATCTACTACCTTATTTAAGAAGTTATCACTTTTACCACCTTTATAGTATTTTAAGCTTCTTTACCTATTAAATAACCGGATAATTAACTCTAGTTAATGAACGTATCCGACTAATAAACAAACTAATAAATTAAATTAAAAGTTTGGAATGTCTAAATAAGGTTCTATTAAAACGCTAGCTAGACCCTAACCTAGACCCTTCCTAACCTATTAAATTTTAAAAATAACGACCTTTACCGAATTAAAATTAACCTTATTCTTAATAAGCTATCTAATTAGATTTAATAGTTCTTTATTATCTAAGATATAGCTAAAACTAATAAGGTATAGTAGTATATCGACCTATTTAAAAAGAAAGACGATCTTCTAAAGCTAAAACTATTAAGTTGGCCTATATTAAGGGATATACTACCTACAGCTATATTAATAGTAAAGCTAGACCTAAACTAGCTTACTATTTATAACTAGCTCTACGCCAAATATAAGGACGATTTACGCGTATACTAGAAGCAAAAATAGGCTATAAATAATATTAATAACTATATTATTCGTACTATATCAGTAGCCTACCTTTCACTTATTAATAGCCTTAGTAGTTAGTTATATTAAATATTTAAGACGTCTCTACCACTATAGTAGCTACTGCAGTAATAGAGACACCCTATATTTTAGTAAGTAATTAAGCCTATCTTATATAAGAATCTTATACTATTAGTACTTACCAAATTACATACTTATAGGGCCTCCTCCCATTTATAAATACTTCCTTCTTTATACCTTTCTCTCTTCTTTTCTTCTTCTTTATAAGAGCTAGGTACTCTAATACTTCTTAGTCTCTACTAAGGGATTTATTGGTTAATATAGTAATATAGACAGTATTAGATAAGGAGATAGGTAAAAGAGAAGATAGAAAAAACGGAGAAGCCTCTAGTAGGTATTAGTTAAGCAACGTTAATGGCTATATCATAGCTGCCTAATCTCCTATACTTATTGGCCTTCTCCTATCTATAAATACTCCCTTTTCTATACTTTCCTCTCTTTTTTTCTTCTTCCTTATAAGAGCTAGCAGTTCTCTAATACTCCTCCTTAGTCCCTACTAAGGGATCTATTAGTTAATATAGCGATATAAATAGCATTAGACAAAAAGACGGGTAAAAAAGAAGATAGAAAGGACGGAGGAGCCTCTAGTAGGTATTAGCCGAGTAATATTAATGTCTATATTATAGCTGCCTAATCTCCCATTTATAGGCCTCCTCTCATCTATAAATACTCCCTCCTTTATACCTTCTTCTCTTCTTCTTTCTTCTTCCTTATAAGAGCTAGAGGCGCTCTAATACTCCTTCTTAGTCTCTATTAAGAGATCTATTAGTTAATATAGCGATATAGACAGTATTGGAGAGGAGATGGGTAAAAGAGAAGACAGAAAGAACGGGGGAATCTCCGGTAGGTGTTAGTTAAGTAATATTAACGGCGGTTTTTATTACCCAAAAATTGCGTTATATAACGATATTTGGGAACGCAAATATATACCCCTATCCCATACTTACACTACTACTAAATATTCTAGATTTCGCACTTAAAACTACTTATAATAGGCATTCCTAGGAGATCTGCCGGTTTAAAGCTCTATAATTAAACGTTATTAACGTTTAATATAGGGGTCGTTGATTAAGCTCCCGGGACACAATTTTTAAAGTTTAATACTATACTAATATTACGACCTTCTTACAGTAGCCAAGCCACCCCTAATCTTCTCCTCTTCCTTCCCCTCCTCCTATTACTTGGCGCCGAGCTATTACGTTATTACTAAGCTATTACGTCGTTGCCGAGCTATTGTGTTGTTATACATCCAAACTAGGTGGGCAATGACGTGGTTAATTAATTATATTAGACGTCTCTGTATATAGTTATATCTCTTTTTACACACGTATTTAATTAAGTTAGGGTAGTAGACTTACTTTAATTCTAGCTATACGGCGATTTAGTTATTAGGTATTAAAAATATTTAGTATATAAAGCTTTAAATTAGAATTATAATCTACTATATCAGATCCTACGTAAAGGGCTCTATATTAAAGCTCTATAGTCTAAATATGTACTAGATTCGTAACAAATATAATCTTTAAGCCCAGCTTAAGTAGGGCGCCTTAGTCACTGCAGTAGATTCTTACCTAGCAGTAACTAAGGCGCCTTAATCTTGCTACTACTTGTCGATCGGTAGTCCGTGCACCGATTGTAAGAAAAGAAGGACTCGTGTGTAGATTGATCTATAAAGAAAAGAGACTATTTATACATGAGGTAGTACCCCCCATAGGGGTCCCTAGAGAACGGTAAAACTAGATTAAAACCAGGTCGAGACAAATCTGAAGCTTATGTCTGACAGTACCCGTCACGGTCGATACACCCTCCCAGCTTTAAGCTCTCTGAGATTGAAGCTGTATTACCAGTCCTGGCGCAGTGCCGAGTTTCTCGTCAAGGCCAGGTCGTCTATAATCTTCGGTAAGGCCATATATAGGCCCACTTGTCGATAAGGCCGCAGGTCGGCAGCTACTTTATTATTCTTTATCCGGTTAACACTAGCCGTACTGGTGTTTAGATCCTCCCATACTGTCCAGCAATCGTCCATCTATGCCTAGATCCTCCCATGCACTCCGGCAATCGTCCATCTATGCCTAGATCCTCCCATGCTGTCCAATAATCGTCCATCTAGTATCCAGCTACGCCGTAGTAGCACAGTTGTTGTCTTGTCCTTAGCAGTACGGTGCCAGCGTCGATATAACATAGCAGTAAGGTGCCAGCTCTGGGGTAACGTAGCAGTAAGGTGCCAGCTCCGGGTAAAAGCGGCAACGTGCCAGCTCTAGGGTAAAGTGGCAATGCGCCAGCTTTACGATAACGTAGCAGTAAGGTGCTAGCTCCTGTCCTTCCACTAGCTTATTGCCCCAATAAACCCAAACTCTTGGGCCGCCTTGTCTCTGGCTCCTGCCTCGTATCTAGCACTAAGTACCTGCCTTAACTCGGCCTGCCTTAATCCGGCACCTTAGTACCTGCCTCGTGTTTAGCTCCTGCCTCGTCTCTAGCGTACAGTGGGCATCGTTGGTTATAACATTGGTGGAAGGATATAAAAGTAATCACGAGTATGTTAATGACTGAGGTACCCGGACACGAGCCTGTAGGAACAGCTGATTAAAAGAATAACTGGTGCATAGGAAACAACTCCGGGCTCATAACTGTCAATCGGTAGTCCGTGCACCGATTATAAGAAAAGAAGGACTCGTGTGTAGATTGATCTATGAAGAAAAGAGACTATTTATACATGAGGTAGTACCCCCCACAGGGGTCCCTAGAGAACGGTAAAACTAGATTGAAACCAGGTCGAGACAAATCTGAAGCTTATGTCTGACAGTACCCGTCACAGTCGACACTACTTCTAAATTAAGCAAAAGCTCTATATAGGGGGGTCCTAGGGGGTCACCCCCTGGAAAACCTCATCTCTATATATTAATTAAAGTCTATATAATAAAGCTTTAAAATTAATTGGCTTATTACTTATAAACTCAGGTCAAAATTTTCGTTGGGGGGTACCAACGATCCGCATGTTATTTAGATTTAAGCTCCAGTTAGGTTACAAATGGAGATGCAACCGAACGACCCCTAATATAAAACCGAGGTAATCTCTCTCCAAAGCCCTTCGGCAGCATTGTGCAATCCATGCGTTAGCGGAAATGCCGCTAACTTCTCCGTAAACTCCTCTTTCTTTGCCACTTTTAACAAACCTAGAGCCTTCTTGATTTCGCTCAGGAACCACGATCGTTCAACTGCCATCAAAGGACATGATTCAATACAAATAAATAAAATCCATAAAAGCGCATCAAGTTGTTTACCTTTCGTCCAAATGCCGTATGTGTTATCGAGGTCCAGCGCAGCCTTAACTCTGCCAAACAATAGGCCGCTGGAGCCCGTCTTTACCTTAGCATCTCTTGTCTTATCATAGTATCTTACGTGACGAATACTCGCCCACATAAAAACTTGAGATGCCATAAGGAAGGCGTTGTATAGTGCAAGAATTTCGGGGTATTTGGTGACAGTAAGTTGCGGCCACGGCTTGTCAAAGAGCATAGTTAAAATTATATGCTGTAACTCAAAGTACACATTGTTAACCATTGCACAGTCAATCTGTAACTTCCATTCAGCATCGTATGAGAGCTCTATCTGGTGCATTAGGAGGATAATTTCGTAAAGGAAAGAGCTATCTTTCGGGAGCTTCTTCAGTGTATGCCAAGCGCGGAGAGAAGACTCGTCGACCATTGCAAGAGGGAATGGTCTAGCTTCAGGAGAAGTTGGGCATGAGTGTATGCCAAGCGCGGAGAGAAGACTCGTCGACCATTGCAAGAGGGAATGGTCTAGCTTCAGGAGAAGTTGGGCATGAGTGTATGCCAAGCGCGGAGAGAAGACTCGTCGACCATTGCAAGAGGGAATGGTCTAGCTTCAGGAGAAGTTGGGCATGGGAAAATCGGCTTTTGTTGGAGTGCTGTTGCAACATGGTAGCTGCCCCTAATGTAAAAGGTCAGTGGACTTGCTTTTGGAGCATATCGTCTCAGGATAATCTTACCAAGTAATTATTTTCCGAAGTTCAAAGCCTAGCGTGCAAATTCCGCCTCTCATTTCTACTATTCGTTTCAAAGCTTCAAAATGAGCCTTTGCTTGGCTCCATTCCGCGTTAATGACCTGGAACCATTAGCGAAATCTGATAGATGACTTTCTCAAACTCACGGATCCTGATGCAAGCCCACAAACCGCTAGGACTATGGACTGTGGGACAGTCTTTTCGCCTAATTGCAACGTCTCCATGACTTTCCGTACCGTCTCTCCTGTATACTGCAGTGTTTCTACACTTGGTTCTGTGAGACCAGACATTTTGTCGCGAAGAATCGAGCCAATATGGAGAAGACTACACAAGGAGGTGTGGTCCGATGCTGATGCTTCACAAATGGGATAGAACCAAGGCCTGCCATCCCCTTCTACTGAACGTCGAAAGAACCTCGGGTAAGTATGCAATCATGTGAATGTGTAGATTAGAAGAGTTCAGGAGGGTTCCTACCAGTGACGGGATTTACTAGGACAGGTATGCCTTCAAAATCTACTATACGCTTAGCAAGACAATCGGAGTCTTCACTGAACCATCACTTACTCGACTGAATAAGTAGCTCCCCATAACCTACATCTATGGAAGGACATCCGCGCGAACGGCCCTTGCTAAGATCCTCATTTTTCAGAGTCTCATGCCCAACTTTATTTACGATCTCAGAGTTTCGAGATCTCTTCTTGATCTCCCTCATATCCCTCGACCAGCTCGGTATTAATATTACTTGGCTTTCTCCCTTAGCATTTTCACCTTCGGGAGATGTCGATGCTCCACTCGCATCGGACCCGGTCGAATTTTTACTATTCTTCTGCTATACGTAGTTCCTCATTACATGACTCCTCACTGTCTTGAGCTTTCGCTTTATGCTCGCCCTGGTGTCATCTCCCGTTGTGGTGATGAATTGATACTGCGTCGAGAGAGTAAATCCTGTCAACAAAGACCCTCGGGAGTCCGGAGTCGCCGAGCGCGATTTAGCGGGAGTAGTAGAGGCCGAGCGCAACGGGCTTGCGCTATCGTTGGACATGGCTTTGCGTTTTATTTCCCTTCTAGTGCGCTTCGAATATATCTAGAGCAGAACTTGATTGCCTCTTACTCTTATTGCAAATTCACGGCCTGAAAAAGAAATGCGCCGGCAAGACATTTAACTTAATAATGATGGAAGGACTATTGCACCGTGCTGATGCTGCAGCCTAAATCCGCTCAGCTTCTCACTGGTATCACTGGCTTATCAAAATGCATGTTGCATCCTGCTACGCCAGCTCAGCCCTACAATGCCGGCACTGTCGTAGGGCAATGGTGTTCTCAGGCCCGCCGTTTTGGTTACGAGGCGCTACGCTCATTGGAATCTAGTCGGCATGCCGGTAGTTACACGGGCGGCTACTGATACATCCGAGCAAGGGGTGAATGGCTGAGCGGTAGTCGACATATTATTAATCGTGGTACAGCTACATACAACCGAAATCCGCGGTCCCCGATCTGAGACTACATACGCCAGCTTCCTTCATACCCCAATATAAATCGCAATGGTATATCCAGCCTCAAAGGCTAACTCCTATAACCTTGTTCAGACGGTCATTGCCACTCAGACTGCATCCACAATCCATATTCGATGAGTCGCAAAATGCTTTCTAGATTACGCAGATTCTGAAACAAACGCGCTCTCACCGAGTAATCTATGCAAATTAATAAGGATCTGAGCTCACTTGAGATTGAATGAAACGCAGATACATTACTAATATTACCCCTTCCCAGATTTTCAAGGTGTCGAGTGAATATATAGCATTCCTACAGCCACTAGGTACATCGGTCATTTCAGGCCCGCTGTCCGGCCTCACCTCAGACATCCCCTTTCTCCTTATCCTCGATATACTCCACTGCGCCCTCTCCCTTGCTCTCCTCAACAACCCCCGAACCGCCCATCTCCCTCTCAGTTCTCCTCGCTCCAATCTCCTTAGAACTCCTCCCGCTCATTCGCTCCCTCTCATACTCCAGTGCCTTCGCTCGCTGCTCCTCCCTCTCCTCCTGCGTCATCTCGGGCCCCAACAACAGCCAGAACAGCATATACGCCCACATCGTGCCTATGAATATCTCAATCACCTTCTCGTAATTGAACCACTTCGTGCCGTCCTTCGCCGGCGGCAGCGGATACCGCTCGCCAATCGTCCCCCGGATGGTAGCCGAGGCGCTAGACGCTAGGTTGCCGAGCTAGTACGTCAAGCCGACGATGAGGGTGCGCAGGGCGGGCGGGGCCAGCTCCATCAGGTGGATGGGAACGGGGCCCCAGACGCCGCCGACGAACAACTGTTCGAAGAACACCAGCGCGGTCAGCGCCAGGTCGCGCGGGCCGACGTGCGCGGGTACTAGCGCGCGGCCGATGATGCACGCGCTGATCATCGTTGGTCGCCGCCCGAGGATGCTGCTGATTTAGCCGATTGTCGTGCCGCCGAGCAGCGCACCGATTTGCCTGATCGCCGTGGTGATGGTGGTATTGGTGGCGGATTTGCTGACTTGGTCTTTGAAAGGTCGGGTAGAAGTCCTGCGAGTCGCGCGAGCACGCGTTGAAGCCTGCCATGATGATAACCATGTAGATAAGCGGGGCCTAGTTCTGCTTGAACGCGAGCCAGGCTTCGCGCGCGAATGCTCGGAGCCCGTTTCTCTCCTCGTTAGCGGCTGCGTTGGCGCTGTGGGTTCTGGAGTGGCGTAGTGCGTGTTTGGTTTCCAGCTCTGCTTTTTGGACTTGGAAGTGGCTAGTTTCTAGGAGGAAGAGGCGGAATGTGGTGATGAGAAGGGGTGGGCCGGCTCCGAACTAGAATAAACTGCGCCAGCCATGAGAAGCGGTTGGGGCGAGGACACAGTAAAAGATTGCAGCGAGCAAGTAGCCAGTCGCATGGCCAGAAGATGCCACGAGCCTCATAAGGGAGATCTTCGAGGGCAGCAGAGGCTGCTAGGCCAAAAAGACCTGGTGTCGATTAGCATATTGCAATTGCTATGTGTCTATGAGTTCACAAACCGCCCATAGCAATGCCATATAAGGCGCGAACACCAAGGAATTGACTCAGGGACTGAGCGAAACCAGTCCCGAGCTCAAGAACGACCAATGCGCCGAGATTGCCAATGAAGGGCCGCTTTCTCCCGAAGAGATCTGATAGGCTTCCGAAGATTAATGCGCCAACGGAACGAAGCATGAGGGTTACTGTGAGCCCCAAGAATTGATCAAGTGTCGGTTATGTCATCTAGTAATTGGTCTGTGCTTGGACTTATGAGACTTTTGAGTTCGCAACGTTGAATTCTTTCGCAATCTCGGCGATTGTCAGGGACACCGTAAAGAAATCAAAGGTATCCCAAGTCCAGCCAAGGAAACCAAGGAATATTAGCCATTGATGAGAATTAAGCCGCTGAAGGACTTGAATCGAGTTTCTTGCGTGGGAGTTTTGTTTTTCGTTTAACAGACTTTGAATGAGGATGGTAGAATTTACCCTCAGCGGCTGTAATGTAGAGAGACGGGTGAAGAAGTAGTGGCCAATCTAGGAGGGCACCCTGCTGCCATGTTGTTCCTCATGGCGACAGCAAAAACGCATTCGCGTAAAGAGTCGTATGTGCTTGAAGTAACGAGAATTGCTGGATTGTTGGATGGGTATGGGGAGACTCGTCTATTTCACTCGGAGGGGTCACCACTTTTTGCATGCATATTGCCATGGTGATATTCCGTTGCAACGTACCATATAGATGCAGATGTATCGACGATAAGCCCGTCTAGAATTTGGAAGGATAGTTTGTAGAGAAGTTGAAGTTCCCCGTGTTTCATATACCGTACCCATGGGATATGTGCAACGGTTGGTGTTAGCCTATTATATGTATTACAGCTCCAATATCTGAAGTGCTATTGAAGGGGATATTCCTTAGGTGTTCGTGATCGGCAATTCCCAATGACGGTGCCCAGATTCGTCGCTTTAACGGTGAATTTAAAAGACGGCCCGTGCCAAGCATACAGCCAAGATGCGGGGACGCGGGGAAGCCTTCTTTTGAGGGCATCCTCGGCCCCTTCGACCGTAGGCTCCATAGCTTCCGTGCTGATATAACCATGCTCTCGGGAGTGTTCGGCAAGCATTTCTATGTGTTTCCTCGAGTTCGACTCGACAACTTTGATTCAAATAGGACTTGAAACTGATATTTTCAAGTATTATAATCATGAAAATGGTGAGTGGTATTAGTCGAGGAACTTGTAATTGTCTTTCATTTTTTTTTCCTTGCTCTGAATAGAAGCTAAGAAAGCCATCGCACGGGTTAAGAGTTCCGTAGGAGGATTTATAAAATTGAATTAATATCCCATTGATGATGCATATCAATGAAGATATTGAAGTCTGCTTTTGTCTTGATTTAGAAGTCATATTCACAATTTGAACCGCCATATCATTTCTTTCCCGACAATTGTGAGACATTCCTCCTGGGAAACACTAAAAGTCTCTGAAATACTTCTAGTCAGTGCCACTAAAGCTAACACTCTGCGACGTTTGTCCGGCGGCTGCTTTATCTAATGCCACATTGGTGTTGAGTTTGGTAATCTGTTACTGAAGCTCTGTGCTAAGTCCCTGTTTCGATCAGTAACCCTTCATATGCTGCAACTTGGAGCCTTGGCTTATCCATACAGATTTTCCCTGAGCTTGCTCTATCTGGAGTCTTAATACATCAGTCTGTAATTTCAAGACCTTGTTCTTGATCTTCCCATTCTGAAGCGCGGTGCCTGCCGTCGTTTGTGTACCGCCTGCCGCTGTGATTGCATCATTGAAACCCCCGGTCCCAGTCTCAGCGTCTTCGCTGACCTGTGCGGCTTTGACGATTATCGCCAAATCCGACGCGGCGACACCAGCGAGATTCGACGTATCGATCTGGGCCGAGATCAGGAATAAGATAGAGCTGATAGGAATGCTTAGAGACATACCGGAAACTTAGCATTGACCTCCGCGAAAGCATTGCCAGAGACGCCATCCGATACTTGGAAGTTAGCATAGCTTTGCTCCGTAAGGACACCAGCTCGTTTGTTTAACGACGATGGATTTGCCATTGGGGCGCTTGATGCGAGGGCAGCCAGGCCTAAAAATGAAAGACTGGTAAAGAAACGCATTGTAATATGAACGGAGGAGTGGATATATATAACGAGTGATGCAACAAAAATAGCACAGCTGGAAGGTGAGAATGTAGGGAGATCTCATAAGGAACAAATTCTATATTCATGCGGCCAAAGTCACAGCTCATATGCAACTGCGACAATGGAGCCATGCTTTAAGTGGGCTACCCGAATCTGTCGCCTTTTCATCTCGCTTTGCTTTCTAACGAAGTGCGGCGGTGGTCGAAACGGGTTAGGTTACTGTCGGAACGTTAATCACGTGACGTAGTCACGGGACTACGAAGCGAGACTAACTGTCTGACCTTGGAGCAACCCCTTTCTTCTAGACAACAATCAACTACCAACTTTAACACCGCATACGTACCACTACAAGTGATATTCGTGCACGTTGATAAAGAGAGTTATACTAACACTAATCAGTAGACGTACAGATCAGGAAATACGCAATAGCAAAGCTTAAAACTACGCATTGGCTTAACTGCTAACGCGTTAGATCGCAGAGCTATCGCCCTATTTTAGTTAAAGGAGAAAACTACGTTACCCTTAAAGCTCGAAACCACGTATTAGCTTACTAATACGTTAGATCGCCTAGAGAATCGTATCTTTACTTAGAGAGAGCTACGTTATCCTTAAAGCTCGAAACCATATATTAGCTCGCTAATGCGTCAGATCGCCTAGAGGACCCTTAAAGCTTGAAACCACGTATTAACTTAACTGTTAACGCGTCAGATCGCCTAGAGGACTGTATCTCTGCTAAGAATCGTCTTTAGTCTTTAGTCTTTAAAAACTATAGACTCGTTAAGGGGACACGTATATACCCTTACATCCTTACCTTTATACTCTTAACCTTGACCTTAACCTTAATCTTAACCTCTATTCAAGACTACCCTTATACCTACCCTTATACCTACCCTTATATCTATAACTATAGCACTAATAGAGAAAGAATAGGCTATAATGGCTAGAAAATATAGATACGAAATTAATGCAGATAAGGCTATAAAGGATGAACTAGTAAAGTTTGTAGAGACGACAATATACCTAACACGGGACTTTATAGATAACGACTTATAGTATATCTTTTGGGAGCAGTTTAAGGGGTTTATAGTAGAGAGTTTTAAGAAGATATATATAGATATTAGATCTAAGCTATAAAGATATTTCCTTAAAAGAGGTGTTTACGTAGGCAGACGTAATAGTAGAGTTACTATATCTAAGCTGCTATTTAAAGTTATATAAAAAGAAGAGCTGCATTAATGGACAGATAAGGAGATCGTAAAAACTATTAGGTGTTACGGCACTGACGCGCGTAACCTGGATAGGGCTTAGTTAGGGTTTGGCTAAAGGCTTAGCTCCCCCTTGTATATAGACGTGTCCTTACCACCATCTTCTTCTTCTCCTTATCTTAATATCCGGGTTAATAGACTACTAATTATATAGGCTTGTATACGTTCTACGGCGCTCGTGCCTTAATTAACTAAGTCGCTGTAATATTATATTAAGATCCCTTAACTGATTGCAGGCTGTTGTATCCTAGGTGTCACGGGACGGGGCAGTGGCTATAAGATGTATATATTTAAGGAGTCTATAAGACGTTGCGCGATCGATCGTAAGGGTTGAGGGCGTAAGGAGGTGATATACCTACGCGTAGCTGACATAAGCTGTACGCGAGGTGTACGCGAGAGCACGGGGCTCTCCTATAAAGGCCCCTGCGGTAGGGTTTTGTAACACTACCCCCCCTCCTATAAAGGCGGAGCTCCGGTAACGCTGTGGTTACTATATATATATAAAAGGGACACTTAGGGTATAAAAAAGAAGAAAAGGGGGGTATCGCTAAAGGCTTAAAATAACGTTATGTGATAAGGCTTGGCATCTAAGAATCCAACTAATTAGATAACTTTAACCGCCGGTTGAAGTTCCTAGACATCTTAACGATATTCCGGTTATATAATCGCACTTTACCGCAATCTAACGGCAATCTAACGGTAATTTGCCCCTATATGGTAATGTATAACGGTTTAACTCTATAAGGGCTCCTATAGAGGATTAGGTATAAAATCTCTACTTAGGCCTAGTTTCTATAGGTTCGCGTAGTAAAAGTCGCTAATTAGATCCTTTACATTTTTAAAGTCTTCCTATAGTTGCTATTTTAGCTAGTCTATATTAAATCCTATGTATATAGCTCTGTAGTAGAGCCGTTATCCTCTACCTTTACCAAAGTATTTAGAGTCAATAATTCGTTTAACGGTTTACTCCTTATGGTTCTTATCTTCGTTCTCGTCTCAGATTAGTACTAGTAGGGGTTTAGGCTATATCTGCCCCAGTAAGGGGTTAGGCTAGTAAAGGTATAGTAGCTATAGGTGAAATATAGGCTATATCCCGCGGGTAGCTAGGGTAGACGGGAGCTCTAGCTTATATATGGCTCCCCTATTAATGACTTATTTAATTAGGTAGGGGCTAAGGTTCTTATAATTAAGTGACTTTATAGGCCTTTGCGTAGAGATATTACGTATATCTAGCTATACCCAGTCGCCAACACGTATCTCTGGTGGTGGCGTTCTATAATGGTCGGCGAAGTAGGCCTACTTTGCTTAAGCCTAGGCCATTTCTCCCTTATAGTAGTTAAGTAGATTTTTTATATGGTCTACATGCTAGTCGGTAAGTAGCATTTTAAGGCGTTTTCTATATGGCAGTTTCTTATTAATAGGTTCTGGTGGTTCTATGCTAGATTGGGGGTAATATCCCTTATTCGCGAAGAACGGGGTAAGTCCTATAGTAGTTAAAACATAGTTATTCGCTGCGAATTTACCTAGTAGGAGGTGATTTACCCAGTTATCTTAACTATAGGCGACTACCTGTCGTAGGTACGCTTTTATACTAATATTAGCGTTTTCCGGTTGCCTAGCAGTTTCGTAGTAGAAGGATATAGACATCTTGACGGAGATGCTAAGGCGTTAGTAGATTCGTCTCTATATATTAAAGCTAAACTATATGCCTTAGTCGGACGTAATTAAGTTAGGTAACCTATGTAATTGGTAGATTTCGCGAAGGAAGGTGTTAGTAACGTTGCTAATAGCTACGCCTTTAGTTAGGACGTAGTGGCGCTCTTTTATAAGTTGGTATATTATTATAAGGATATTCTTATAGGTACGGCCATATCGCTTATAGGGTAGTAGGTTAATAACGAAATCTATGGCGATATCTGCCTATTATTATATAGGTACTAGTAAAGGGTATAGTAGTCCTTAGTACTTTATATTAAAGGCCTTAGCGCGCTTATAACTGTAGTAGGCGCCTATAAAGCGTTTAATGGACATGTCTATGTGGCTAAGCGAGCACTGCAGCAGCACCCCTACATCTCAGCAACACCAACATCATCAACATTCACAAAATTGAGCCTTGCTTGCTTGCTTTCCCTCCCACCCGCACCTTTTTCTTTGGTTGCATATTTTGGGCTTTGTAAATAGATACTGCAGCGATATACTTGCGCACGGGTCCATGGGCATCACGTTTAGTCAAGGCAGGGCAATCCCCTGCAAATAGCCTTGCGAATATACCCATTCTCAATTAATGCCTTTGAGCCCGTACCCACCAATTAGATTAATTAATCCTCTTCTCCGCAAGCGTGTGAATAATAGACTAAGTCTATTATTTTAGGCTAGAAGTAGTATCGGCTAAGAAGCTTATAGGTTCCTCCTCTGCTTAGGTGGCCGCTTAATTAGAGGTTATAGGCTATTTAGATTAGTTACCGTTATAGATTTTCTAAGTTAGGGATAAATAGACGGCCTCTATAATAGAGCCTATTCTCTTTTACTTTTAAGGCTACTATATTAATCTAGCCTAAGCTTTAGAGTTTAGTTAGTAGCGTATAGGCGCTAGTGGTCTTTGCGGTAATAAGTTAATACAGTAATGGGTTAATAGAGGTGTTATATGCCGTAGTGATAAGCTTGTTGATTTTGGGAGGTAATTTTAGTTCTATAGTATAGAGCTAAGGTATAGTTAGCTCTATTGTAGGTAGCATACCTAGGGCCAAATTCCGTGCTTTTAGGATTGTTTGTTGTTAGAACTGGTTATAGGGGTTATCTTTAGACTAAGGAAGGTCTTATAAGCGGCGTATTAGGCTATTAAGCTTAGTACCTTATACTCCTGGCCTATATGCGATTTTAAAGTTAAAATTAGAGAGGAACTTGTTTTAGCGTGCTTAGCGTTAGTTTAGCTGTTTTATAGTTATAAAGTACTTAAGGTTGCGATAATCTGTAAGGACTTTAGTTAGCTAGTCAGGTTTTACTAAGGAGAGTTCCGGTTGGAATTTCTTAAACGCTTATATAATCGCAAGAAGTTCCTTATTATAGATCTTATAGTTACATTCTTATAGTATAAGCTTAGATAAATAGAATGCGACTAGGTAGAGGAGACCGTTATTACCTATTTAGGAGAGGATGCCTACGTTAACGTGGTCTAAGGAGTTAGTCTTAAGATAGAGTTATTGTCCTAGTATAAAGTAAGCTAGGATAGGTGCTTTAGTAAAAGCATCTTTAAGGTCTTAAAACGCCTTCTCGTATTTAGGTATTTAGATAAAACGTAGATATGTTTTTCTTTCTTTTACAGAAAGGCCCTTCATTCGCATTATTGCTGTAAGTAGTGCTATAACACCCGAGAAGTTGTATATAAATTTTTAATAAAAGTTAGCGAAACTAAGGAAAGCTTGTACGTCTTTAATGTAGTTAGGGGTTTGCTATTCGGTAATTATACGTACCTTTTTGGGGTCTATACGGATACCCTTAGTAGTAACAATTAGTCTAAGGTATTTTACTTCTATAACTAAGAATTTGCACTTCTTTAAATCAATATAAAGTCCTACGTCCCTAAGGCGCTATAGGACCTTTTAAACGTGCTTAGTATGCTTAAAAGGGTTATCGCTATAAATAAGTATATTGTCTAGGTACGCAGAGTAGAAGTCGTTAAGGTAGTCTTATAAGGCGTTATTAATATAGCTTTAGAAGCTGCCTGGGCCGTTATATACGCTAAAGGGTATAACGGTATATTCGAATTGGCTAAAGCGCAATGCGAATGCGGTTTTCTATTTATTACCTTCTCATATTTAGAGGCGGTTAAAGGCGGCGATAATATCGAGCTTGGTATAGATTTTAGCTTGGCTAAGCCGCTTAAGAGTCTTATATATAAGCGGTATAGGGTATCAGTTCTTAATTGTAATAGCGTTAAGTCTTCTGTAGTTAACGTAGAATTAAATACCTTTTCCTGGCTTCTTAGTAAGGAGGATAGGGGCGGCTACTAGGGATATACTAGGGCGAATAAACCCTTTATTAAGGTGTTTGTTGATATACTTTTTAACAACTAGAAGTTCGTCTTTTAATATTAGGTAGGGTCTCTTATAGGGTGGCGTTTTTCCTTATTTAATATTAATGGTATAGTTATTAGGTTAATATAGGGGGAGTATATCTACGCTCTTTTATAAGCATATGTTAATAAAGTTATAGTACCTTTTAGGGAGGAGCTTGCGGAGTTCCTTGTTGGTAAGTCCTTTTTTAAGCTTTATAAACTTCTTAAAGTCTAAAGGTGAAAGTCCATAGAGTTCTATGGGGGCATCGTTTTCTAAAAGGTCAACTATATCTATCCTATTACTGTAGAGGATGTAGTCCTATTCTTTATTAAGCTTATATAGTTATAATTAGGAGGCTATAGTAACGGTCTAGCCTTTTCTACGTACTATGCGGTAAAAGGCCGCGGCACTTATATAGTGGCAGTTGGTTATAGGTAGGGTAATAAGGGGTTCCTTAGGTTGGTATCCTAGGGAGTAGATAGAGGCAGCTAGGCTATATCCTAGGCAGGTCTCTCTATAGTATTTAGAGTTAAAGGTTGCTTTTCTCTTTTTTTAGTTAATGGCGGGGTTATGTTATTTAAGCCAGTTTATTTTAAGGATAATAGGGTAGTTAGTAAGTAGTATAATATAGGCCTAGAGTTCTTCCTGGTGCCTATTTATATCTAGGTAAAGTTATACTATATAGGTAATCTTCTATACGGTATAACTACCGTCAGCAAGTTATAGGGCGCGGGCTTTAATAAGGGGTAAGGTAGGTAAGTTATAAGTACGCATAAATTAGGTATCTATAAATTTATTAGTAGCTCTACAATCAATTATAGAACAGCTTTTATATTATTTTTTAGCAGTAGTTCCTATTACGGGTAAAACTATCTATTTCCGTCTATTTATCTTTACTAAGTTATTTATTAAGTAGGCCGATATATAGATCCCCTTATTATTAGGGCGTCCTAACCTACGACTTAGGGCTAGGACTTAGCGTTTTCCGTTTCTATATCCAACTCTACCGCTATTACTACGTCTTTATCTTATACGGTAGTGGTATATAGCAACGTATTTAGTATTTAAGGTATTAGGTTAGGTATTAGGCGGCGGCTGCTAAACCTAGCCATTAGGCAGTTTAGGCTATAGCTATAATAGCCTTCTTAACGACATCTATAGCAACGCTTTAGCTTTTAGAGTAGCTCGCGTTCTCCATTTAGTAGCTTTTGCGGGAAGGTTGGTATAGAAAGGTCAATATTAGGACCAGTAGTGTTGCTTAGGGTAGTGGGCGTCGGTGGTTTAGTAGGTCCAGAGGGCTTCTATAGGGAGGTCTTTAGGCGGGGGTTTATAGTAGCGATCTAATTTAGTCGTCGTTTAATCTTCCGTATAGCTACTACCATATTATAAACATTATTGTAGTTATGGCTGGCGGCTGCGTAACTAAGGTAATAAGTGACTTTTTTAAGGAGATCTTTCTGGTCTTTAGTATCGTCTCAGGTAAGGGCTTTAGTGTATTCCTAGAATTTAATATAAAACTCGTCGAATAATTTAGTAGGGCTTATCTTTAGGGCACGTAGTTTAGCTCGGTTGGTGGCTAGTAAGTTATAGTCGCGGTATATTAGGTCAAGATTATTAAGGACTTCTTAGTGGAACTGCCACTTCTAGGGGCTATTGGTCTCCTATTAGGCGAAGAGTCTGTTAAATAGTATACCCTTTGTTCGCCTAATAATATAGCCAATCTTAGTGTCTTCTATAGGAAAAAGGCAGGCGCTCTAAGTTAGTTTTTCGCGGATTTATATCTTCTAGTAGCTGTATTCTTTGCGGTCTCCCTAGAAAACTAAGGGATTAGGGTAACGTATATTAGACCCTACGGTAGTAGCTTAGGTTCGGTCGTTATAGCTTTTATTATCGCTTTAGTAGGGGTTCCCGTTAGGTAAAACTACTTAGCGCTAACTCTTCATTAAGCGTTAAGTAGGTGAAGTTACCAGGGGCATAGAGACTTAAGTGGCGTTATATATAGTAGAGAGGTATCTAGCGTTATTACAAATGTGCTCGTTAAGCTAAGATTATAGGTATTTAATTATGCCTTCTCTTTTAGTGACCGTAGCAATAAGTGCGATCTTAGCCTTCTTTAACTATTAGACGTCGCGTTTAGATACATAGAGGTCATCTTCGGTTTCTTAACGCGTATTATCAGCAAGCGCCTCATAAGCTTATAGGTCTTAAATAATATCGCGATCTTAGGCAGTATGCATCTCGGCTTATATAAGCTTTAGGTGGTAGTTCTATAGAAGGCAGTAGTATTTATTAGGTTCTTGTACTACTATTTTTACAAACGTCTTGGCGTCTCGTATTTCAATTTTAATAGGTAGTAGCCCTTCCACTTGCTTGTCCGTAGTTATATAGTCAATAAAAGATAAGATATTATTGGTGTCTATCTCCTTAGGGGTTAAGGCTAGGGCTAATAAATCAAATTCTCCTAGGATTAATTGGCGTTGTAGGTTAAATATAGGTATTGGATTATTCTTTAGGTTTGATATAGTAGCTAGTAAGGAATATCGTCTTACTATTATAGGTTCCTTAGAAGTATAAAGTAAGGTAACTTATAGGCACGCTGCTTCTGGCAGCGCCTATAGTATTACAGAGATATAGAATTGGTTGTAGGCTAGGTGTCGGTGGTAAAAAGGCGCAACGTAATGTTATGGGATAGGGCAGTGGCTACAAGACGTATATATTCGAGGAGTCTATAAGACGTTGCGCGATCAATCGTAAGGGTCGAGGGCGTAAGGAGGTGATATACCTACGCGTAGCTGATATAAGCTGTACGCGAGGTGTACGCGAGAGCACGGGGCTCTCCTATGGAGGCCCCTGCGGTGGGGTTCCGTGACACTAGGTTAAAGAAGCCCTGTGGCCTAGGGTAGTTAATAGGTAACGGAGCCCTATATACTAGCAGGCAAAGGAAGGAAGGAGAGCCTAACTTCTATAACAAAGAAGGTAGGAGATGTATACTCTAAGATAAAACAAGACTTGTATAAAGCCCTATAGTGGCTAGGTATAGAATCCCTACACTATATAGGCACCCTTATTAAAGTCCTACACTATATAAGCACCCCTTATGTTTATATTTCTCTTCTTTTTTTTCTCTTCTCTCTACTAAACGGCTGCCTATGCTATAGGGAAGCACGTGCTAAGCGGTAACCTCTTTTTAACCGTATAATCTTGTCGACTAACTAAGCAACGCGTATATCTATTAACTAAACGCGTATACCTACTAACCAATCGATTGATCAAATAACGACCCTTTAAACGACCACCGTACGTCTCTATTAGACGCTTACACCGTACTGCTACCTAAATAGTCCTTTTTAATAGATACTAAGCTATATATACTGTAAGGAACGAAATCGGTTAATACTGAGACTAGTGCTATATACTGGCTGCGAAGAACGACCCTAATTAATACTAAGTTGTACAAGCTGCGAGGAACGAAATCACTAGGACTATCGACGCTGGTATTACTCTACTATTAACTACTAATTATGCCGATATGCATACAATCCATATACTAGACAACAGTAGCGCCAATACGCCTGCTACTATAATTTAACTACAACTATACTAATACGCCTACAGTCCATTAACCGTATGATTGTGCCGTTACGCCTATAATCCACAACTTCCGCTTATATTATACTGCTACAACAAACAACTGCCCTACCACAGTCGATAAGATAATAATCGTGCCTCTACGCCTATAACCACTCGACTAATTAATAGCCCGAGCTCTATATTTAACCTGCTATTACAAGACAACCGATAGACGAGCTCTATACTTAACCACTATCATTACCGCCGCTAGTACCGTATTACTACCCGAACATAGCTACTCCTACCTATAGCTAAACCTTAATTTAACCCTTACTACTCTACCTATAGCATTCTAACTAACACTTACTGCTCTACCTATAGCATTTTATCGACTACTGCTGCCCCACCTATAGCAAATAACTACAACTGTATAAGAGGTAGAAGACAAGCACCTAAGGATAAAGCTTAAGGGCAAGCTTTTTTAAAGGGGGGGGTAATGTTACGGCACTAATGCGCGTAACCTAGATAGGGCTTAGTTAGGGTTCGGCTAAAGGCTTAGCTCCCCCTTATATATAGACGTGTCCTTACTACCATCTTCTTCTTCTCCTTATCTTAATATCCGGGTCAATAGACTACTAATTGTATAGGCTTGCATACGTTCTACGGCGCTCGTACCTCGATTGACTGAGTCGCTATAATATTAGGGAATTAGCAGAACTACTAGCTTTAAGAGCACTATAAGATAGGCTAAACCACGCTTATGACGGTCTATTAGGTTAGCCTATAGCTATAGTTATAATACCACCTAGGTCTACTGTACTAACTGCTACCTAATAGCAGTATACCCTATTATAACCTACCTCTATATAGAATTAGTAACTATCGCCTATGGTAACTGCCTCTTTTTTAGCAACTGCTACTACCCTACCTGGTCCTCCTCCTGCCTAGTATCCTTACCCTAGTACTACTAACCTTAACCCCGACTTCGTTAAACCAATAACCACCCTTATAGCTATAACACCTCAAATACCTATTATATCTGCACCAGCTACTCCGCCAATTCCACTAGCTATTCCAACTACCGCACTACTAGTTATCCCGATCGCTGCATCGCCAGCTACCCCGATCACTACCCCCGCTACCCCTACTACCCCTACTGCCCCCACTACCCCTACTACCCCTCCCGGTCCTTAATCCTCTAATTATAACCAATTGCTATAGTTAAGAGAGCAGTAACTATAGCAGCTATATATATATACACCACTTAGGCTAACTATGCCTAGTGTGGAGTAAGGACCTAAGTAAAGACCTAAATATAGTAAGGAGGTGGCTATAATTATAAAGATCTATATAGACAACTAGAAGGCTTGCTAGGGAGTTCCTGCCTATAGAACTGCCGTCTTAAACCCTAAAGAAGACTTGTCTTAGTTAATTAATAAGTTATAATCTTTAACCGTTGTATGGGAGAAGGAATACCCTAGTTAAGGAGCGTATACTACCTTTACAGATTACCGCTATTATAGTTAAGATTAAGGCCGGAACTATAACCGGAATAACCGAAGCCGTAACTAAAACGGCTAAAACCTTAGCTATAAAGGATTTAAACAGTATATAAGTACTATAGGTGTTAATACGGAGGGGGTTTTAGTTAAAGCCTATAACTCTATTGGTGTAGGTTAAATAAATAAACTATAAGGCATTGCCTAGGTATATAGTAGGGAGTAGGTAATACCCTTATATAGGAGAAAGAGAGAGACGAACTAATAGGGGAGGAAGGAGGCTGTAAGCCTAAAGAGCTTATAGGGGGTGGCTAAGGCCTAGCCGAAGGCTACCCTTAGCAGCCCTAAAAGCTCCTAGGATATAGCTAAGATAGTATTATAGGACTACCTATAATACCTTATACACGCCTACCTATTTGCACCGCTAAGATACTAGTATCTAATATCCGCAGTATCTGATATCTATAATATCTATAAGATCCGCAATATCCGCAATATCCGTAATATCCGCAAGATCCGCAATATTAATAATATCCGCAATATTCGCAATGTCCGTAATTCTCTATACTGATTTAAAGTCTTTATACGACTGTCTCGTCCGACAAGGAACTACGTAAGAGAAACGCTTAATAATTAATATTAATGGAGATATTAACCCTGCGGACGCTACAACAAAGGTTAAATTATAGGCCGTAGGGTAGGTTAAACGAACGGAGTTGGCTTTAGTTTAACTAGGTATAATAAGCTCGGACTATACAGAGCTAACCGCTAAGGCGCTAGTGGCGGGCGAACTAATAGCGATTTTCTATCCTGGGGATAGAAAATCCTAATTAGCTAGTTTAACGGCATAGCAGAATTTAGTAGAATTTTGGCAGAATTTGGTAGATTATTACATATTAATTAGATCTCTAGCTATTGCGTATTATAGACGGAAGAGCTAGCTATTACGTATACGCTACGAGTAGTCTAGAAGACTTAACTTTAGAGTATAGATTAGCCTTCTCTTTAGAGTTGCTCCAGTATTAGAACGTTAATCACGTGATATAGTCACGGGACTACAAAGCGAGACTAACTGTCTAACCTTGGAGCAACCCCTTTCTTCTAGACAACAATCAACTACCAACTTCAACACCGCATACGTACCACTACAAGTGATATTCGTGCACGTTGATAAAGAGAGTTATACCGACAGTTACGGATCCAGGTTTGATCTGCAGGCTGAAGTTCGCTTCGGGATGGGGCTTATGCTTTGGGGAAAAAGCGTTGCTCTCGTTAATGGAAATATTCGTGAGAAGCGAACACCAGCAGAAAAATGGTTCATGTATGGTTCATGTTCAAGTGAAAGAGTTGGCGCGGTAGGGCGAGGTATGCATTTTAGGTGTTTTGGAGGACGCTAATCTATCGAAGCACACTCTTGCTAAGCAGCGCATACCTTATGAATTCAAGTTTCGCGTGAGGCCTTTTACAAACGTCGCACAACCTCACGTGTGTAGAAAATAGTGCAGCTTAGGTTATACATAAAGTAAAATTCGTGACACGAAATGATGACTCACCAAGAACTGGTTTAGACCGAAATACCCCGATGAAGGGCTATCCAATCGATCTTCTACCCATTTTCATGNTAACGTCTAATCATCATACCATAAGCCTCGCTGTTAATTGCCAAGATACGCCTATAGTACTCCATGTTCTTGCCCACCCACTTCACATCCGGCCATATCTTTCGTTGTCTACAAAACAGTTCCAAAACCGAAGGTCGTTTTAATGCTTCTTACGTAGTACTCGCCCCAGTTTCTCTTCGTTGGCTCCTCCTGGCCTGCCGGGACGCCTTCCCACTTCACTCTCATCACAGTCACTGCGTCCACATCGTTCTGGTCAAATTGGATGGACAGAGTTGAGTAATGCCCCTGGGGCCATTGCCCTAACCGCCACTTTTGTACGATCTTTGTGGGTTCCTCGAGGACAGTGTATTCTCCTGATACGTTACCGCCAAATAATTCGAATCGACCTCCAGGAGTGGCACCGGTGAATGCAGTGGGCGGAGAGCGCGTAAATGCAGCCAGGCGAGACGGATCCGTAAAGGTTTGGTATAGTTCTGCAGCCGTGGTGCGGAACTCAGCACTCTCGGTGAGCGTCACAACGTTGACAGAAGGACCCTTCGTATTAGACTGGGTTGTCGTGGGCGCGAGGTTTTGCTCGGAGGAAGACTTATTGATAGAGGTATTGGAGATGTATTTTGGAGTTGAGAAACCGCTTGACGGATTTGACCCTGGTGCATGTTGAATATCCCGGCCATGTTCTGCGATTAAGGCAGGCCCAAGCTTTTGGAGGTGCGTACGCAGTTGGGGGACTATTTTCGAACGAACGAGG
Organism: Cenococcum geophilum 1.58; assembly: GCF_001692895.1. NCBI lineage: Eukaryota > Fungi > Ascomycota > Dothideomycetes > Gloniales > Gloniaceae > Cenococcum > Cenococcum geophilum. The sequence goes on along the minus strand of NW_027137564.1, from coordinate 1,540,068 downwards.
TCTTTGACGGGTTGCTTACTGGCTGCGTCGGAGTAAATATCTATCTCGAACTAAAGAATGCCGGCTGTTAGTAAGAGAGGCAACTGACAGAAAATGAGAATAGCACGACAAAATCAATTTAGGGAGACAAGGGAACGTACGACGTACTCATCTTCCTCCGTATCATGAGCTACCTCGGGAATAGTGATGGTACCACTAGCCTCTTCGCCTTCTTGATTCTTGCCTGAAATGAAGGTTAGTAACAAAACTCTGGTCCCTTAAGTATAGAAGAAATGAATAAGAGAGGAACGAAGTTTCCAACCAGAATGTTGTCAATTCTGAGGCGGGGAAGGTGAGATATGGAGGGTGAGCCTAACGGAATGGTGAAGACAGGCTTACCAGAGTACTCTAGTTTGAGTTTTACGTCAAACAAGGTAATGACTTTTCCCTTACGCTGGCTCACGTCCACGTCTCCATCCATGCTGATGATTTTGTCCACCTTCGCTGTAACCCCGTCGGCCTCGGCAGAAATTCCGGTTAAGTCATTCTCTAGATACTCCTGCGTCCAGGCGGAAACATCCTTGTTAACCCAATGCCAATTATTTGGATTATGGAGAACCATATTTGCCGATGAAGGATCGAGGTGGGTTGGAGAGGGAGAGGTAACTAAGGTCTCAAGTCTGTCTGTAGGCTCTCTGATTAGCTGCAATTCACCAGAAATCATTCTTAATATTGAAGGTTCAGTATTGAATATCAGAAGGAGACTGTGCTCCCGTAAAGCTGATCCGCATCAAAAGAGTACAAGTCTTCTAGGCCTGGTGCCAGCTGGAATTTCATCATTCAAGATTTGAGAAAACATGAAAGCGGATGCTCATTTACCTGGAGCAAATGGATAGCCCTTCTCAGCATGAGAAAACCGGAGGAACAACGGGAGTATTGGAGGGTGTCGACTTGAGTAGTTGAAGTTTTAAGGTCGTGAGATGGGGACAAGAGAAGCTGCTAGAAAACGGACGCCGAATAGCGCCAAGCCTTACCGGCCCGCCTGTGATTCCGTTAGAGGGGGCCTCGGGGCTCAGGGAGCACCAGCGCAGCGTTATTACCTTCAACTACTTTCTTATTATCATTCGTAGCCAATAACGATAGAAATTGATATCAAGATCGAAACTCGCTCCAATTTAGCACCCCTTTCTTTCGCAGGCGTTAGTGTCGAAAAGCGCGGGACGCGATATTAGTCGAGTTGTGAATATGGACGAGACCATGCGCGGAGAAATGATAAAAATCTATCCCTTTCATGTTGGGGTACACCAAGAGCATCAGTAAAGACAGGCTTAGCATTAGTATTCTTGGTTAGTCGGGGCCTGGTAGTGTTTTATGTGATGCTGTGGGTCTTTAGGGAACTTTGCTCCGATGCTGCTTTATTGAAGTGGCCTTGGTGGTTGCAGTGCAGTAACTAAGTTGAATTTTGAGGAAATGTGCCGAAATCCTTCATAAGTACAAGGTAACAAACGTCACTATCATCGTAAGAGCTTGTTAAGTTCGCCATGTTCTGAGACCCTTTATGAGCGTATCACCACCACCAATTCAACAAAAATACTTTTGGGGGCAATCCTCGTATTTGCTTACCAAGTACCATTTCTTAACAAGTCTTCTTTCGCAACTTAGAGCCATGGCAGTTTACCGTCACACCAAATATTTGTCTGATACTTGGTGATGATCTGGTATGTAGGAAAATCGGACATCCAGACAGATTCTGCTTGACCAGGGGCAAGATATGAGTATCAGCCCTAATATGCCATGCGATAAGCGTTACTAAGAATACCTTGCTGTGTGCCACTTCCTGCAGCTCGGGAGTTTTTGCATATTAAAATAACCCGAAGTCACGCTGAACATTCTCATACATTTGTACACTCACACCACAACGCCGCCAGCATCATCTTCATTGTCTCCTTGTACAAAGGAGCAAAAGAGAGACCAAGCTTGGCAAGCTAGGCTGCCAGGATTGCACGCACCGGCGCTTCTTCGGGTCAGCTCGACGCATCTATACGAACAGGAACAATTTCGTAGCCCTCCACCACCATAGTACTATACAATTGCGAATTGGCCCCCCTTCTTTGGATTTGTCACCTCGTCAGTGCCGATTAAATGCTCGATTTGATCATTCGCTTTGAAACAGCGCGCTATTGAGCGAGACGTGGAAGGCCCCCCGTCTATGCATGTACAACACTTCAACTCTCCTCGACGAATCCCCTGTCCTTGCGCTGCCGATAGTTTCAAGAGAGCTCTTTTGTATAAGCTAGGCCTGGCGATGGTCGCTGCTGGTCTTTGGCCTCGCTGAGAGGCGTGAGAGGCTCTGAACACTTTCTCCACGCTACATCTGCCTGTCACTTCGGGCGCGCGCGCAAAAGCAACCAAGCTGATCCCCGACTGGCACACTATATGCCAGCATGGCGCCTTCGAACATGTTTTCCTACCTTCGCCCTCACCATAAACGCACTGGGTCGAACCCAACCTCACCGGATCCTTCCAATTCCCCGGCCTATCAGCAGATACCCACCTCTTCAGTACATTCGTCCGACCACTTTCCCTCGTCCCGCATACAGGACAGTGCGAATTTACACGCTGGCTCTCCGGTTTCGCCATATCCCCCTATACTTCCTCCAATTCCTCGGGTAACGTCGCAATACGATACGTCATCGCAGCCTTCAGCAATATCAGCGCCACAGCCTCCACATCCAGAGCAAGCGCAAGATGTGGTGAAGAGTGGACGGATAATGGAGGACCGAGGTTTTCGTCCGATATTACAGTCTGTTCCGTATGAATCGCTTTCTTTGAACCAGGATGATATGCGAATACCTGCCAACACGACAACCTCAGGTGCACCGAGTGGATACAAAACCAAAGCACAAAGGCCTTTCGATCAGGGAATGTTCGACGGTCAGGGGGATCAATCTTCATTGAGGCCTACAACTTCAAATTTGGCCTCTACAGCCTCGCCAAACGGTTATTTCAACAATTCGAGATCTCAATCTTCGCTGTCAATGGGTTCTAATGATAAGCAACCAGTCTCTGTTAAGCCTCCAGCACAACAATTGAATAACAATCCTCACAAACCTGTCAAGACGAGACTCAGTCTACGAAATCCTATGTCTCTTCTCATGAGGCGTCGATCCGGCCAGGCATTAGAAAATCTCTCAGATGAATCTCTTATTAGCCATCGGAGTCAGATCATCCCAGCGATGACTCTCCCAGACGGCTATGACCCGAGAATCAGGGGGAAAGGAGTCCATGATTTTAGCGCACCAAGGCGGAGAAGTAACTTCTCATACAATGATGCCTACTCGGACCTAGCCGGATCTGCGGGCCGAGTTAGTGCTCTGGAGTCTGACAGAGACCGGCCAAACTCCAGGACAGATGGGCTTGATGGTAAAAACTCTTCCGGAGACTACAGTCCTCCCAAAATAGAACGAGAACATACTCCTGTTTTCCGAGAACATTTTGACGACGACTTAAGTTTCGAGGCTTCTCAAGCGGCTATTCGAGCGGAAACTCTGGTTAACCATGACTTTCTTTCGAGAATTTCGATACCACTGCCTCCTGCTCGCTCACCACCTCCACCTCCACCAATTGCAAAAGATTCTCCCCCACCCGTTTCTCGGCTGTCTATACTCCCGGCTCCCATTAAGACTAACTCGGAGTTCCACGAATTATCCACTCTATCTCCAGTCCAGGAATCCGCCAGTCCTATCAGTCCTAGGTCTCCTGAGCAGACCCCGAAGAAGAAAATGTCAACTAAGACCCCACCATCTACACGCTCGAGAGCTACTTCGGTCACTGATCCTTCATTTACCCCTGCTGGTTTACCCACACACATGACCAGCAAAGCTTCGCGTTTTAGCTTCCAGATATCTGGCAACGACGATGCTCAAGAAAAGCTCCTCGAAGAGAGGCATAAGCAGAAAGCGGCTGCGAAAGCTTTCAAACAAGCGCGAAACTCGACCAATACACTGGATGATGAGTATGACGAGGATATGTATGATTATGATATGGATGATGACAGGTTCGAAGAGCCCATTCCAATGATGGGCGACGAAGATGATTATAACGCCGGGGAAACGTTAACTCCAGGCATCGCAGCTTTCGATTTTTCGTCTACTGGACTGTCGTTGAACAATCCACTGAGTCCGATAAGCATGATTGGAGAGACCTTAGACACGCCACGCGATGCTGAGGGCAATGCAATTGGCTTTGCTTTCTCGGATAGTGTTCCTGGCAAGATGCATCTGCCACTTTCGGATTTAGTATCTGATGTGCGAGGTCTTGGGTTAGTTGATTTTGGGAATGGACCTACTGGTGACCATTCTAGACTTACCCCAGCCGCAACGCCTGAAGATACGTATGGTCTGAACAGCAACCAGGTCTTCATAAATGACGATGGCATTGACGACGATCTATATTTTGACGATGGAATGATTGAAGATCCCGGCCGACAGAGCGGAGAAGAATTTGATGAGACAGTTTTCGATGACCCGTCGCATCATCTCTATGCTAGACCGGCTCCAGACCTTAAGCCTAGCACACATACACAGGATGGGCATCTGCCGAGTGTCCCACATGATGCTTCTGCTGTTGAAATCTCGGACAACAACCACGATAGCGAAAGCGATCTTCCGGGTCACCTAAACCCTACAGAACCAGCTCTGATTCACCAGACCTCGAAAGCCCATCAAAAATCCAGCTCCAGCTTTGCAAATCTCGAAAAATACCACAGTGCCCTTGCCGATGCCGCTAACAAAGCTGAAGCTGACGGTCGTTTCCGGCGACATGATAGCATTGATACCGGGCGCAACTCTAGTGCTGATGATAATGACGACGAATTAGCTAGCCATGGCTCCCACCCCAGCCTGATTCCTGATGATGGCTGCTTCAGCCAGGATACGTCAGCCTTTCCACCATCGGATTTTGACACTGGCTCAGGATTCATTGACGATGACTACGACTATAGTGACTATGATAGCACACTGGAGGATGATCCTATGATTGCAGCAGCCAATGCTGAAGCGCTCGCAAACGATTATGATGGGTTCTACGGGCAAGAATTTGGCTTTTACGCTTCTGCGCAGGGCGAAGCGCAGTTCGCGAATGGTGGATACTTCGGAGCAAGCTCCATCGGTCGCAGTGTTAGCGGTCGTAATGCTGTGCGCGAGCCGAATCTCACACCCATTACAGAACGCAGCGAGTACAGTACCAGAAACTCATATATCAGTCTTAATCACTTCAATGGCCAACAGGCTCTACCAAGCCCTGGAATCGCCCAATTAGCGAGGATGAGTCCGTACGGATTTCCAGACGACGATCCGGATTTGAGCCTGAGCCAACTCATGAAGTTGAGGAAGGGTACGTTCGGGGGAAGCAATGGGAGTCTGGGAAGCTCCACTGGCACATCCCCGCGGAATTCCAGTCCGGTCGCGTTTCAGTATTACTCCAGAGGCGCCAGTCCAATAACCCATCTTGGCATGAATGCGGGCGAGTATGACAATGGTGGGTCGTCCGCGCTCGAGGACGTTCACGACGGAGGGGATGAAGAAGAGGACGACGAAGCGCTCGATGCCATCAACGCCATTGACGACGACTCCGATGAAGAAGATGAGGAAAATACTGGAGCCAACCGCGAAAGTCCTACCATTACTGGAACGAATTACTCTTCGTTCCCAAACTCCGTGGCGCATTCGGCCTCGATCCAGGACCAGAAGCCCCTCCCATCAATACCCGTTCCGCCTTCCCTCACCCTCTCTACGAGCTTTTTCCACTCAGCTGAACAACTGCCTTCTCCTACACCACCGTCGGCCTCCGTACCTCGCCGCCAGTCTCTGGGACTAGTCTCCCCTATCTCAGCTTCTAGCCCCATGACCCCCGGGGGCGGATGGAGAGCACATAGTCGGAAAGGCAGCGCGGCAGATAGCGTAACTTATGTTAGGGAGCAGGATGAGAGTGGAGGGGATAGGTGGGTTTTAGAGCGAAGAAGAACCGCGGATACTGGCGAGTTGGAGCTGGTGGCAAGGGAGATTGTTGAAGGGGGAAGAATTTGAAAAATTAAAAGAAATATTTGTATGTCATGGCCTACATGGCTTGTGACGGAAGTCTCATTAATATACCCAGGAAATTGGGCGTTTTGATCCTGGCTCGCCCGCACGTATTTTACTCGTGCTTTTGGCGGAGGCGTTGGACTGGATTTTGAGGCATTTTTTGGTGCCGGATCGGGATTTTTTTTTGTGCGCATCCACACTTTTAGACAAGAGGTATATTCATACAAGTCTCGGTAGGCTATGCTGGGATTCAAGTCCTGGGAGTGCAGGTAATCGGGCAAAGGAAATGAACATTACCATCATGCTAGCAAGAGTGGCTGCTTTTCTTTTAAACCTGTTGGGGAATTGTGAACGAAATTTAGGGTCATCATAGAAGCTAAGACATCAAGTCCGGGTATTTGTTCCTCTCAATTGACATATCCAGCCGCCTCATTCGTTGATCCTCGCCACAACCACAGCCTATGGGTGATATTTCTACGGCCGTATGCAAGGTTTCCTCCCCAGTTCTAACGGGTGAGCGTCGCCGCGCTACGCCCACACAAGCCGAAGCGAGTGTTGGGCGAGCAAGAGTGAGCAGGGTAAGTACAGGGTGATAAGGATGGGTGATCTCTCCTCTTAGCTCAGTCCTAGGCTTAAATGTATCGGTTTAAATCCTACTATTAATTACTGTTCTAACCAAAGTGGTATATTAGATCTACATTATGGGCGCAGATTTCTACAGTCTTCAGAAACTAGGCCTACTAATTTCTAAATCTAGAAATGGCCTTCCCGTTTTGCCTATCAGTCCTTAGCCTTACATATTTAATTAATCGCGCCTGGACTGTAAGCGCTAGAATGTGCATTTCTCACCTTCAACGTACCTGTCAAGGGACCCGCCCATTGGAAGGTCTCTTGCATGTATCCAGTGATTGGGCGTATTCGGAGATCATATGGTCTAAATTATCCAGAAGCTTGACTTGCGTATTACCCCCATTTCTTTCCGGCTCGTGGGCATAATAGAGAAACTCGTCTACTAATCCAATGGTCTGGTTGACAGAGCGCCGGAAATTGCGGCCATCAGGAAGCCTTTTGATCGAGGCTAACATCATAGAGCTGTTCCGTCTTGTTCAGGATCATTTCCGCCTCAGTATGGAATAATGTCATGTATCGCTTCGAGAATGTATTCCGGCATAGATAATCCCTAAGCTAGGCCTAGTTAAGGTAATTGTAGAACCGAGCCCAAGTTAAGGCCCCACAAATCGCTTAAAATTGGCCTACAATGTCGGACGGACAAGTCACTGAGAAGAACTCTGTCTATTGAATGTGGCTCTAGAGCCTCTATAAATACATAAGGAAAATAGGTAGTAGACTACTTCGCTGACCGTATCGTAAACCGAGTCGTAGACCGTGTCGTTGACCGAGTCGTTGACCGAGACAGTAGTAAGACATACGAGAACAAGGTGGTGAGTCATAAGGTGATACCTGAGAGTGACCTCAACGGTCGACACACCCCCCCAGCTGCTCAGTCTTGACTGAGCAGCTGGATAGAAAATAAAACGAAAAGTCACGATAGGCAATTTGGTGTTGAGTTTCAAAGGAAATCCTCCATAGTTACCTTACCTAATATCATTCAAATCGAATCAAATTAGATCCTTGATATCAACGAGATTCAACTGTTGAACGAACGCCTCATGCTTCTGACGCGGTAGGGCCTTTGTTAAGCCGTCTGCGACCATAGCAGCTGTAGGCGTCCAATTGATTTTAATTCGGCTATCACGTACTTCTTGGCGAAGCCAGTGGTGGTGTATATCGACGTGTCGAAGCTTTGTAGTGAGCTCTTGTCCGTCCTTTGTAAGCAGTCTAATCGTCTGTAGATTATCGCAGCTGATTGTTTGTTCCTCATCCAAGGACAATTCGATTTCCTCAAAGAAGCGACTCCACCAGATTGACTCCGTTCCTGCATGAGACAGAGCCGTGAGCTCTGCCTCCGTGCTTGACTTCGTCACCATCGTCTGCTTGGTAGAGCGCCAATCGATTGCCCCTCCGAATAGGGTGAACAAGTATCCTTCTGTACTGCGTCTGCTTATTGAATCGTCTCCGAACGCCGCGTCGCTTGCTCCTGTAAAAGCTTGGCTTCCTACATTCTGACCTGAGTATTCGATTGCGAGGGTCTTATGCTGATATAGGTAGGTGATCGCTCGTCGAGCTGCGGCGTCGTGTAGAGGTGAGGGATTGCGTAGGAACTCCGATAGCTTGCCTGAAGCTCTAGCTGCATCGGGTCTTGTGATACAGGTCGCATAGAGTAGTGATCCGACCATCCTTTGGTAGACGTAGATGTCCTGTTTTGAAGCTTCCTCCGGGTTAGGTAGGAGCTCGTCGGTGCCCATAGGCGTACTGACTGAGCGCATGTCAGTCAGGTGAAATGCATTAGCAATCTTTTCAATGTAGGAGTCTTGACAGAGCCAAAGCTTTCTTTGAGTTCTGTCTCTCACGATTCGAATTCCTAGGAACCAGGACAGGTCACCTAGATCCTTCATCTCATACTTCTTCATCAGTGCTTCCTTGAAGCTCTGGAGCTCTGATCGATTTTCTTTGGTAGAGGCGACGCAGATATCGTCCACGTAGAAGAATACGATCAGTGAGTTATTGTGGTAGAGACACGGCTCACCACTGACGGGCTTTAACCCTAATTTGACGAGCTGATTGCTGAAGTCGTTGTGCCATAGACGTGGCGATCGTCGAAGTCCATAGAGCGCTCTGCGTAGTAGTAGACATTTGCCCTTGATGGTGAATCCATCTGGACATTTGATATAGACGATTTCGTCAATCAGGCTATTTGCGAATGCGTTGACAGCGTCACCCTGCCAGACGTCCAAATCGAATGCTGCGATGATTGCTGCGAGAGCTCTGAAGACTTTGGCTGCCAAAGTTGCTGCATACGTGTCCTCATAGATTGACTGTTGTAGATCACCTCTCACACAAAGTCGAGCTTTGAACTTCGTGAGATATCCGTCGGTGTCTGTCTTGTAGGTGAATACCCAGGTGATGGGTACCGTTTTGATAGATTGAGTCTCATCTACGATTTCGAATGTTCCACGATTGTCTAGATCCGTGTACTCCTTCGTAGCAGCTGCTAGAAATTCTGCCTTGTACTGGTGTCTCATAAGCTCCTTCCAGTTCTTGGGTGGAGGTGGAAGCTCATCGCGGTGTATTTTCCTTTGATATTTGAGCCCTGCGTGAAAGGCTGCTTGAAGCGGTCGGAAGGTGTCTACCTCTTTGAGGTGAGTCAAATAAGCTCCATATCGTTTAGGTGGCTTCTTTGATCTTCTTCCTTCGATTATGTTGTCCTCGGAGACCTTAGCTGTGTCTCCTTCCTTTGACTCCTCCGGGTCGATTTCAACGTATTCGAAACCGGGGCGTCGACGGGTAGAGGGTGCGGAGGATCTGGAGGTGCTTGAGGAGCTTGAGGGACCTGCATTTGTAGGATTTGATTGAGGTTCTGGCGTTGGTTCTGGTGTAGGAAGGCCAGGTGGAGGATCGTCTTTTGAGGTGTCTGCTACAATTGAGTCATCGCCTTGAGTGTCTGTCTGCTCACGGTCGACGATTTGTCCTTGATTTCCACTAGAATCCACCTGTTGATTTCCATCAGTGCTCACTCGAATTTCATCAAAAATCTCATCTTCCTCATTCGTGTCCTCATTCAAGTCTTCTTGAAGCGTCCTATCGAGGTTAATCACATTAATCACCTCTAGCATTTGATCGGCTTTCTCTCGAAGCAAATTTGCAAGATCTGGCTTGCTATCGTCATAGACGAGTCGCTCATTGAACGTAACGTCTCTCGTTCGAATCACCTTCTTTTCGCTTGGTATATATATTCGAAAGATGTTCGTTGAATTATACCCCACTAGATACCCAATATGGGCTCTAGGAGCAAGTTTTTGAGTGCGTGGAATGTTGTATTTGAGTGGATAGGCTCTACAGCCGTAGGCACGTAAGTGAGCTATATTTGGCTTAGCTGGTGAGAGACCCATTGCTAACTGAAGCTTTTCAAAGGGCGTCTTCCAGTCGAGCCGTCGGCTTGGTGTCCTATTCGTCACATACGCTGCTGCTTTGAAGACTTCGGGCCAGAGTTCCTCTGGTAGTCGTGCTTCAATTCGCATGCATCGAGACTTCGTTATAATCACCCCCCCAGAACGTTCCGCAGGACCGTTCTGTTCTGGTGTACTTGGAGCTGAGTACTCCACCGTGATACCTTTTTCGGCGGTCCAGTCATCGAATTTGCCTCCAAGCGATGACTCGTTATCTATATGAATGACAACGACTTTGAAGCCGTAGCGTCGCTCGACTACATTACAATATTTGATGATTGCTTGGGTGGTTGATGACTTCTGTGCGAACGTCTTGACCTTGTTCATTCGAACCAAATCGTCAAGGAAATGGATCGCGTACTTGTGTCCGTTGTAGGCTTCGATTCCCTGAATCAAATCTACGTGTATACGGAAGAAAGGCCTCGTCGCCTTATCCGTAGGTGCTCTTCTTGATATAATCTTGTGAGCTTTGCTGACTGCACAAGTCTCACATTCAATTGTCGTAGGGCCTTGTAGAATCGCCCCAGTCACTTCCTTAGGCAATCGCTCAATAGCAGCACTTCCTGCGTGTCCGAGTCGACTGTGCCAAAGTCGTCCGTCTACCTTTTGATTTGGTAGAGGATCCGTTGATCGAGCCGCGAAGGACGCATCCTCCGTCTTCGGCTTCAATTCGTTATATTCGAGGGTTATCTGACCGTGGTGATATCCGCAATATGCGAACTTCTCGCCACCGCGACGGTAGAGGTAGTTGCCCTCATTGTGCCAAAAGACACCCTTCTCATTGAGTCTGTGATTGCAAACTAGATTCGTGTGAAATCCTGGTACGTACGCAGCGTCAATAAGATGGATCTTCTGCTTTCCTGATGGGGTAATAACTGTGACTTCAGCTGTTCCGAAGCCTTCGATATTTTCCATACCAGATCCAGTATACAACTGTTCACTGGCCGGTCGGATATCACCTATAAATCTTGCTCTGTCGTTGATGACATGCAAGGTCGTCGCAGGGTCTAGAATTACGCTGTCACGGAGAGCGTAATCTGATGCGACATAAGCTCCTGCTTGATGTACTGCGAAGCTTCCGTGTGGTTTACTGGGTGAGCTCTTCTGCTCTGCATTCTCTGCATTCTCTGGCTTCTTGTCAGATGAGGCTTGGCTCCTCAATCGGTCGATCAAGGCCTTGAATTCGGGTGAAGCCTCAGCAAGCTTCTGCTCTACTGACTGCATTTTTGAATCGTTTGGTTTCCAACCCGACGGTCGAATTGACTCAATGAGGTAGAAGCATTTCCTCCACGGGTGTAGTAATCCGCATAAGCACGGCTTTGTCCATTCCTTCTTATCTGTCCTTCTTGAAGAATCAGCTTCTGGTTTAGTTTCTGATTTATCTTCTGATTTAGGCTTATCAATTGGCTCTCCTTTGAAGCTAGCTGCGTAGGAGCTGTGCTGGCTCCTCGCCTTCTGAGCTGAGTCCAATCGACGATGATTTCGGTAGACCTCGATGATAGATCGAAGGGTAGGTAGACTTTCCTTCTTCCTCTCAAGGTTCTGTAATTCGTTTTTCCAGTATTCTGACCATCCTGATGAGGCAGATTCGACGGCATACACGAAGTCCTTGACTGGTCGATCGCCATCTACCTCAGGTAGTTTAACCTTCTTGCAATCGTTGTANACCTTNTCCCACTCGCGGAGCCACTTCTCGATATTCTGACTCTTCGGGGCTTTCTTCATTTTCAAATATTGGGTGGCTAGATCAACCTTCCGAGCGTCGTCGGTCGGAGCGACTGCCTCCTTGAGTGACACAAGGACATCGTAGACGGTATTTCCTTCGAAGGTGTAGTCGATGTAGTCACGGGATATTGTGCTGATGATGTAGGTACGTAGAGACTTGAGGGCTGCTTCCTCTTTCTCATACCGCTTGTAAGTACGGTCGTACTGTTTTCGCAAAGCTCGAAGCTCCTCCTTCTCGCCTTCATCGAGGGCTGAGAACGTAGTCTTCTGAGGATTAACAACTGATGGTGATGGCTCTGACGGTGCTCTGTGTCTAGGTAGATCATNTTTCTTGACATCCGGATCGATGTACTCCCATACATNCTCACCGTCGGCTCNATACTTGACGACACCAATCCATTGGTCCCAATCGTTTGGGCCTGCTAGGATCACAGTGTGCGTCGTAATAAGGGTTTCGGATTGTTGAGAGGACATTTTGAGGCTTCTACTGTTCAGTTGACGATAGGGTAATCAGGGTTTCAAATCAAAGATGATGCAGTAGATGGCCCGGGCTCATAACTGTCGGACGGACAAGTCACTGAGAAGAACTCTGTCTATTGAATGTGGCTCTAGAGCCTCTATAAATACATAAGGAAAATAGGTAGTAGACTACTTCGCTGACCGTATCGTAAACCGAGTCGTAGACCGTGTCGTTGACCGAGTCGTTGACCGAGACAGTAGTAAGACATACGAGAACAAGGTGGTGAGTCATAAGGTGATACCTGAGAGTGACCTCAACGGTCGACATACAAGGACATCTAAACAACCCCAAATTGTAGCTAATGGAACGCTTGTAACTAAGGTAATACGGCATATCAAATTTGGAGGTTGTTTGGCATATTGTGTAGTTAAAGATATTCTGAAATGAGGCAATTGATCCGGAATCTAGACGATCAAAGCGATGCACGACTTCGTTCCTTTTCGAGGACGATTTGTTCCGGAATGAAGCACAAACAATCCGGAACGGGTCGCGTACCAGTATTAGGCAGAACAGCTACAAGTGAGAGATGTCCTAGCTGGTCCAGTACGTGACTGCTTGGAACAATGCCGGCTCTTCAAAGGCTGAGAAGCCTGGGGATTCAGTATTCCTCACGCTTTCGAAGCGTCATGCGATTGTGAGGCCACACATTCCCAAAAGTTTCTTCTTGCCATGCATTCCCAGTTATTCGTGCTATATTTGCATCGGCTGCCCTGATCTCTTTGTGAATTCAAACAGGCTAAAGCCTTTTCGTTTCTGGGACTCTCTATCCGCGCCCCGAGCACCCTGAAACGCCAGAGAGTAAAGTGAATGATATGCGAAAACGGAAAGAAAAACCCATGCTCCAAAACTCCAACTGCTAAGGAAGGTCATCGGTGACCACATTCGTCGTGGTGCATGCATTTTGCTTTCCATTTCTAGTTTTGCTTCCCAAAACCAGAACCATTTAACGGTAGCTAGTCTCCTCATTGCTTTTGCGGAGGCTCAGAGCAGTCGACTACACCTACGTAACTCAAATATACTGCACGCTCCCGTTTACTGTGTATCCGGCGGCAACTCCTCGGCATCCCGCACCGCTCCAGCCCCATCTCCACCACCATCCCCCTTTTTCCTCTTCTTCTTCAGCCCCCCATCAGCTCCACCACCCCCGCCCCCAGGCCCCGGCGCGACATACCACCCCGCCCACTCCCTCACCCTCCCAACCTTCCCCCTCAGCTCAGCGCCCAGCCGACCAACCACCGGAGCATCGACCCCGTTCCGCACCAGCACGTCGACCGCGGTGCGCGCGCGCGAAATGCTCGGGTTCAGGCTCTGCCCGTACACGGTCCCGCGGAACGCCGTCAGCGCGATGTTGCGCAGCAGCACGATGTCGCCGGTCCGCAGGCCTTCGAGCGTCGCGCGGAGCTGCTCGTGCTGTGGCGGCGGCTTCTTGGATGGCTGCTGCTGGGGCGCGGTTTCTGGGTTGGGGAGGGCCCGCTCGTGGGGGGGGAGCCAGAAGGTGATGGTGAGGTTTGAGCGCGTTTCGTCGGCGACGAGGATGTCGTGGAGGGTCATTTGTTTTCCGGTGCGGCGGACGGTGACGGTGCGCGGGGGTGGGATGGAGAGGAGGGTGACGAGGAGGTTTGGGGTTGGGGTTTGCGGGTGGATGGATTGGAGGTGTGTTGGTGAGGGGAGGGCGGAGAGCGCAGTTATTGTGACGTTTGTTGGGATGTGGCTGTTGTTGCTGGTTGGGCCTGAGGAGAGGAAGTCCTGGAGGTCCTGGAGGGCTCGCACGCTGCTGTTGTCTGTAGTTGTGCTTTCGAAGGAGCTCGTTGCGAGAGATCCAGTGCTTCTGGTTAAAGAGGCGCCTTCTTGGGATGTGTGCGGTGCTATTTGGGATGAGAGCAGCGTCTCGTGGAAGGCAATGGAGTGCTCGAGGAATTTGGTACTGCTGATGGACTCTATGCTCTCCGAGGTCGCCTCCCAAACGGTCGAGGTGAGATCCGAAACAAATTCAAAAGATACGCCTCTGCGATTATACGGCTCTTCGAATGACATGGATTGGATGCCGGATGAGCTGAATTCAGCAAAAGGCGGGGACAGACCTGTTCGAAGGTGTGCTTGGGGGTCAAGGGGTACTGAACGCCATTTCGGGACAGGGCTTATTGGGGATGATTCTTCTGAAATAGTATAGGAATCATTTGGAAGGTTCGAATTCTGAATATCTAGGAATGTTTTCATTGAAGGCAGCAAAATGTTTTGAAGAAGGCCATTGTCCCAATTGAGGTCCCTTGGCCTTGGAGCTCCTGTGAGAAGGATTGTCCGGTGTTTTGGAGGGGACATTGGTATAGAATGAATGAAGAGTGAATGAATGAAGGGTATCATTCATTGTGGTGGAATCCGAGCAGTCATTTTCTACATAGAAGGGCTTGATTCATTCTAAATGGTGTTGACTCGTTGGTAGGCGGGCGTATCCCTTAGCACGATGAAATGGGCCTTACGGTTATCGATAAGAGCCAGCCAATAGAGTCAATAGGATCAAGGCTCCGTGACCATACGCGTACTTTTAAGTCTAGTGTTCGCGCACAGACCACCTTCTCGTAGGCCCCATCGTGCTAAGGGATAGTACCACAGCGGTGCACGGATACCTTGCGGCCTCAAGCTCGGCGATCGGAGAACGGCCTTCTCGATGTCCGACGATTTCTCGGAGATAGATAATAACGCGTGTACACTTGTAAGGCTGCTGTGTTATATAAATATGTATAAACAGGAGCTTCTCATCATCTCTCTAGCAATCCTTCAACATTTATCTCTCCACCGCCCCCTTCTGTAACATTATTGTTGATGGTGTTGTCGACAATCAAATACCAGGGCATACGTAAACAGCGGAACAGGATCCGCATATTATCAATCAATCTGATAAAGATTTTATAAGGCCCCGCGCAATCATGTCCACGCCGCCCTCAACATCCAAACCCCCAGCTACCTCCTTTAATCCATACAAAATGACCTCGAAAATCAAGAACCTCTACTACCGCTTAACCCCTAGTTCCTCGACTACGGCTCTCCCTACTACCGGCTTCGCGAAAGCACCCGCCGCGTCATCGCTTTTTCCACAAACTGATCCCACCGCTGACGGCGAAGAATGCCTGCACGACTGCGCTAGCTGTACCATCAAGTATCCGAACAAGTGGTCTATTGATGAGGATGAGGAATTATATGGCCATGTAAAGGGTTGGAGCACACATTTGATTGTGGCAACGGGGAAGACCGACTGGGTAAGAGATGTTGCGGGTAATTATTTGATATTTTGCAATTGAAATTCAGCATCATGGCATATCGACCTGGCCTGACTTTGCGACAGACGAGAAAGGTAGTATAATGGAAGCTGTGGATAAGGGAAAGATGAAACCTACCAATGGTGTAAGTATTCCCTTCTATGCGTTCCACTCTGCGCCACTCCATCGCAGCTTGAACTTGTATGGCATGAAAAATCACTCCCACTATTGCTAACACTCTTACCCAAGCGCCTCATGCTTTCGGCCTCAAATATGCCCCTTCCAGAGCATGATACCGAGAGTACAACCGTCCTCCTCCTTCCGTCCTTCATCATACTAGAAAACGTAACACCCTCCAACGTGCCGGATGTGATAACCAATTACGTCAACTCCGGCCCAACGAACACGTCACCTCTCTCGAGTACCGCCCTACCTCCACCTTCAGCCTCCACATCCGCACCGGAACAAGCACCAGCCTCAATACCAACTGCAGCGCCAGCACTAAAAGCCCGCCCTTGTCCCCATCAATATCTTATCCTCCTGTGCAGCCAGAAAACTCGCGATGCTCGCTGTGGCCAATCTGCTCCTCTCCTCCGCCGCGAATTCGAGCGTCACCTGAGACCTCTTAGTCTATACCGAGATTTACACGACGAAAGGCCTAGGGGAGTGGGCATATATTTCATAAGCCATGTTGGCGGCCATAAATTTGCAGCAAATGTAATGATATATCGGAAAGAGTCCTCTCCAACCGTGTCTGCTGAGAAGCCCGTTACAAATGGAGCCAAAGAGGCTAATGGCAATAGTGGAGGCGACCAGGAAAGGAAACCAGGCGAAGATATCCAGGGCCAGGCGGCGCAGTGTATATGGCTTGCACGTGTCAGGCCAGAAGACTGCGAGAATATTGTCAGATATACAATCTTACAAGGCAAGGTCGTTAAGCCGGGGAGGCAGCTGAGGGGTGGGTTTGATAGGGGGAAGCAGCTAGTCAGTTGGTAATATGTTTGGCAGTAGTATGAGACTGTTACGACGTTATGCGGCTAGGTAGGCCTTGGATATATTTAGCAGATGGTTTAAGCCGGGAATTGAGCTAAGTTTTGACTCAACGGATTTCACTGATGGCATGAGGTATATTTCTGTTTAATAGATGTCCCAATGCTAAATGCGTCCGCCATAACTTACCCTCTGAATAGGAACCACCTAGCAGTCAATTTAACGCCAATGAGCTTCATCCCATCACCCCATGCGTCATTAACAGTGTAGCGTGCGGGCGGGTGATTTAGTCCTTGCCACGCCATTTGATTTTTGGGCAAGCGTTCGAAGTGTGTGAGAATAAAAACGATGAATAATTCCGAGGAATTTGCACAGTTCTAAAGGCATTTGACGCTATGGGACAAAGTCTTCAATCCCACTTAACTATGTAGCTCAAACATATTGTCACCTCCACCATTAGTAAGTTTCTCTAAATAGTGTATTTTATTTGTCTTGTCCCGAGTGCTAGACCCAGACCAGGACGTGGACATGTTTCTGCTGCTGAATGTACTCCAGTTTATAAATATTCGGCTTGTCAGCAATACGATAACCTGCTGAGGTCAGCATCTTGCGTGGGCCGCATTAACGGGATCGTCAATACATAAAAGCAGGCTAACTAGCTAAATAACCTTTTTCCAATAATTAAATTATTAGTTCCATACTTCACCGTTTCAGTATGCCTCCCAAATCTCATACCTTTAGAATCACTCTCCCACTGCCGCCCTCTATTTCAGCCGATGCTGCTATTGGAGCGTTACACCTCCATTCTAACACCCTAACCCTCCACCCCCTCGTCGTTTCTTTTAAAGAGATTCCCACCGACGCTGTGGCTGGAGCTAGTGACGCCTTCTTCTCCTCTACCGAAGAATCAAGCCCTACCAAAGCTTACGAAGTCACTGAATCCGTTCAGGTGGTCCCCGGCATCGGCAGCTGGGGCCAAAAGACAGTTATCTTCCCCGCAATCTATCAAGACACCACGGACTGAGTAAAGACACGTGCAGATGCCACGGGCGGAGTTATAGCCAAGGCACAATGGCACGTGCGACAGAATACCGGTGCGAGCGGGAATGAAGGCAATGTGGCAGGGGGTTGGGAATTAGTGGAAGATGTTACGCTTGAGTGTCCAGCATTGTTGATGCCCTTTGTCAAACGCTCCGCAGAAGATTCCCATCGGAAAATCTGCGAGAGACTAATAGAAATATTTAAGGACAGTTGAACGAATAGTGTGGGAATCCGTGGAAAATGTTTTACTAGAGGGCGGATAGATTTGTATTTCTTTGATCAGGAGTATAGCCTCGCTACTTCATACACCAGTCTTATCTGCCGGTTTTAATTTTCGTATTTCTCTGGCCAAACCATCTGTAGCCCTAGTTTCACAGAAGAAGTCTTAGAGCTAATCATAAAGATGACGACGTGTCCCTTCAGCATCTGCTTTAGCAACGAACCACGCTGGTCGCACATTCAACAGTTCGCGTTCAAGATTATGGGTTTCATCATTCTCAACTAGCAACTCCATACCTGAACTTTTCATTCCTCCTATTGCAAGCCATCCAACGGCAAGCGCACATGTAAGCGACGAATTAAGACGGACCCCACCTGGCAGAAGTGCTTGGCGCATCTTTTGGAATGCCTCGTCACCTCGCTGATAGTCGTCTCCGAATATCTCAGGTGTGTGAGTAATGTGAGGGCCCACGAGTGAGAAGGAGATATTGCGTTTAACAGGAGGACCGTGGAGAGCCCGCAGAAGGCCCGTGGCACCTGAAGTTGTCAATATATGTTGTTACGTCTCAAGCCTCTTTGGAAAACCACGAGAATCATTCATACCATGTTTTGTTGCTGTATAATTGGTATTTCCGGTACTCCTTGATAGCCCGCCAGACTCGACATTATGATTATACTACCACCGTTTGGGTTGGCTTTGAGGTGATAAATTCTCAAGTGCACGGTGTAGGCTGTTCCTTTCAAATCGACGTCGAACACCCTCAGATCTAGGGGTTGCGGCTTTCCTACCGTGTCGAAATTGAGCTCGAAGTATTGATTAGGTGGCTCAGCAACGCCTGCGTTAGGGCAAATAATATCGATACGGCCAAATTTCGCGATTGCAGTGTCGAATGCTTCAACAAGATTATCCCAGTTGCTTATATCGCAATTGGTAATGAAAGTGCGCGGATTGTCTTCAAAAGGTACTTCTCTCTTTGGGCGCTTGCGACCACAAATGAATGCGGCATTGCAGCCAAGATCGTAGAAGCGTTCTGCGGTTTCAAGACCTATGCCCGAAGAGGCACCAGTAATAAACAAGGTTTGGCCGGCGAGACTCTTCCGGGACTCTATCGACTTGAATTGCTGGGGCAGTCGCCATAGTAAACAGGAATCTATGTGCTAATTAGGTGCCTTTGAGTGTCGCGTGACTTCAGTGATGTGTGCTTTTCGAATGATTCTCTAACATGCTAGAGCTCGTCAATTTAAACGTTTCTCCTAATTCTAACTTCTCCGGATTCGTGCGATCCCGATCCGTTGAATCATCTTTTCCATAGCCGGAGAGGGGAATATCACAGACGCGACCACATATGAATAGTTTTCAGAGATCCACGAGGCACTTCAGAACGCACGACTACCCTGGGAGAGTAGTACGGCAACTTTGTTAGGGAGCTTTGCACTTCGGTTAGAGTCTATATTGTATCTGGACAAGGTGTAAGTAATCACATCGGCCACCAGGTCAACTTGAGAAAGCTTATCATAGATGACTCGGGAAACCCGGCCCAAGAGAACCTTGACTTAACAAATGTATTGGATGTTGAAGGAATAGGACTGTGTGTTACTTACAGCTGCCTTGGACACCAGCAAGGCCCTCAGCTTCCTTGAATGGCACAGTTCTGCTTTGGACTGTACCCGAATTGCAACCGCCGTAACAACACGTTTCAGGCGATGCAGGCGTCATTAGGGCTGTGTGCTGCTAGCGAGATGGCGATTCTAATCGCTGTTCCGAGCGTATCGGATGATATCTGTATCGCCAAGAGTAGAGATTAAAAAGTCGAGAGTTGTTCGTGCGATAGGCAGGAAAGGAATGTTGCGGTTGTTCAAAATGGGGCACGGTAGGCTTCGCATGACAGGAAGAATACCAATGACGGAGGCAGAGTTGGTGTTTGATAAATGCGTCATTTGAAAGACCGTGGGCTTGCATCTGGCCAGCTTGCGAAAGCAACTTGTTTATTTGACCAA
The DNA here is from genome assembly GCF_001692895.1 of Cenococcum geophilum 1.58. Taxonomy (NCBI): domain Eukaryota; kingdom Fungi; phylum Ascomycota; class Dothideomycetes; order Gloniales; family Gloniaceae; genus Cenococcum; species Cenococcum geophilum. The sequence goes on along the minus strand of NW_027137564.1, from coordinate 1,520,192 downwards.
AGCAGAGGCTGGCGATATAGGTAGCACCGATGTGCACACAGTTACCGCTATCACCCTATTATTTTTTCTCTAGCAGAGGCTGATTATTCATGGTTGAAGACTTGAAGTAGCCAACTGGTGATGTTCTCTTTTCTGCCCCGGTATTGTGAATGTGGGCCCAAGCGTAGTATTGCGACAGTCTGGCTGTATTGTGGGGATTGCGGTTATTTTGGTTGGCTGGTTGGCTGGTTGGCCATGACGATTCATGACATTTCACCTACTATTTTTTGACTTTGAAAAGCTCATGTTGATGTGATTGTGGCGCCCGGATCGCCATTAAGCACGAGGTTCACATCACGCCACCCTGCGAACAGATAGGGAACAAGTGCAGCTAAAAGGGGCCTATCGGGACCATCGGGACTACCGGGACCACCGGGACCATCAGGGCCATCGGGACCATCGAACGACCGAACCATAGTTTGATGCACGGTCAGGAGAGCTCAACTCACAGCATTTACTTGAGCGCCTCAATAGAGTTTACTAAGTGGGTCGGGGGCGTCTGGCCAAGGCGTGCCAGTAGCCCGATTTGCTGTGCCGAACCCAGGAGCTCGGCACCCCAAACTCACGATCCTTCATTCATGTCACGGTGGCTTTTGCTATAATACGTAGTTGCAAGACGTTACTAGTTGTCTCCCATACAAGCTATCTATGCCTCCGCCAGACACTGACGTCTCGGATGGAGCATCTGCCGCTGCACCGCGTATTTAGCAATAACCTCAACTACATGGATTTCGCAAATTTCCTTACACTAGTTGGATTAGGAAACTTGCAGGGAGTTCAAATACGGCTTAGAGGATGCTGATTTGGGCGAGGCTCTGCAAAGGAGCCATGCTTAGCTTCTTGCACGAGCTGGCGCCGAGCCTTATATTCTTTGAGGTTTCAAAATCGTATAGTAAGCCTATATATTACGTCAAGTTTCTTGTGGTGATGTCGTGAGGAAAATAAGTAAGGAACTGCTAAGACGTCAAGCTCCACAACTACATCGTGGCTCGATCAATCGCGACGATCACTAAGTAACACTACCTGATATAGGTGTATAAGCGAGGTAACGCAGGCCTAAAATACTGCCTTATTTTACGGAGTATTTTGAGCCTGTGTTATGCACGTGTAGGGGTCCTCTGTAAGGAGGCTTTTGATGAACGATTTTGTGTGGGTTCACAAGCTAAGGCTATGCGACGGCATCTAGCCACTTTTCGTTGATCAGGGCTCAATCGACGGCTTCAGCTTCTAGATTGAGCGACTTTACGAAAGTGTCAAGGATTGCGAAATCCGTGTACCAGTGACACGGCGCTAACCTAACGGCTTTCCTCGAGTTTGATTGGGTTTGCTTGAGTGCTCTTGAGTGCGCTTGGCAGCCCGTCCCCGTAACTTATATCATTGACTATGATTCTCTGCCCGGAAACGGAGGAGATTGATCGACTGCTCCCGTAATGGTAGAATCACACCATACTGGCATGTCTGCCCGCGGGCAGCATGTTTTCGTTATCAGCATCGCGACTCTAGTAATTGCCGGCTTTTTTGTCGCCCTTCGTCTTTATACTCGTATGAAAATCCTTCACTTTGTGGGCCGCGATGATGTATGTATCGCAATTGCTCTGGTTCGTTGTATCAGTAAATATATTCATCAAAGAAACTTCCTGACTCAAGGATTGCATAACAGCTTTTCTCAGTCGGAAACACTGTGGCCATGTGCATTCGTTAGTACCCACTGTTGCCATCCAACTAAGGATTTGAACTTACTTTCCCTAGAGGCCGAATCTGCATTAGGCAGGCATATCTGGACTCTTTCGCATGATACTATAATACAATTCGCAAAGGCAATATGCACGCAATCTCTCGACACTTTACGGCTAGAGCTAACTGCACGTAGATTGCGTATGCAATTGTTATCGTGTATACTTCTAGCTTCACACTCACCAAGATTTCTATCTTGTTGCAATATCTACGAATCTTTAACATTACTAATATTCGGAAACTCTGCTATATCCAGATTGTTATTGTCTCTGTTTATGGGGTCTGGCTTTTTTTCTCCTCAATATTAAACTGTGTTCCCATAGCACGCAATTGGGACAAGACAGTACAGGGGAAGTGTCTTCCAACTACGCCGCTATGGCTAACCAACGCTGCGCTCAATATTTTGACCGACATCATGATTGTATTGCTGCCTATGCCTGTAATAAGCTCGTTGACGCTGCCATTAAAGCAAAAACTTTGGCTTGCAATGGTCTTTTCATTTGGTTTACTGTATGGCATTCACCCTATTAAGTGTGCTAATAGTTGACTAACTTGAGCGAATACCGCTGTAGTGTTTGCGTTGTTTCGTTCCTCCGCCTCAATTCATTATACCTTGGCTCGAAAACAACAGACCCGACCTGGGACTTCGTTGGTGTCGCCATCTGGACATCTGTCGAGTTGAATACCGCTGTTATATGCGCCTGCCTCCCGACACTAAAACCGCTAGCATCTCGATTATTTCCGCGACTACTTCCCTCTAGTCGCTCGCACACTCATTACCAACATTATGGCAGCGGTATCGACACCCACCATGNCACGGTCACGAGCAAGAGGCTCAAAGCGCTGAAGCTGAATTGGGGCATCAAGGGGAAGATTGTTGCTCCCAAGGCGAAAGAAAATAAAGGAATCATGTTTGCCCCTGAAGAAATCATGTTAGGGGGCCTCCAAGGTAGAACAATGCATTTAGGGAAGGGAACGGATGATGCCGTGATCGAAGTCAATATTTATTCTGCTAGTGATAATCCTTACAGTAATTCGTCGAATTTAGGGGGAAAGGATGGGAATGGAAGAATGGAAAAGACCAAGAGCACCATGTCAACAAATAGGTGAATTCAAGTTGGAACCACGGTAGCACAAAGCTTGAGCCCTGTACTTTAATAGCATAGTTCTATTTTTTTTTCTTTCTATGTATAGTTGCGGGGACTCTTTCGTTGAAAGGATTTTCGCCTAGGAGTGCTAAACCCCGGAATGGGAGAAATTTCAATATCTCGGACGAGGCCGAGTGAGGGTGATTCTCGTAGATCCTTATTGGTCGAAATCCAAATCGGGATTCACGTAGACAGAGGCTACGACTCAGCAAATCTAGATGATCTGTATTTGAGCGAGTCGCCTCTGAGTAGTTTTATAAAACTAAGCATTGATTGGTCAAGGCGTACCACCAGAGAGAAGATTATATCATTACAAGTTTCTAAGCTACGCGGCTCACCCACAACCCCAAGATCCAGATACATTTCTGGTACTGCCTAAGCTGCCATGGCAGGCATCTCATGCTTCCCCTTGTCACCTTCTTTCTTAACGCTCTTCCATTCAAACAAGCAAGCCATTAGAAACGCAACAGCCGCAACAGCCGCCACAACACGGTAGGCATCCTTCAAACCACTGGCGTACGCCATGGTAACTGGCCCTAACTGATCCTCACGACCTATTTGTTTCAGAACATCACGAATAGCTGTAGCGCCGGTATTCACCATTAATTTCGGATCCAGCTCAGGCGCGTCTTTTTTTAAACCATTGATCAAGCCATTCTGGAATACAGACTGGGCAACAGCGATGAAAAGTGCGCCACCAAGAGACTGGAAGAACATGGTGGAGACGGTACCGATGGGTATATCTTCCAGCGGGAGCACTGTCTGGACAGCGACCAGCGGGACGTTAAACCCAACACCGGCACCAAGCCCTGTGATGATTTGATAACCGAACCATTTCCCGAACACTGTATCGACCCCGAATGTTGTGATCAGGCCAGCCCCGACGGTCATGAGAGCAGCGCTAAAGATGAGGAGAGGTGTGTAGTAGCCTACGAGTGTGACGTAGACGCCCGCAAGGATGGACGTAAGGACGGCTGAAAGCATAAACGGGAGAATCTGGATGCCGGATCTAGTTGGGGAGGACCCCTTGACTGCTTGCAGGTAGAGTGGAAGATAGTACATGAGGACGAAAACTGCGGCACCAAAGAAGAAGACGAAGGCTCCAGCCGCGCCTACGGTGCGCTGTTTGAGAATGCGCGGAGGAAGCGTGGCTTTGTCTCCAAGGCGGATTTGGGAGTAGATGAAAATGATGATTAAAAGCCCGGCACCGACGAATAGACCGATAATGCGGGAACTGTTCCACGGGTAGGTGCTACCACCCCACTGCACAGCGAGGAGGAGGCAAATAATCCCTGGAACGAGAATTGAGGCACCAATGAGGTCTAGTTCCTTCACACGATCAAGATAGGGTTTCTTCGCATCGTTGGGATCTCGGCGGATGTGAAGGACTAGGAGGACAACAGCAACGGAGAAGGCTCCGATGGGAAGACTGTATGAATCAGCTAAGGCAACCAAATACAGGAACGGGTATGTGGACTTTATGTAAAAGCACCAGCGCCAAGACACTTTTTCTGTGAAAACACCTCCGAGTAGTGGACCGGCTATTGAAGCCAATCCCCACATTGCTCCGAATGTACCGAAAATCATCGGTCTCTTCTGCAGTGGAACTAGTGAAAAAGTAAGATTCTGTGGCCCGGGTCGCGGAGGAAACTACCACTGACGGGAATGCGCAATGATAACCAGAGCACCGGAGAAAATGCCTCCAACTCCCATGCCCGCAACAGCCCTCCCGACAATAAGTGCTTTACTTGACGGCGCCACGGCACATACCAGTGATCCTAACTCAAAGACACCGATGGCTAGGAGAAATACCGTTTTCACCTAGGGGCAGTGGGAGGATTAGCGGGAGTGTCCTATGGTGTAGCATGCTATAATTAGGGAGAAATACTAACATTGAAAACTTTATAGACGCGGCCAAAAGTTGGCTGGAGAGACGTGCTTGTCAAGAAGTAGGCGCTCCCGTACCACCCAATATCAGAGATACTATTAAACCGATCCGTTATTTTTGGTATGGCAGTAGCAATGATTGTCTGATCCAAAGCCACCAGGAATACTACCAAGCACAGCGCAATGATCAACGTGACGAGTTTCAAGCCTGTAAGATAATCCGACGCAACCTTAGCCTCCTCCGGTTCTGCGAGTTCATTTTCCGCCTTTTCGACTCCGTTGGAGATCTCATCAGCTATTATAGAGGAGGTCTCCGTATCCTTTAGCTCGTCATGGATATGTGACTTCTCAAATCTACCGCTTTCTTTACCACGATCTGACGGGGCTATGGCTGGCTGGGGGGCTTTTTCTTCTGCCATGTTGAGAAAACCAAAACAATAAGGGGGAATGAACGAAAGATGGGACAAAAATAATCACGTGGAGAAATAATGTTAGGCTCACGAAAGAATGTAGCGACTTACTGTTCATTTAAGCTTGTGTTAGTAATGACGTACACGAAGAACAACTGTTCGACTAGCTTCTAGACTCTCGAGCCGTCAACCTCTCATAGCACGCCAAGATTATTGAGCTCATCATAGCGAAAGTTGAAAGATGATGAAACGTTGCTCCTTGCGAGCACACCGTCTCGGGGCATCTGGTTGAAAGCGCGTGATTAATCACGCTAACCAAAATGCGTACATTTGTACTCAAAAGTAGGTGAAAATACGTTAAAATGGCTGTGCTTATTACTTCAAAAGGTATAAATTCTGCCGTTTGATCACCAAGATCGACACGCGCTCTCACGAGTGGAGCCCGTGCCCGCGTTTCGGCGTCTGAGTTATCCCGACTCGTATTCGAACGACTGCTTGATTGGTCGCTCAATGTAAGAGTCATCAATCTGGCATCAGGGGGCGGCTCTGCCAATTGCTTTGTCATCTCGTGACTATCTCGGCCTTTTCTTAAGAGCGAAGGCCTTTCGTATTGCTCGCATTGCTCTAACATCTCCTTCGTTGGGTCTAGTTTTTTGCAGTGCAAGCACTGCGGCCACATACCCCCGACCAAATTGATCCGAAATATTAATTAAAAAGAGCGTCTTATCTTACCCACCAATTATCCCTTGCATTGACAAACGCGTCCTTAGAGCTGTGCTCGTTCTGCTAGATAACCAAGGCCTCGTGGCCCGGGGGCTGGTGGTGGCTTTTTCGCGACCCTCTTGGAAGTAGGATATTGAGAAGGCTGTACAAGATCTATATCAATAGAAATGTAGTTACGAACCATTGTGGTGGTGTAATTAATTCTCCACTTGACGTGAGGAAGTTAATGTTCATTGATCGCGTGTACGGGCCACATCTCTAATTATCAACATAAGGGATAGAAAAAACCACTATACCTTAGAGCTAGTTATAATTTATAACTACTTTACTGCTAAATTTTTATAAAAGTGCTTATTAATTATAACCATGCCTTCTCTATTATATAGCAAAAATAGTCTACTAATCTATCTATCTTATCTTTAGACCTTCTTTCGTTACCTCCGTTACCTCTACAATTACCTCCATTATCACCTCCATTACTACCCTCGTCGCCTCATCGCCTCTCGGAAGGGGAGGGGGAGAGGGAGGGGGAAAGGGGGAAAGGGTATTGATCTAATAAATCGGATTTGCTTACCACCATCTTACTACTCTCTTTGATACCTACCACCCTATGTCTCACCACTCTGCTTATGTCTTACCACCCTGTCTCTATTGTCTACCATCCTCCTCTGCTGCCTGCGCCCACCTTATGTATATAGAGAGCTTCTAGGGCCAGCTTGAATCGACAGAATTCTCATTCTGAATTACCCGGCCAACAAAGGGAGACAGGAGGCTTTGGGTATTGTATCTGGGGAAGTCTTGGTAGGGTCCCCCGGTACAGATGATCTGTGCAGAGCTTTCTTAGTTAAACCTCTTACTTTATAAAGCAGAGCCAATATATATATACTTAATCGCTTGATAAAAAGACGCGTCAATACTTATTTCACTTTGAATTATTTTTTTCGGAGCCACTGATTCTCTAAATGAAATTTCCTAGAGATATCTACAGCAATTATCTTCGGGGGTGCCCCGTATGATCCATTGATTTTATTCGAAATGGTGGTTGGTAAGCTTTTCGGGCAACTTGACAAGATGGTGTGGAATCTGTCTGAGGTTTTTGGTGGAATTGAATTATTACGCCTGAGAATACTCGTAACATTGGCTAATTACAAAACTAGAGAACTCTAGACCGTGTTAAGTAGCCCGAGACAGCTGCAGATCGAGTAGATTTTGTGAGATTACAGTGTCACCAATCATATAATCTATCTCGGTGAAGCAGCTGATACAATACTTTTACTAAAATAACATTTGTTAAGCTGCTTCGGCACTTGCTTCATTCAGCACGGTCCTACCGGTGATATACCGACCTTCGCAATTGCATCCATTATTCTTTCATGTACCTCCGGCGTCGCCGCACACATACCAAAATTCCTCTCACCCCTGATTTTCCTGCCTTGCCCAAATTCAATCTTCCCGCCGTATAAGTCAGTAACGACTCCTCCAACTTCCTCAAATATAAGCTGTCCGCCCGCATGATCCCATATTTGTGTCCATCTTTCCTTGGTGGCTGGAATGCGCAGCATGACATCTGTTGCTCCAAGAGTAAGAGCTACGTATTTCATCTGTTGAGACCATAACACTGTCCCTGGCCAGGATGCTCCCAAGTGCTGGGCAACAGCGGCATGACGAGATTGAAGAAGCGATGTTGAGCCAAGCGCGACCTCGACGAAATCAAGCTCGGTCAGATTTGTCCCTAGTTCTTTGCGTTTCCTTTCGACAAGAGTAGCTTCCCCGATCCCCGCCGGAACGATTGGCCTAATTAAAGTACGCTGGCCAGCTATGGCTGACAGCACAACTCCAAACCCGTCAGTATCCACGTCATTCTCGTTAACCTTCCCGGTCTCGTGATCCAGGCACAGATTTGGACACCCCAAGACACCCAAAATCTGCACCCCATCAACAAGGAGGGCAAGACAAACGGCATACTGCTGCCCCTTCATGAAAGTTGCGGTACCATCTATTGGATCAAGGACCCAAACGCGGCCGCAAGCGGTATCAGATGCGCTGCCTAGATCTATGATATCAAGCATTTCATCTACCGTACTTGGGACTGCTAGATCCAGTTCTTTCGACTCGGTCCCGGGATTGCGGATGGAGCATACAAGCTCCCAGACACGAGAGCACAGCGTGCTGTTTTGCCGTAAAGCGTTTGCGGATTCCTCGCCAACGAATGAATCGTTGGGAAAGGCGGCGTGGATGGCGCTAATGATGAGTGCCTGCGCGGCGAAGTCGGCAATCGTGACGGGGCTGTCGTCGGCCTTTGTTTCGGCATCCATATTGGATTTCAATGAGCGGAGAACGGATTTTGTGAGTATGGATGCGCGCTGAATGGTTAAAAGGGCCAAGTGGAGCTCGTCAGCGTAGGTAGGAGCCATGGCCTTGAGTGATGTAGTCGTCCACAAGAACATGTACTGTACATGCGTATAACTAAGTCGCAATCGAAGCGGCTGGGCCCAACAGATAGTCCCTGCTGTGAAGAGTGGAGAGCTGGTGGCTTAGCTTTGCTCCCGCAACTGATGAGGCTTATTAGGGTATGTTCGGTTGCAAATTGCCTCCAGATCAGCATTGTCTTGATCCGTGCATCCTTTGGCGCCAATTAGTAAGATGGTAGTGGCATCTAATTTGATGGCTTCGTTTGATCTGTAATTGAGTCGATTGTTCGGCAAGGCCCCAGACGAAGCTCCGGAGCTTTAAATTACTATTAGCTTCGCCCACCAAAGTAATCGATTCTTGAGCCCGCCTTTGTGCCCACCTCTACCCTCAGGCCTCTGTCGTGACTTCCTCCCTTAGTGTTGAGTTCGAACGCCGCGCGGGCGCAGGAAGGCTCCAATTACGAGAGTAAGAAGAAGGACGTCATATGTAACATGCAGGTGCTGTATGAGGATCGCGTACGCAGGTGGAGTCGCCATATTTGACAAAGGCGTCGACGCGTAGAGCTCCAGAACAACTATCTCATATGGTAAAGCGTGCAAATTTGATCTGGAGGAGCTCCAGATTGAAAAGGCGTCAGATTCAGATTTGGCCTCCAGATCAGATTGATTCTGGAGTTGCAACTGAACATACCCTCAATCTTGCTTCTTTATTACCTCAGCGAGCTCAGACGCGATTTTTTAGCTAGCATCGGAATAACCTACGCCGTCTTCCGAATTGCAAAATCACGTCTGAGAGGGTTTGGCGAGATTTGTTAAAATCCTAAGCAAAATCCATAAAATAGAGATTACGGATATCTAATTTATTTATTCACACAACACGTTATTATTAAACCCTATAGTCACTTTTTTTTTAAGACTTAGGGCTTCTAAATGGTATAAATTTTATTCTACGGCTACCACTTAGTCCTGACATTAATTTCGTTAAAGTTAAAAAACGCGTTGTTAAAAGCCTAAGCATATATTATATCTTATTAAATAGTCTACTAATATAGATAAAACTATACAGATATATAGATATCTACTACTTAAAGCTATTGCAACACCTAGTAGGTGCTATAGTTGGGTCTTTCCTTAAAAATATCCTCCCTTGGCCGGAGCTACTTACTAGGGGGTAAGCTTTGGGCAGAGCCTTATGTAGAACCTTAGTAGAGGCTCGTGTAGAGCTTCGTGCAGAAGCTTTGTGTAGAGCTTTGTGCAGAGCTTCATGCAGAGCTTCATGCAGAGCTTTAAGCAGAGCTTCAAGCAGAGCTTCAAGCAGAGCTTCAAGCAGAGCTTCAAGCAGAGCTTCAAAGCAGAGCTTCAAGGCAGAGCTTCAAGCAGAGCTTTCAAGCAGAGCTTCAAGCAGAGCTTCAAGCAGAGCTTCAAGCAGAGCTTCAAGCAGAGCTTCAAGCAGAGCTTCAAGCAGAGCTTCAAGTAGAGCTTTTACAGAGCTTCGTGCGGAGCTTCGTGCAGAGCTTAATGTAGATCTTTGTACAGAGCTTCGTGCAGAGCTCGTGCAGAGCTTCGTGCGGAGCTTCGTGCAGAGCTTAATGCAGATCTTTGTACAGAGCTTTGTGCAGAGCTTCGTGCAGAGCTTCGTGCAGAGCTTCGTGCAGAGCTTCGTGCAGAGCTTCATGCAGAGCCACGTGCAGGCGTGCAGACGTGTAGATGTTGCAGACGTGCAGACGTTCGTACGGGCGATCAATTGCAGAGACGTTTGTAGAGACGATTGTATGGCAATTGATCGATTGATTGTATGGGCGTTTATACGGCGATTGTAGAACCTTCCTGGTATATTAGTGCTGCGTGTTTAATAGAGCTTTGGAGCTCTTATATAGTAAAGAAAGAGACATATATATTACAGAGGTAGGTGGCGAAAACGCTGATAACGATGTTGACGATAGAGCTGACGACTACGACTTGTAATTGCCACTGTCGACAACGCCACTCAGTCAGTATTTGGTAATGGAATCGATAATAGGGCTTCGAGTAGAGCTTCGAGCAGAGCTTCGAGCGGAGCTTCGAGCAGAGCTTCGAGCAGAGCTTCGAGCAGACTTCGAGCAGAGCTTCGGAGCAGAGCTTCGAGCAGAGCTTCGAGCAGAGCTTCGGAGCAGAGCTTCGAGCAGAGCTTCGAGCAGAGCTTCGAGCAGAGCTTCGAGCAGAGCTTCGAGCAGAGCTTCGTGCGGAGATTCGAGCAGAGCTTCGTGCGGAGCTTCGAGCAGAGCTTCGAGCAGAGCTTCGTGCGGAGATTCGAGCAGAGCTTCGTGCGGAGCTTCGAGCAGAGCTTCGTGCGGAGCTTTGAGGCGGAGCTTCGTGTGGAGCTTTGAGCGGAGCTTCGTGCGGAGCTTCGTACAGAGCTTTTGCAGAGCTTCGGTAGAGCTCCGTGCAGAGCTCTGTGCAGGTCTCCCCCTAAGCTTCGTTCCGCAGAGCTCTCGCAAAGCTCCACAGCTCTACGCAGAGGGTGCCGGCGTAGGCGTAAGCGTTCAGCGTTGGTGTTTACTGCGCGGCTCGGCGGTGCAGAGGTAGAATTGGGCCTCTACGGCGATGACTCCTCTTACTATTGCGCGGGTATAAGGAGCTGAGGATCTCATAGCTTTATAGAGTAGGCTTTTCTCTATAATTTAGTGTAATTTTTATATTAATAAGTATTGTGGGAGGGTAGATCAATTTCGTTAAAGTTAATGAGGTCTTCTCATATAAACGGTGTTTAGGTTTTCTCAAATCTCGCCAAAGTCCCTCAGACTAAGAAAACGATTACCGTCCTAAATCAGCTTAGCGGACGGTGCGGATATTCCAATATCCGCAATCGATTTCTTGGTCTGAGCTTCTGAGGTAAGCTTCTTTACGTGTGATTTCTATATTAGTCATAATATTTCTCCGTTGTTATTGCAAGCGAATGAGAATTTCGCATGGAAGTGCTCTATTGGTGTGGTATTGTAATAAGTTACGAATTGTGTTTTTTTCTTTGACACTTGGCCTGGCATGTGCGGTGGACCGTTGGTACGCGCACGTGTGGGCATACTGCTCCTTATCAATTCTCCACCAAGGGTCTAGGAGTCGTTTTGTTTTAAAAATCGAATTATATATATTTAATACCCAACGAATTCTCCACTAAGCTCGCCAAAAATCACTCTCACTACCGTATCTCAACCCTTTTATAACGTCCAGTTATTATAAATACTACGAGGTAGGAGCTCTTTAACTTCCCCATGTATTGCATCGATGTCGTAGTTATATTATATAAAATATTAGACATAGGCGTCTAAGAGCTTACGGGCGTCGTTTTAGCAGTAGCTTGGTTTTAAAATCCTATCGCAATCTTACCTTACTGCCATACCTTATATACTTCTCTAGGTGTAATTATCTCTAAAATACTACGAGACAAAAGCTCTTTATCTTCTCTATCGCCTCCACGTTATGGCGATATCGTAGCTCTATTTTATGAGAAATTAGATATAGGCAGTTAGTTAGTTTAAAATCTACGAAGATTCCGTTAACTTCTACGACGATATATCTCGCCTTTTAATAGGGCTGTAGTATGTATTTATAAAGATATAATTACTTGGGGGGTCTATTATGATAAGGAGCTGTATGCCCACACATGCGCGTAGTGCACGTACCAACGGTCCACCTGGGGTCTGCTTTATGAGATAATTGCCAGGCGATTCGTTGAGAGAAAACACGCCGACTCGCCTCGTAGCACCGCCCCTCCAGACCGAATGACTAAACGGATCAAAACAGAGGCCATGTTAACGTATGTGAAAAGTATCATAAAATCCACGTTGCCAATTCCATTCACCACTATGGCCTCACTAGAATATGGAAGCCACCCAATGGCTACCTGCATCAACAGACATCCGTAAATGCTTATCGCTACTCTGCCTTTGCAGTGCCTGTTCGTAGGCTATTTATGTTCGCGTCGTCTTTCCGTCTAGTGCGACATTTGGACCGCCTCTTTCAGCAACAAGAGTAGTTCTCCTGCTGCTCCTGTGTCACGACTTTGTGGTGGCAATTTGTAATACCTTCACGGAAGATTGCTCGCGTTTGCGACGAGACAGGACTGAAGCCTGTTCACGCGTTTTTGAGCCCAATATCTTCCGGCCTGATATTGAACCCACGTAGTAGCTCGTTCTCTATTGGCGCAACAATGTGTTCGCACACAGCCTGACGGAATGACTCGTCTTCCAAACTTGTTGATTGCTCTGGATCTTCGATAAAATTACAGTCTAGACACGCCTGAATCGCATTCCTATAGTCCACAAATAGATTGTCAACGGTCTCTTCGTATAGGCGTAGAGCCGTGGTCAAGTCTGTGTTGACATTCACAGTGCCATCTTCCGAAAGGTCGTCTGGACATCTTTGTGATTCAATGGTGGCGCAAATCTCGATCTCTAGGAGCAATATGCCTAACGCAAGGATGCTGGAATTTGGATGAAGCCTAAACATCTCATCGGGATCTTCTGCCGGTTCAGGCTCGCCGAACTGGATCGCCAGATACGGCCTTTTAAGGTCAAGAAAATCCTTAGCTTTGTAGAAAAAAGACACGTGCTTTTTACTCCATTCCTTGCTTAGCCATGGGCTATCGCAAAAATGTAGGAGGGAGTTGGCGAGTATGACAGCCAGAATTCTCCTTTCTCTTAATGTAAACTTCTTCTGGCCTCGAAGTAATTCATCAAGAGTAACGGCGGGCTCGGAGCCTATAATTGAATTTCTGTTCGGCGAAGATTTGGCTTGTGATAGAGCCTCGCCATCAAATTGGATATGTGGACAACATTTGTGGCTCTGTGCCTTCTTCATAACCTCGCATATTGTTCCTACGATATTTCCGGAGTTCAAAACAGGCTTGTCTAGCAGGGTACTAGTGGGTGTGGAAATCGAGCCAGGTATGGTTGATGATTCACTCTCAAATTTATCACACGAGGTAGGAGAAGCGGATGGGTTAGGGCTGAGGTCGACGAACCGAACCCCCGATGTCGCAGGAGGGGATCTTGTCATAGCACTTGGGTGTCAGAGCAGCTAGTATCCGGAAGGACGATTAAGGACTCACTTTCTCAATAGAATGCAGATCTCGCATTCCAACCACGCGTGAGACTTGACAGACATGAGCATATCAAAGTGCACTGCCTTGGATTGCTCGTGACCTGGGTGAAGATACTTCAGAAGACATAAGCGCGCCTCATGTGGCAGGGCGCAGGTGCATTTCCAGAGTCTTCCAAGCGTGGAGTAGAGATTGCGGAGTAATGGCCGAAGTTCGAAATGATCTAAGTGTCGGGCTCGGGGACGAGTCACTTCCTCGGTATCGTTGTCGGTGTCCACGGTCTGATTGAGCAAGCGTTCAAGCTTCTCATTCTTCTTCGAGATTTTGTCAAGAAGCCGATTTCGCCGGTCCTCTTTCACACTGAATCGTATCTCCTTCCCCAAATCGCTGAAGCTTCCACCGCTTCTGATGCTCTCCCGTAAGGAGACGAGCTTAGCATAACTGGTGGAGCGCTGAAAGGACAATGTGTGAGAAATGCCTGCTATAAAGCTATTTGGTGGGTGGTACATACGATATCTTCCCGTCTCAACTTGTTAGACTTGTCATTTACGAGCTTCTCCAGAAGTTTTAAGATGGCAGCCAGCGTCTCAGTGAAGGCCTCATAAGCGATGCCCAGCCTTGCTTGCAGCGCTTTGACCACTACGGGGTCGTTCCACAGCTCGGAGTTGTTATCATCCATCAGGCTATTCCTTTGCGCCTCTGGCAACGCGTAGAGGTCTTGGAAAAGCCTTCGAACGTTAAGATTGAGGATCGTCACTTCGTAGTGAAAATTTGTATAAAAGTCGGATTTCCTTTCGGCTCTTCTTCTTGGCTGGCAGATGCTGATAATAGGGTCGAAAACCTTGCTATGATCTGAGGCCGCCACGAATAGAGGAAGCACTGCGAGTATCAGACCAGCCACCTCTAGACCAGTCATTATGGTTGAGTATGGGATTTTTTTAATAGACGTAAAAGTTTGTATGGGGTGGTTAAGCAAGTAAAGAGACATCTAGGTGGGCGGAAGGATACTATATGTAGTACAGGCTGACAACAGATTCCCGTTGCCTAACAGCCTCATACTCTCACTCATCATAGCCTTGCACTGCCCATTCTAAACCTAGGCCAATCACACAGCTGCTAGATAATGGGGCAAACCTAGACACCCCTCAGGGTGGCATCGACCTGAAAATTTCATCTTCTGTCTCTACGCTCGCACTGAATTGTAGAAACAATGATGGAATATACGTCGATCTCGTTCGCCGCCCACCGCTGCGAAAAGACTTTTGACAAATGCCTACATAACACACCCCAAGGCCTTACGGATGAAAACAAGGCTGAACTGCTGGCTGGTCTCGATGATCAATCAGCCCGCTTCAACATTTGGGCTAGTAACCTAGGAGTCTTTGCGGCGGACCACGCCTCACTAGACTATCGCCTACGAGACAGTCAAACTGTGCAATCCCTTATGGTTGATCAACTTCGAATGCTGGAAACGTACCTTGAGGAATGTGAGTGCTCTTTTCCTAACCTTACGAATTAACACCATTGTCCGGCATTAACGGGACATCTGACTGGCCTCATATGTGACAGACAGTTCATGGCATACTGGCTATGATGATATGTCCTTAGCTTCGGATAGTCAAAGTGACAACAAGGATGAGGAAGATGACGAGGAAGATGGTGTGGAATCGTCTACAGTATCAAACTCATCACAGTCGACCGAAGATGCTATCCATCTGTCTCCTCGATTACGACAGTTGCAGATGATTCAGAAAGCTATTGATAGGCTAAACAGACTCTCAGTGGCTATCCGACGGCCTTCTATCTTTACTCAAAGTCAAAGAGCAGCTAGTTATATCGTCAAGGACGAAGACGGTAACGATACCATGGAGGCATTCGAAGCATACGCCTTGGCTATTACCAAACTCCGTTTCAAAGACTCTAGTCCTGAAATCCAGCATAGACTGAGTCAAGCCATCGCTCTTCGCAGAAGGAAATTTTTGTACCGCCAAAGACATCAGGAAAAGCTGAGAAAGAGATCATACAGCGGATCAAACGATAGAACCAGAATCACTCATTCTGCCAGTCAAACAGCGTTATCTGGAATGCTCAGCGCCAATCACTCCATCGTACCTACAGGAATAGAGAGGAGCTCCCCTGCGCAACGCGATGTCGCATCTGTTCAAATGTCGGGAACTGAGGCTTCCAAGTTCACAGAATCGAAATTCCTTCCCGATGCTAAATCCTCTATAGCTTCAACAGCAATATCAACTGCGAGCCTGAACGATGCTTTTAACATTCCTCCGGCCCCGAAGATTCCAAAGGGTTTGACAGAGTTTCAATGTCCATACTGTTGTGTTCTAGTCCCCGCTAAAGAGTCGCATGGAAAACGGTGGAGGTCTGCAACCCCCTTCCGTAAAGCCTGGTACGCTAGATTGACTAATTTGACCCTCATAAAAGGCAACACGTTCTCAAAGATCTTGAACCGTACGTCTGTCTGTTAGAGAAATGCGCGGAGCCACATCGACTGTTTCGCGATCGAACCACTTGGCTCACTCATATGCGAACGCATACCATTCAATGGCACTGTAATGCGCGTGGACACCACCCTGAGTTTTTCTCTTCTGAACAGGAATTTGAAGACCACATGCGATCAAGTCATAGGTTGTCATTTGCAGAAGCCCAGTTGCCAACTCTAAAGCGTAGAAGTGCGCGCCCAGCTCCTGTACTGTTTAGCTCATGTCCTTTATGTGGTGCTGTACCTTCCCAAGATGGTCATGCAAATAATCAAGACGATCAACCTTCAATCCGTTTCTCGGAACAGCAGTCCACTACCGCTGCATCTTACCGAATGCAAAACCATCTAGCATTACACCTACAATCTATCGCCTTGATTTCTCTTCCATGGCAAGACGATGTCGAGGAAGATTTCTCCAGCGATCGGCCAGAGATACGCAGGGCTGAAGACAGCCTGATATTCAGCAATTCCGAAATCACCCCCGGCGACGCATCAGCATATATCCCGTCGCTTGATCCTGACATACTTCCTACGTTCGAAGACAAAGGTGCAGGGCCAAACGATGCCAACACCTTGGATGAATGGGATTTCATGTCTCATGCCTCATATGAAGGGCATTACCTTGACCCTGTACTGCAAGCTTTCGTTCGCAGACTTAATGTAGATGCAATGCTAGCTGAGAGTAAATCAACCGAGCCAATTCTTCCATGTCATTATCTGCCCTCATTCCCTCAGAACGAGGATTTTTTTGGCCGCGTGTCGGTGTTGAAAACACTTAAAGAGGCTTTTTGCCATTCTACTGACAGGGCGGACATGTCTACATCCTCGGCTAGCAAGCTGGAAACTTTTATTCTCCATGGACCAGGTGGAGTGGGGAAAACACAAGTTGCCGCTGAGTTTATATACAGATACAGAGAAGCCTTTGACGCAGTATTCTGGATTCACGCGGACCAAAGATCCAAGCTAGTAAAAGATATTAATCGTAGTGTAATCAAACTGGGTTTGGTTACGGAGACGTCTGCCGACGCCAGGGACCACATGTTCACCAAAGAGCTCTTCATGACATGGCTCGCGAATCCGGTGAGAAGTTCTCAGAACGATTCGACGAAAGCATCCTGGCTTCTTGTTTTTGACCATGTCGTTGATCCTGACATACTCAACGAATTCTGGCCGGTTGAATGTACCGCCGGCTCCATTTTGATTACTAGCCGCACGCCTATGCCATGGGGCTCTTCTGCTTATCCCACAGCAGAACTTGGACCTTTCACTCCTGAAGAATCCGCTCAGTTTCTTCATAACCTAACTGGTAGGGGAAGTTCGGTAGCTGAACAGCAATGCGCTAGAATTCTAGGTCAAAGACTGGGCGGTATGCCTATGACCCTCACACAGCTGGCCGGAATTATCGTACAGGAAGACTGGACATTTACGGAATTTACTCATGCACACGATGAGAGGGAAAGCAAGCGAGCCATTATGAAACTTCAGCTCGATGCTGTACCTGAACTTGCAGGAAGCGAACATTTCTCATCCGAATGGGCTATGGAAAGTCTCGAACAAAGCAGAGCGTTACTGGACGTATTATCTATGCTAGACGCTGACGATATACCCGAGCGTATCCTCACTGCTGATCCCAAAAATGTCACCGTCGATGGGTATCCTAGTTCGTTTTCAGCTTACGAGGCTGCCCGATCTGAGTTGCTCGAGTATTCTCTGATCAGTCGTGTTGGTGCATCCAACAAAATCCTGATGCATCGAATTGTTCAAGACGCCGCGAGAAGAAACATGAGCCCAGCCTACTTCCGTTCAGTGCTCAATACTTGTGTCATGCTAATATCCGAAGCTTGGCCATTCTTGCCATTGGACTGGAGGCACTCAGTTGCCAGGTGGCCGATCTGCGAAGAACTATTCCCGCATATAATACGCCTGCGAGAGTTTAGAAAATATATCCCGGTATCTGTCGAGGACATAAAGGGAGCTTACGCGTTCGCGAGGCTTGCAACGAATTCTGGGTGGTGAGTAAGTATGAAAGTTGCAAAAACAGGTGCTAACGGATTCAGGTATTCCTTTGAACGCGGAAGGACCTTCGAATGTGAAGAATTCTGCAACATGGCGCAGTCGATTTGCGACTCACTCAAGAAATTCTACCCTCTTCCAGCATTTATACCGCACCAAGGTAGTCCTACTGAAGAGGAGATCGATTCAACAATAGCGGAGATATACTACAATAGGGGTAATGTCGCTGCCGAGACGAACAGACCTGCAGATGCATTTGAGAATCATTCCATATTCAACTCTATGATGTTGAAGCAGCTTGGTAATGGGCCTCAAGGGACCGACATGCGCCTCGGGATTTCTCTAAATGAGCTTGGTATAGCACATATGCTGAGAAATGACTACTATAAAGGCGAAGACTGTTTTCTCCAGTCAATTGACACAATGCAGAGACTCGACAGTTACGTTAGCCATCAAATATCATTGCCGATGGTCAATCTTGGCCTGACGTACTGGCTAACAGATCGCCATGAAGAAGCAGTCAAAGTGCTGGAACAAGGGCTCTCAGATAGAGAGGCAGCGTTTGGTATTAATGATCGTGAATCATTTATGTAAGCGATCTTAAAACCCTTTGAAAGGGGACCACGAAGCTGACTATGCAGAACCGGACGGCTACTTTATGCACTTGGGAACGTCAAAAACTCACAAGGCTTGCCTGATGAAAGCTTCGAGTACCATCAAAGAGCACTTGAGCATTACAGGTTTACCCTTGGAAAGGGTCAACATCGCACTGCAGACGCTTGCGTCAAGGTTTCAGACCATTATGTTCGTATGGGTCGGCTTGAGAGCGCCATGTATGTGTAACTAAATTGTCTATGCCTTGTATACGGCGACTGACTGTTTCCCCTAGGGAGCTTTTGGACCAGGCGTTAAAGGTCTACGGACATAACTACGACTACAGACCAGAGAAAGCCCGCGCTCAGTACAAGAGAAGCTGTGTACTGAGATTGTTACACAGAGTGACGGAAGCAGACGATGAAGCGCTCGAGAGTCTCAATCATTATAGAGCGTTATGTCCGAATGATACACGATGTCTGGATTCGCTTTCTCATAGTGATTTTGATAAACTTGTCGTATTTTGGTCAAAATGAAGATTTTTTATGCTCAAATGCGGACCACCAAAATTTAAAATACATTTCCTTAGATAGCCAGAATAGAACAGAAGGTCCTGCTGTCGACGAAGCGCCCGTGTGGACCTT
This sequence comes from Cenococcum geophilum 1.58, assembly GCF_001692895.1. Classification (NCBI taxonomy): domain Eukaryota; kingdom Fungi; phylum Ascomycota; class Dothideomycetes; order Gloniales; family Gloniaceae; genus Cenococcum; species Cenococcum geophilum. The sequence continues at coordinate 1,501,015 of NW_027137564.1, read as the reverse complement.
GGGTCACCAACGTCCTTTATACGTTGAGAAGCATCGGGAGTGCCGAAATTGCATTAAACTCAAAAGAGTATCAGGAAGATGGATACCAAGGGATGCAGCGATCCCATCAATCTGCAGACGTACTTTGAGTGCTCTCGCGGATCATTATTGCACAGCTCATGGATCATTGGCCGCCATCAAGTCGACGTTACTGGCTTCGCAACAACGATAAAGTGATTAACGTTGGAGGTTGAAAGCGGTAATTTCTCTAATTCGAAATGTAAGAGTAGAATCTTAAATCTGCATTAAATGTAATAGACTAGAGAAATATCTGTGCCTTAATATGAACTCCTGAGTCAGATGAAACATCTTTACACGATGTAAGACAACTTTAGGCGATGTCCGGGCCAGGAATTAGCCAGCCAAATTCTAAGCGACCAGCTGATCCAAAATGCTGGTCAATCAAAGAGGCCGGCTCGATGAGGGGAGCCTGGCTGTGCGGGTGCGTACAGGCGGCCAGATTCGGTTTTCTGATCCATGATTACTAATGCAAGTCACGTTCCATACGAATCCACGACTTATTCGTAAGATTTTGGTGATGATAGCGTCGCGATTTGGGCTTATTAGTTACCCCGCTTGTTATCAGATCCCAACAACAGCGGACAACGCCTGAAATTCTTTGCCGAAGCCCTCCATTGCCTTTGGGAGAACCCGGCAGCGGAGTAAGTGGAAGTACTCTTCCATTCCAGTCCACGCCGGCATCAACGATCAAGCCGTAACGCTGTTGCTAGACACTAACTAGTTGAATCTTCCATGGAAATCTCCCAACCAAATAATGCGCCGCGATGCGATACTTCAGCAAATCTTTCATATCTTGTTCGTGACAAGAAGCACGATGAAGAAAAGCCATACAGGCTCCGTTATGACCCTGGCGAAGACCTACCGCGTACAAATTGCGTAACGAAGCCACAAAAAGACATTCGTATCCATGATTTTCGAGGTCAGGAGCAGTTGTTCTCCTTAGAGAACCACGGCTTCACTGTCGCGAAGCTTGAGCCTAAATTGTCACTCAATGAATTCTATGATAGCTCGAAAGTAAAGGATGTTTACTACGAGCAGCTGAAAGATCTTCTAAAAGATCTCTTTCGGGCAAAGAAGGTTGAGATACTGGAACACGTTGTGCGCATGAACACAATCAACCAGTGTCCCAAAAAACTGAACTTATAAACAGATCCGGAAACGTTATCCTGGATTCCCCATATCAACAGGAGAGGACTACGAGCACCAGCTACCAACATCGATAGTACACACAGGTGCGGGCTTTGCTCTTTTCTAAATCTAGAACTAAAATAGACAGATTTTACTCCCGAGGCTGCACTTGAGGCTAGTGAACTCGTCCTCCACATTGACCCTGCAGATTATGGTCGTGTGCAATGCCTCAAGTATGTCAAGAGCACAACTCTAAAATGGATCAAGCTGACCGACAGGAAGTTTGTGGAAGCCGTTGCGCGGGCCATTGACAGACTGGCCACTGGCTCTCTGTGATGCGCAAACTGTCGACAAACAGCGGGACTTCGTTGCTTCAGATGTCGTGACGAGAACTGGCTTCACCGAGAACTTTCAGTGCTACTATAATCCTGACCACAGGTGGTACTACCTCAACAATCAACTGGCTTCAGAAGTCATCATTTTCCGGCAAACTGATACGGAGGAGAGGTATGCAATAGGTGAGCGGTCTTTTACCAAGGGCAGTAGCTGGGTTAAATTTACTGATTCATTCGGGAAGGCGTACCACACGCTAGCTTCTACAACCCGAAAGCCAGGGTTGATGAGAAACCGCGGGAGAGCATTGAAGCTAGGGCGTTTGTGTATTACTGATGCTATTATTCCCATAAATGACATATCTACAATTTGGCCCCTCTATCCTACGTTTATATGCGTTGATTTAGTGTGTAGGGAAATGATCCTGAACATCCCAGGTATGTAAGCTTATTTAGTGACTGTGCATATTTACATCCACAAATCCATTTAAAACAATAGTTTCGCGGTGCAGAGATTTCTAGTTCTCTCCTGAAATTTCATGAAATATTTATGAAAATACCCCGGTAGCAGTTCACGCCATTTGCGATATGGTTATCTTCCTTCCCATCAACTATTGACCCTTTTGCCCCACTCGCTTTGGTGGAGCACTAGCAGTTCCTTCCAGGTGGATAATCTCCCCTTTCTTGAAGCCATGAGAGTCGCCAGCTTGAATTGCAGTGTTTGGGGGCCAGTGAGCCTTCCAAGGTTGCGACTTAGTAGCGTGGTCGCTTGCTTGAATGGTTGTGGGCGGAGAGGTCTCGCTTGGCATTGTCTTCAGAGGAATCAGTATTGCATAGAGAATTGGGCTTGATGGCCTTTTGCGCATTAGATGGACTCACGAGTGTTTCTGTGCAGAATCCGGGGTATAATCGTAGTTGATGGCGATTTCTTTGCAGAGATATTATACAGGTACTAATGGCCTGGTAGGATTGTGGTGCGTATATATCGATCGAAATAGTATGTGCTGGGACATGCGGCGGTGATGGTCCTGCAGTATTTCGCCACTGACGGAATCTGCGTTTTGAGAGTTGAGCGCGGGGCACTGCACGTGCCTAAAATTTGGGCCTGATTAGGAAACCGGTTGTACCCGGAAGCGCACGCTGCCCCGCTCATGCATAACTCGGCTATTCCGAAGCAAGAAGCTAGTGCTTGTCCCGCGGCATTACTTTGAAGTTATGTTTGATTAGATTTAATTCCTGGAAGCCTAAATTTCGATGCTCTCTTAATAGGAAATATTCAAGGAATATTCAAGGAAATAACTCACTGCGTCATGCTTACAAGATCATAAATAAGAGTAATAGTTCTGGCCTTTCACCCATGCGACCTCTTCATATCTGGACTTTGCTATTGAACATTTCTATCCACCGGAATGTACCATCTTCCTCACATGATAGCACTAAGCTAGTGTAAAAATAAACAGCTTTAGGATTTTAAATACATTCCTGACTCCAGGCTCAAGGCAAACGGCTTCGACTGATGAATATCCGGGTCAATCTCGTCATCAGGATATGCTTGCAGTGATGTGTTTTTTTGGCGCTTGCGTTGGACCGAGCGCCGATCATTGATCGTCGTCCACCAGATTAAGACTAGATTAGGGGTATCTTGGCCTTGTATATAGTCTCTCTTTCTTCATAGATCAATCTACGCACGAGTTCGTTCCTGACCTAGTATTTCCGTTCGACATGAACCTTCACCATGCCGCTCTGGACTCTTCCGCATTGATATCAGAATTGAAAAATGGCAAAATGTATGAAGCCGAGAGAGCTAATAAGGCCTTGTTACGTTTTGCCAAGCTAGCGCAAGAGTGGCTTGGTTTGATAGTGTTGATTGTTATGGCTAATCGCAATGGGAAGAGCAAAAAAGCAGCGATGGGATTAAGTGAGTTAGAGGAACATACATTAAATAGAGTAGCATACATATGTGCATCGGAGAGCTGTGGCAATCATGGCGTTCGAGCTGTTAGTATAGCTATGAAAGCCCCTTTTCCTATATTTGTGGTTGGGTTTCCTGATATCTTTTCACCTCATGACTCTATGGCAAGGCTCTCTTGGCGGTGTCAGCAATACGGCCAACACGCAGATTTTAGAGTCGGATTTTGACCTGCCTAATACTTTGCAACTTTCATGAATTCGTCAATTCTCATAGTAATCCAGTTTTGAACTTCCGCTTCAAGAACTGAGGAGGCGGACAACTCTTCCTGATTTTTGGGAGAGCAGTTCCGTACAGGTGTAGCGGCCCCAACCGCCTAGTCATTTGGGCGAGAGCCTAGCTAAGACAGGCGCTGATTGGCATGAGTGCATTTGCAGCGTTCGACGTACCGTCACTTTCACTAATTCAAATATTCGGTCAGTCATAGACAGCACAAAAGTTCCATATGTAGAAAAGGCCGGTATTAAGGCTGGCAAGAGGCCACGGGGAACTTATTCCTTTGAAGGATTACCAATTCAACACTGCGTAGACACTTGCCCATATTAGGACCATAGCGTTGGTCATTGCTCTGCCCTACTTCTCGCGACTGCGGTTGAAGCCACGATTGAATGTCTTGGGTACTCCGGTCAGGCCCCTGTGGTAGCCCTCCCCATCACTTCCATTGCCTGGCAATAATGTCAACAGGGCGTTCTGGCGAGAAGTATTTTCGTTTCACGCGGGCGTCTCGTCTACGTTTTAAGATTTTTATTTTATATTTAACTTAACGAGCCCGTTAGTCTTGAAGATTTGGAGTAGTAATAAATCCGCGAGAACCGAAAGCTTCTACCAGTTTAGGAGAATGTTTCCACAGGGGTTTCTAAATGAAATCTAATATTAGTCAATGAGTATTTCAGTCGATACTGCTCAACGTTAAATTTCTCTCCGCCTCTCGCTAGGTCTAAGATATAGTCAGACCGTAAAGTATGTCGAGACTGAGGTTATTTACACTCTGTCTGAGGCTGAGATCGGCTTCTTTCTCTTTCCTGGGCCTCTTCCTGCGCCCACATGGCGCTCGAAATGTTGTATCATATTTCTGTTTTATGGCAAGCAAATTTAATAAAAGGTATTTGGCGGATTTTAGGAGAGAACGAGGTAAATCCGTAACATTACATTCCTCCGGCTAGGCCGAAGACGCTGAGGGCCTTGCCGCTCCTGGAGTCCTCACGGACCTGGTGGCGGTGTGATTCTAGAACGTCTTGCAGTATCCACCACGACATCTAGTCTCCATCCTTTTGCAATGGACAATGTACTAGTATTTTGCATACTCAACCAATGCCGTGAAGAGGTTTTGGTGTTCTTGAGCTTTGGACGGCTAGCGTGGGCTCGTGTGGGCTCGCGTGCCTACCGAGACCTCGGAGGCGAGGCCGAGGGCGAAGCTGGCCTCAGCGCGCCCGTGCGACCTAAACCAATACCCAGTTAAGCTGCATTTCCCTCTTGTGCCTTTCCCATTCCGCGCCATGTAGCGAACCCCCTTTCGCTACCTGAGTAGCTCATCGATAGTTTTGTCAACGCCTCGCCTAAAAAGAACAACAATGACCCGCAAAAGTGGATGTCTTAGGGTCAGTAATTCTTCCACAAACATAAAAACCTTTCTCTGTGGCGCATGCCTGGCCTATTATGGATGTAACTTTTTCGGGGCGAAGAACGCCTTCCGGAACGCTGTTAAATTAATGGCTTTACTCATAGCGTTCGAGAAGCTCAATATAAAAGCTGGAGGGTTGTACGAATTTTGTCCACACGCTCGCCCTTGCGAACGCTCACACTCCCTGCGGTCTTTACATTTAATTTGTTAATATTACCCCACACTCTTTTGGCTTTGTTGTTAAACATACTGAAAATGGTTCTAATCACGAATTTCGGCATTTCCATAGCCCTGTCGTTACTGAGTTTCGGCATTAATACTGCAAATGCCGCCAATACTTCTGACATTCATCAAATTTTCCCCGATCTAGGGACGCTCCCTAGCCAGGGAGATTATACAGTCGCTTACATAGACCCGAAAACCAACCAGCTCGTCAATGATGAAGTAAAGGGCAATTCCAAGAGGGCGGCTGAGAAACGTGGACGTATGTTGACCCACCTTTTCGCCTGGGAGACTTTTGATATGATGCTCGGCAAGTCGAACGACTGCCAATGAATCTCCATTGACGTTTAAATAGAGTCTTACGATAACGACCGCCTCGTTTCCCTTCTACGCGGTCACAATGCCTATGGCTTCTGCAGATCCTACTGCCCTGACGAATATGCGACACCCAAACCCATCACGAAAACCGCAAGCGTCACGAAGACTGCAACGGCGTCTAAGACGACCACTATCTGCGCCTCCGGTTGCCTTCCCACAACGACCACACTGACCGTTACTGGCGATCCCCTCCCAGCCTCGACGTTCACAGAGACGTCCACCATTACGGATACGGAAACTTCCACGATCGAGGCTGACACAGTGACTGACACTGTTAGCACTACGGAGACCGCTACGAGCACCGAAAGTACTACCATCACGGTCACCACAATTCTCTCGTTCGGATCGAGTACCTCGTCCAGTACCTATTCGAGTGCCACTCCCTTCGCCCCTCGTGGACTCAACTACCCCTCTTATCTCCGTGGCTACACCAGTAACCAGATCGTCGCCGCCTGCAAGAAGCTCGTCCCACCGCCACAGCCCAGAACCACGACTGTAACACGTGCAGCGACAGTTACTACCACAAAAACACGTACTATCACAAGCCTCCCGGCCACCATCACTGCGGTTGAGACAAGCACGCCTCCCGCCAGCACAATCACTGCTTCTACTAACAGCACCACAACCACTACCGTTTTTACTACAACCACCCCCATTACGACCACTACAACGACCATCTCTACTACAATTACAACAACGACCGCGTCCACAGCTATCACAAGTGTCTGCCCATCCGCGACATCTGGTATCTCTGGCATTGCCGTGAGCCCGCCCGGCCGGCTGCGATCCGGCGGCAACACCCTAGACCAAGCTGCTTGCTGTACTTTCTGCTACACTACTGTTGGATGCAATGGCTGGGCCTTTCTCGGGCCCAACTTCTGCTTCGCCTCGTTCGGGTCTCCGCCCAACAGTGCGCCCATCTCCAGCCAGTGTCCAAATGGACTTGGTACTTACGTATTGGGGACTGGCGGCCCAGCTGATCTGGCTGGAGGGGCTGGACCTTGTGCGGCTTAGTCGTTTCAAAGTTACGTAGATCAAGATTGTCAAGGACGAGAAGGAATAGGGTTTCAGGGGTCTGTTATATTAACAAATCCCGCCACAGCGAGCACGCTTGGCTTTATGCAAATAGATAAGTATGCGGTAGAGTAATCGAGTTACTTTTCTATTCAATATTGTCTTTGACGTAACATAGGTAGCCAGGCCTTGGAATGAGTCTAACTTTGGCGAGAGTTTCCGCATAATAGACCGGGTAGAATTTTAATCCGAAAGCATCTGCCCTATCTCTGGATCGGAGATCCACATTGAAGATCTTACAGTAAAAGTTGAGCGAGAGGGGCTGCGTAGTCTCAAGTGATATAGTTTACGATGGAAAGCTATAGCTTAAAGGATTTGCGTACCTATCTTCCAATGAAGAAATTCAGCCTAAGGAGACTTGGATCGGTAATCCTGGTAACGCCACGAGGTAGCGTGGGTGCTCAGAACCCTTGACGTGGTGTAACGTCTTAGCGACAGCCACCCACCCGAGACAGTGCACGGGCCTCCTACGAAAATCAAAATCAAAACATTAATTTGATATCAAAATCGACGTCAAAATCAACCCCAAAATCAACCTAAATCTACCCTATTATATAAATACACTATAATCCATTAGTAGTTCCTTCCAAACCTTCTTTGCAAAGGTAATAACCCCCCATAATACAGCCTTTCTTTCCTTTACCCTCTTCTCTTCCTGCTCCTTTTAAAGCTTTTCCTCGTTCTTTTTTTATGCCTCTGCTACTAATAAAACTCGTACCTTCCCATAGGCAGCTTTTGTCTTATTATAACGCTCCTTCTTCTATTTTTTAAGAAGCTCCTAATTTGTTCACTTAAGGATTATATTATTAGCTACCGTACTTAATGTAAACTGCCGAATATTATACACAACTTAAGAACGTAGGGGTAATGCACCTTACAAGAGCTGCCTAAATATTTCAGTAAGTCTCTCCTCTACGGAAGGAGACACGGGTATATTAAATCAATGGCCGTTCTTATCTGTAAAGCTTATACAAGAAGAAGTTGGCTAAATCTTTTTTAAAACAACCGAAGGATTAAACGGTAGAAGGCCAGTTGCCCGCCATACACTTACCATATTGGTTAATAATATAGCTTCGTATTATACAGCTTAGTAGTACTTAAAAAACTTAGGCTTAGTAATATTAACAGCTCTATAGAAGGCGAAGTCATAGAGGCGCTTTTAATAGGCTTTTAATAGGGGGCTGAATATACCAACATCTAGGGGTTAAAGTAGGTATGTTAAATAAGGTAGTAGACAAAGAGGGATAATCTTATAAGCCTCGCAATACTCAATAAACTACATTAATACGTGGCTCTCGTGTCCGTTAAGAATTAATAAGCAATAGACTCCTTAAAGGCGTAGCTCTGTATATTAGTTAAAGTGTTTTAACCAATTAACTACAATATCCGAATTTATCTACCCTAAATCGCTTACTTAAATTACTGCCTCGCGATTAAGTTTAGGTAATATCTAAAATTATTGCATTTGCTTCCCCTAAAAGATAAGGTAGGGAGGTAATTAATATTAACTTCCTAATATACACTTAATAATAGACACCTAATCGCAATTACCCGGCTCTGTAATAAAGGCTTAAGCCTCTAATTAAAAAATAAGCACCTTAACCTTATCGCCTAACCCTATTGCAATTCCTTTCTTATCTATATTATATTAATCGCCTAAGGGAATTGCGTACTTAGTAATAGTGGCTTTATAGAGATTAAACTACTCTTTAATAATCTCTAGATCCTTAGTATCCTTTCACTTTTAATTAAGGCCTTAGGCGAATTAAACTTTAAGCTCTAGGTATCGGGTAAGGAAGTTTTTATACTAGTATTAGCTAAGCTCTAAAGGACGCTTCTTTACAGCAAGGATACTTTTAGCCATAGATTTAAGGTGCTAAATTTAAGGTAGCTAACCCCAGGCTCCCATTATATTAATCCATTTAACTAGGGAGTCCTCCTTAATAACTAAGAGCTTTTAAAGCTTTTGGTAATACTCCTTGCTTAATTAGCGGCCGTTGCAACAATAGTAAACAAAAGAAGGCAATAGACCGTATATTCGGGCAAGCAAATGGCCAGATTAATTAGGATCGGCTTCCAATAATTAAAGAACAATTTGCATTCAATCTTCTTGGTCAAGCGATAGCAATTGGGGGGTAGTAGAGGACATAGTGGTGGTGTAGTAGAGGAGTATTTTGATGTTTTGATTTTGATTTTCGTAGGAGGCCCGTGCACTGTCTCGGGTGGGTGGCTGTCTCTACTCGTGGCACCCACTAGTAAGCAGCGCTTACTAGTGGTCCCGGGCTCAGTGCAACAACCGAGCTCAATGCAACTTTTATATTTGTATGGCGTCTCATACAAAATCGACCTTTTTCCAAGTTGAATAACTTAACAATACTACATAGAAATTATATAAGAATTTAAAGGCTTATATATAATCCTTTAAAAATCAATAATATAACTTATTTAAAGCTGATATTTATTGTATTTATTATATTTCTATACTTTTTATTATTATATTTTATTTAAGGCCAGTAAATACTAAAACTTCTATAAAATAGAAAATTAATATTAAAATTAAGTTTCTTTATACTTATTTAGGTATAAAAAAAAGAAGTATATATATTTAATAATTTATTATAGCGTTGTTGTTGAGTTATTTAACTTGGAAAAAGGTTGATTTTATATGAGACGCCATACAAATATAAAAGTTGCATTGAGCTCGGTTGTTGCATTGAGCCCGGGACCACTAGTACGGGGGAGAAATTCGTGGCGGATTTCGGGCACGTGCGCCTAACACTAAATTTCCGCATCTTGATGTAAACAAGCGATCATAACAACACTATTTCTCCACCAATTCACACCTAAATTAAACCATTTTGAGTGCATTTTGAAGCCCTTTACGCCTGCTATTATGACAGTTATAAAGAAGAAGCATTACTAGCAAAAATCCCGCGCAAAATACGTTACTCCACCGCCAGATTTGCTCTATACACCTGGGACTGAGGCTAAGACTCTAACCCGTTCTATTGTATTTGTAGTAAGGCTATTTCGATTTCTTGGCTATAATATCATAGAGGAGGATATTAAGAAGGTCTCTTGGCTTCTACTAAGGACTTAAGAACGTATATTTAAATCTAAATAAGTACGAAGTCTTAATAATTAAAAAGGCCTAAATCCACGAGGGAGGAAACTAGCTCTTACCCGGGAGGATATAGCTGCCATAGGGCGGTATCTACGAGATTGAAAAGTACCTGCAGCTAATAAGGGGAAACCATGGCGTAATATGGTTGTGGATGCCGGTGCATCTCTCTTAAAAACCCACCATTTTAAGCCTTGTGGCTAGCGTAATGTTAAGCCACAAACAATTTAACGAGCATGCGCTAGAGATAAAGATATTATTAACGCCAAAATGCAAGAAGAGTACCTTCTTACGCCTACCAACGCTAAGTAGAGGGTGGATTGGATTAATGAGCAGATGGAGATAAGGCCCCGGTCTAAACATTAGAAAAATACAGCGTATTGCGATAAGTTTTACTTTGGATTAGGGCTAGAAGAAACCTATAGAATTAAGCGTCTAAAGGGTAAGAAGTACCGCTATACGCTAGAGAATATTTACAGAAAAAGAGTACTAGAAAGGATGAAAAGATTAAGGCCCGTAGGGATAATAATTCTTTTAAAACCTTCTCTGTTTTTGTTGTTATTAAATATAACTATCGCCGTTATATTTAATATAATTTAAATAATTTAAATGGGAAGATGTTATCTAAGTGCTATACTGAGCAAATTCTCCCTATTCTTCTAAATGATCCCAAATGGATAAGGTAAGACCTTACGCTTATTTAAGATGGAGATTCTGGGCATAAAGCAAAGGCAATAAAAGATTGGGTAAAGAAGAATAGCTTTAAGATTATTATCTTGCCTTCTAATTCGCCGGATTTCTTAATTATGGAGACTATGGCCGCCCCTATAAAGAGGAAGTTCCATGCTAAGCGAACAATGATATAGAAACGGGCGTTGGCGCGGTTTGTTAAGGTTTTTGAGCATAAAATGGACCAGTAGAGTATTCGGAATTGTTTTGATAAGTACACTAAGAGGCTATGGGAGTGTAAGGATGCTAAAGGGCAGATGACGCATTATTAATTCAATTGTTTTGTGTTGCTGTGATCATTTGAAGCGTGAAATTTGGTGTTGGCGCACGTGCCCGAAATCCGCCACGAATTTCTCCCCCGTAGAGGCTGTCTCGTCTGGGTGGCTAAGACGTTATAGCGGGTAGTTGGATGGTGATGATCCCATCTACTGGCCTGTTTCTTGGTGATCGCCCTATGGGCCACGGGGTGCTACGAGAGCCAGTAGTCCCAACGATAACGTTATTCATTGCGTTATCGCGATATGCTTACTCATATGGAGCGATAAGGATACGATATTTTGAAGCCCTTATGAATGAATATGCATAAGATTTTACTATATACATTAAGATCAGACCCCGAAACTCGGTTAACCCCTGAACTCGGTTACCTCATCGGTCGCGCGAGATTTTAAATTCGCTACGCGCATCCAACCTCGCTTGATTGCCACTAGCTGTACGTAGTACCTGTAGCGAACGGCTGTGGCCACACGCAAGGACCTTTTTGGTTGCCCTGGAGAAACGCCTTGGTTGGCCAGGGGAATCAAATTGAAGACGTACGCTTCCTCTTCTCCCCCTTCTCCCCCGTAACTACGCCTCCCTTGTGGCCGCCAAAACGCGAATACAACGCTGTCTCTGCAGAGAGGTCGATGNAATTTGGCAATATCATACGGGTGGAAACCTCACGATATCTGGTGAAGATCACGACACTGCGGGATCGCGACGTTCTTGCAGCCAAGCATATGGCTTCGCTACAATTACTATGACAGCTGGCGGCAATCAAGCGAGATTGGATGCGCGTAACGAATTTGAAATCTCGCAGCGCTCGCTAAAGGGGGGGGGTGAAGCTGGTCGTGAACATCACTGTATCTACACCCAACTAAATCAAATTGATTATTTACCTTTATATACTATTTAATATATTAGCCTTGGTATTTCTAGCTAAGACCTTTTAAGGCTTTAATTTTGGCTCCTTTGCCCTTATTTTAGCCTTTTTATCCTCTGCCTCTCCTATAGCCTCCTTAATTAAATCTATATATTTAAACTTTATATTTAGATCTACAGCTACTTACCTATAAAATTTTACGCTTTTGGGGAACTTAAGTTATAATTACAAACTATATATTTAAGCGTTTACGTATATAGTCTTTATAATAAGTTGCTAAAGTTGGTGTTACGAACGCTTTAAGTACGATGTTACGACTACTTGGAGAAGAGTCGGAAGAAGCCAGTTAGTTAATACAAGTACGGTCCAATATGGAACCGATAGAACTATGTGACGAGGAATAGTAAGCAGAGTCACGTGATGTGATCTGTATAATCTAGGTGATCTGTAAGATCTGCTATAGAGCGAATAGAGTAGATAGAGTAGATAGAGTAACGACTTTTATAGGAGTATGGTTGTGTATTTAAGGACCCTTAATCCCTACCTAGATAGTTCCTTTTCTTATAGTAATTTCTTAGAATACAATTAGAGTTAATCTATTAGGCAACTACTCCACTAGTTATTATTACGTTGTTAACTTCCTATATTACCTATACACCTAGCCTATTAACGAATCTACTATAGTTCTTGCTACAAGGTTCCGTTATATAATTACTACTATAGTTACGGTTTTAAAAGTTAAATAATATGCTACTAAAAGCAGCTACTACAACGCCGTTAACGGCAGCAACTACTTTAAGGTTAAGTAGAGATATAAGTATATAAGATACTAACTTACAACTAGTAACAGTTAGATAATTATAAGAAATAGTTAATAGGTTAAACGAAAACAACTAAATACTTAAAGAAAGACTTAATAGAATTAGAGCAGTAAAGGTTAAGTTACCTTTAATTAAATAATTCTTAGGAGAGAGATTAAAGCTTAAAGGATTTCTAACGTAAATGCATTTTAAAGTTATACAAAAAGGGGCTAAGTTAGCCATGTTAATGGATTAAATAGCCTACGCAGGGTTGTTCTTAATAGGAAGGGCACTTAAATAGTTTAAACCCTATTTAATAGAGATATAGACTAACGGAATAACTACTACTAATTAAGAGGTACAATTTATGTTTTTTAGCTGGGTAGGATTCGCGGAGTAATTAATAATAATAATAATAATTCATTGCTTAACGTCCGATTCGGATCCCTATTGGGCCCACGCGGACTACTCCTTATTTACATATGGGGAGAAAACTCTATTTAAGAAAAATAAGAAAACCCCGTGATCCATCTCCCCGCCTTTTGGGACTCGCCTGCTTAGCGCCTATAAGTCGCCTATAGTGCTCTATAGTGCTCTACTACCTTACTGTTTAACCTCCTTGGGAACCACTGCTGCCGTAACAAGCCTACGGACGCGCTAGTATTATAAACTATTACTCTACTACTATAGAGTTACTAGGGGGCACCTNCTGCTCGCCCCCTTGCCTTCTATTACCATTTCCCTTACAACCCGGAACTGATTTAGCACATTTTAACTAATAAGCCACTGGGTGACCGCCTTAAGGCCTTTTTGTATTGAGAGCAGTGTATTATAGTTCTCTGTGCTAGCTACTAAGAGCATTATTTCTCGATTGGTGCGTAGGGGGCATAGCAGTATTACGTGTTTTGGTGTCTGTCTTGGCCAGCTATATTCGCATCTCGGGCTACCTACTAGGACACCCACCCAGTAAAGCCAATCTTTTAGTCCTATTATTCCTGTTCTTAAGAGTATTGCTATTGTGTTTTCTGCCTTTGTTAGGCCTTCTCGGAGCCCTTGGGTATTTACCCCCCATGGCGTTGACCATGCTATGGCTTGGGTTCGTCTTGCCTGAGTCAGCCTCTGTACCTTTAACTCCCATTCGCCTCTCCAGCGTTGGTCCAACCAGTATTGCATTGCGGTAGATGGTTTCCCGGCGTTCTTGCGTGTTCTACTTTAGCTCCTTTCTCTGTCTTGCTGTTGTCTTTGCTGACCTCTTGTGCGTCTCCCTTCCTCCTCTATTCGCGGAGTAATTAACGCAGATATTTAGAGACCTGGAGGTAACGGTTATAGTAAAAAGGAAACTCTAGAACCTAATATAGCGAACTTTAGTAATTAAGTACATAATATAGTTTTAAACACTTACTATATAGGTTAAATAGAATAATAGGGCGCTTATAGCATAATATAAATAGGGACTTAAGGCTAAAGTTTAGGACGTAATTATTCTAATAAAAGATGCGGATACCCTTAGGGAATTAATAGATTAAGCGATTAAGATTAATAATAGGATCTTTTAAAGGGAATAGGCTAAAAAAGGTTAGGATAGAGTTCTATAGTTATATAAGACGCAGAGCACATAATAACTAAAGCTAAATTAGAAACTATGGTATAGCGTAGAGCTAATATATCTAAGCGGTACTAAAAAAACCTATAAAAAATAGGGAAAGCAACTATAAAAACCTAGAAGTTAAGGATTAAGTAATTATAGGACTAAGGAGCATAGGCTAAACTAAGGATCTTAGCAGTAGAAGACGTTTAAGCGGACTCTATAGCAAAAGCAATGGTTTAAAGACGGAGCTTATATAAATTATAGAAAATAGGGTTATTTCGCTAGAGACTATAAAAGTAGTTAGAGTTACTATATAGTAAAGGGAACTAGACTAATAGTATATAATATATACGGATAGAGGGATAATAGTGTACTATAAGGAATAAAAGAATATTTAATTAAAAGTTTTACGTTTTATTATAATAACACATACCAAATTTATAAAGACGCTAAGTATAGTGTAAGCTATTAGCTATAGGAGCTAGAGTTAAGAGGACTTAAAGGAACTAAAGAGTTAGATAAAAAATAAGATTAACTCTATAAGCTAAATTAAGATGTTATAATAACGTATAGATAAAGATTAGTAATAATAATAATAATAGAGTTAAAGTACTTATTAATTAACAGTAATAAGGATAAAAAAGGAACTAACTAGGGGTATCTAAACCTTAATAATATAATAGAAGCAGAGACTAAAACCGCTATAGAGTAAGGTTTAGTAACGGACATTATAACACTGTTAGATATAGTATTTATTGCTTTATAAGACGGAAGGAGTAATATCTAAAGATAATTAAGTAAGTAGACAACTGCTAGTGCTAGCTTACTACTTAATAAAGGCAAAAGGCCAAAGGCTTAAGATTCTTAAGACAAGATAAGGCACGCTTAAGGACCTATAATAGACAATAACCGATGGAGCAGAGCAACAGCTTAGTTTAATAATATATAAATAAGCTTAGGACGCAGTTTCCTAAAGGCATAAAACTCTTAAGACAAGATAAGTGAGATTTAAGATTCTTAAGATAAGATAAGAATATTAGTAAAGCCTAGTTAGACTAAGGCTAGAGCATAGCTTAAGAAAGAAGTAAGCTTAGGATTAAAGAATCTAAGGGACTAAGAATTTGGAGTATAAATAAGGACACCTATAGGCAAGAAGTAAATGGCTTTACTATAGATTAGAGAATTTATAGTATAAACAGTAATTAGACTAGGAGATAGACACATAAACCTAGAGGATTTACTAGTAAAACACGTCGTTTAGACTAAAGATTAAAAAGTTAATACTATAATTAAGAAGCACGAAGACTTTAAGGATCTACTTATAAGGCGAGCACCTAAAGAAACTATAACTAAATTTAGGACAAGAATCTTAGTATAGCAGAAACTAAATAGAGAATCTAGCATACTAGGTTGTATATAAGATAAAGCACTAGTATAAAGAATTACTAATAGGCTAAAAATAGGTACGCTGAGAGCTAAATAGCTTACTAAACTAGAAAACGAAGAGAATTTAGGGATTTTAACTAGGTTTAAGGAACGGTATATAAAGGGCTATTATAACGTAGTAATAAGGAGATACTTCCTTATAGATAAGCTATATACACTCTAGCAGCTATACTAAAAGTAGTATAGGCAAAGACATAATGATAAGTAGGAAGATTTCTATATATAGTTGGACAAGAGAGTTATCTAGGACCACCCTATTATAGAAAAGGCAATAAACCATATTAAAGGAGCCTTAATTATAATATTAAAGGATCTAAAGAAATAATTAAAGGATTAAAGAAGTAAGAGGCACGTCTTAGTACCTATAAATAAAGTTATAATATTTAGATTAGTGCGATAAAGGTTTAAACTTAAGGATAAAAATAAGTTAAGAGTTAACCTAAAGTACCTAGCGCACTATACGCTATCGTAGATTGTATATATAGATAATATATATAAGATGCACAAAAATCTAAAAGAAAAGAATTAGAAATACTTTATAAGGATATATTAGGCGCCAGATAAGCAATAATATAAAAATGCTAAGTATATATACGGCTAGCATCTAGTAGAAGTTTAAGAGTTAGGAGACTTAACACTTTACCTAAAAAGATTCCTTAAGGAAGAATGTTTAGATAGATAATAATAGTAGGAATACCCAGAGAATATATATCTATAGTATATTAAGAATAAAAAGTAAACTAGGTATTAGCTAAAGGATAAGCCAAGTATAATAGGATTAAGCAGCTAATAGTTGGGAAAAGTAGAGGCCTATAGAACTAGAGGGAGCTAGTAGTAGAGCCTTAGACCCTTAAAGGAATTTAAGGACAACACCTAAATTTATAAGTTAAATGGTAAGATTAATAGTTTAAAGTATTAGTAGATAGTGGAGTAATAAGGAACTATATCTCACTAGTAGCAGTTAAAAGGATAGGGCTACTACATAGGTAAAAGGAGCACCCTTATTTACTAGTTACAATTTTAGGAGATCCAATAGCCTATAGAGGAGGTATTATTAATCTTAAAATAGGACCTATTTAGATAACTATTAAAGGAAGATAAATCAAGATGTCTTTTAATATATTACTATTAGGGAATAATAAGGTAGTACTAGGAATGCCTTAATTATAAGAATATAATCTAAAGATTAATTAGATTATGGGACAGGTTAATATTAAAGATACTTAACGCTATAAGATATAATAATAAGCTAAGATAGTATAGTACTAAGTAGGGGCGACCTATAAAGAAATAGATAAAGGATTAAGNTATATACTAAAGAGATACTATAAGTACGGCAAAAAACTATAGTTACTAGAAAGTAAAAAGCTGTTAGAGTATATAGCATAGGACTATAAGATAGAATTAAAACTAGAAATAAATTTAAGGTTTTTTCTAATTTATAAACTTACCGAAGAAGAAGGGAGAGCATTAAAAGAGTTTATTTAGGAAAACTTATAAAAGGGATATATTAAACCATTGTAGTTATTGGTAGGATATCTAGTACTATTTATACTAAAGAAAAATAGGAAACTTAGGCTATACATTAACTATAAATAGTTAAACAGCATTACCAGAAAGGATAGATATCTTTTACCCTTAATTAGCGAAATCTAAGANAGGATNNGNAATNNNNAAATCTTTANAAAGATAGATCTAANATNGGCGTACNATTAGATTAGGATTAAGGAAGGTAACAAATAAAAGGCAGCCTTTAGGTTAAAGGAAGGACTATATAAACCATTAGTTATATAATTCGGGCTTATAAACGCACTAGTAACATTCTAGAAATGTATTAATAATATATTATAAGAATACTTGGATAAATTTGTTATGGTATATCTTAACAATATTATTATCTACTTAATAAGTAAGGAGGAGTACGGAGAATACGTTAAATAGGTCTTAAAGAGACTATATAAAGAATAGATACTAATAGTAATTAAGAAATACAAGTTCTTTACTAGGAAGATAGATTTTGTTAAATTTATTATTAAACTAGACCAACTTAGTATAGATCTAAAGAAGATTAAGGCTATAGTAAATTGGTAAGAACTAGAGAATGTTATATAGTTAAGGTTATTCCTAGGGTTTTGCAATTACTGTAGAAGATTTATAGCTTAATAGTTAAAGGATATTAAGCTATTTATAAGGTTAATAAAGAAAGAAGAACCTTAGATATAGGAAGAAGAACAGAGGAAACTATTTAAGGAGGTTAAGGAGTTATTTACTTAAGACCTAATCCTTAAAATTTACCAACTAAAGCTAGAGATAGTGGTTAAAACGGATATATTAGACTTTACACTAGGGGCGTACTTTCTATAAAAATATAAAAATAGATGGCACCTAGTAGTATACTATAGTTAGAAGATAATACTACCAGAACTAAACTATAATATCTATAATAAGGAGTTGTTAGGTATAGTTATAGTACTTTAGGAATAGAGAGCATTTTTATAAGGCATAAAGAAATTATTTATAATTAAAACGGATTATAAGAACCTAACAGGGTTTCTAATAATAAAAGAACTTAATTAGAGACAAGTTAGATAGGTAAAGATATTTATAGAATACTATTTTAAGATTTAGTATACTAAGGGTACAGATAATATATAAGCAGACGCTTTAAGTTAAAAAGCTAAACTACAAAATAACAAAAAGCCATTAGGGGCTTTACTGCGAAAAGATATAGACGGATTAATTAGATATAATTATCCAAAAATTACAGTAATAAGAGAAATTAGTTAGACCCATAAGTTACTAAAAAGTAATTAGTTATAGAAGATTTAAGATATATAGGTAAAAGATCTATGTTACGGACGCTTTAAGTACAATATTACGACTACTTAGAGAAGAGTCAGAAGAAGCTAGTTAGTTAATACAGGCACAGACCAGGATAGAACCCATGGAACTATATAACGAAGAATAATAAGCGAGTTATATAATAGTTGGACGTATTATCTGCGTTAAATGTAAGGAATATTACGTTTAATACAGACAAGACGTACATTATATATAAGAAGGATTTCTCAGGAGTACGGTTGTGTATTTAAGGACCCTTAGTCCCTACCTAGATAGTTCCTTCCTTATAGTAATTCTTAGAATATAATTAGAGTTAATCTATTAGGCAACCACTCTACTAGTTATTATTACGTTATTAACTACTATCTTTACATTTCCTATATACCTAGCCTATTAACAGAACCCATTATAGTCCCTACTATAAGGTTCCGTTATATAATTACTACCTAGTTACAGTATTAAATACAGAAAGTTAAATAATATGCCACTAAAAGCAGCCACTATAACGCCATCAACGGCGGCAACTACTTTAAGGTTAGGGGGTAACACTAGTATAGCGGACACTAACTCGCAATAACCTATAACGGTAAAATAATTATAAAAAATAGTGGATTAATTAATAGAAAACAATATAGTACTTAAAAATAAACTTAATGGAATTAGAGCAGTAAAGGTTAAGTTACTATTAATTAAACAATTCTTAGGAGAAAGATTAAAGCTTAAAGGATTTCTAACGCAAATGCATTTTAAAGTCATATAAAAAGGGGCCAAGTTAGCCATAATAATGGACCAGATAGCCTACGCAGGACTATTCCTAACGGGTTAGACACTTAAATAGTTTAAACCCTACTTAATAGAAATATAGACTAACGGAATAACTACTATAAATTAAGAAGTACGATTTATGTTTTCTAGCTAGGTAGGATTCGCGGAACAATTAATATAGATATTTAGAGACCCGGAAGCAATAACTATAGCGAAGAAAAAGCTTTAGGACCTAATACAGCGAACTTTAGCAATTAAGTATATAATATAGTTTTAAACACTTATAATATAGGTTAAATGGAACGATAAGGCGCTTATAGCATAGTATAAATAAGGACTTAAGGCTAAAGTCTAAGACGTAATTATTCTAATAGAAGATACGGACACCCTAAGGGAGTTAATAGATTAAGCGATTAAAATTAATAATAGGATCTTCCAAAGGGAACAGGCTAAGAGAGGCTAGGATAGAGTTCTATAGTTATATAAGATGTAAAGTACGCAATAACTAAAGCTAAGTTAGAAACTATAGTATAGCGTAGAGCTAATAGACCTAAGCGGTACTAAAGAAGCCTATAAGAGATAGAGTAAGAAACTATAAAAACCCAGAGGTTAAGGATCTAGTAATTATAAGACTAGGGAGTAGAGGCCAAACCAGAGATCTTAACAGCAGAAGATGTTTAGGCGGACTCTATAACAAAGTTAGTGGTTTAGAGACGGAGCTTATATAAATTACGGAAAACAAGGTTACTTCGCGAGGAATTATAAAAATAGTTAGAGTTACTATATAATAAAGGGAACTAGACTAATAGTATATAACACACACATATAAAGGAATAATAGTATACTATAAGGAACAAAAGAATGTTTAATTAAAAGTTTTACGTTCTGTTATAATAATATATACTAAATTTATAAAGACGCTAAGTACGGCATAAGCTATTAGCTATAAGAGCTAGAGTTAAAAGGACTCTAAGGAACTAAAGAGTTAGATAAAGAATAAAATTAACTCTATAAGCTAGATTAAGATATTATAGCAACATGCGGATAATAATTAGCAATAATAATAATAAAGTTAGAGTACTTATTAATTAATAGCGACGAGGATAGTAAAGGAACCAACTAGGGGTATCTAAACCTTAATAACGCAATAGAAGCAGAGACTAAGACCACTATAGAGTAAGGTTTAGTAACGGGTATTATAACACCGTTAAACACGGCGTCCATTACTTTATAAGACGGAAGGAGTAACATCTAGGGATGATTAAGCAAGCAAACGACTACTAGTGCTAGCTTACTACTTAATAAAGGTAAAAGGCCAAAGGCTTAAGATTCTTATAATAAGATAAGAGACGACTAAGATTCTTAAGACGAGATAAGGTAAGCTTAAAGACCTATAACGGATAGAAACCGATAGAGTAGAGCAGTAGCTTAGTTTAAAGACATATAAATAAGCTTAGGATAAGAATTCCTAACGGCATAAGACTTTTAAGAAGAGATAAGTAAGATCTAGGACTCTTAAGATAAGATAAGGATACTAGTTAAGCCTAGTTAGACTAAGGCTAGAGCTAAGCTTAAGTTAGAAGCAAGCTTAGAATTAAAGAATCCAAGGGGTTAAGAATTTGGAGTACGAATTAAAACACCTATAAGTAAGAAGTAAGGAGCTTCCTTATAGATTAGGGAATCTATAGCGCAAATAGCAATTAGACTAGGAGACAGATATATAGACCTAAAAGACTTACTAGGGGAATATAGTATTCGGCCTAAAGATTAAAAAGATAATACTAAGATTAAGAAGTATGGAGACTTTAAGAATCTACTCGTGAGACGCGACATAAAAGAAACCATAGAGGAATTTAGGGCAAGAATTACCTTATAGCAAGAATAGAAACTAGATAAAAGATCTAGTATATTAGGACGTATAAGGGACAGAGCGCTAGTATAAAGGATTACTAATAGGCCTAGAGCAGGCACACTAAGAGCTAAGTGGCTTACTAAACTGGAACAAGAAGAGGATCTAGGGATTCCTACTAGATTTAAGGAACGACATACTAAAGGCTGTTATAACGCAGTAATGAAGAGATATTTCCTTACGGATAAGCTATATACACTTAAGCAGCTGTATTAAAAGTGGTATAGGCAACAACACAATAACGAGTAGGAAGATTTCTATATATAGTTGGACGAAAAAGTTGTCTAAAACCACCTAATTATAGAAAAGGCTATAACTTATATTAAGGGGGCCTTAATTATAATATTAAAGGATCTAGAAGAGTAATTAGAGGACTAGAGAAGTAAAAGACAAATCTTAGTACCCGCAAATAAAGTTATAACGCTTAAATTAATATAAGAAAGGTTTAAACTCTAGGACAAAGACAAGCTGAGAGTCGACCTAAGACATTAAGCACACTATATACTATTGTGGATAGTATATATAGATGATACGTACAATATATATAGAGTACTAAAGGACAAGAATCGGAAGTATCTAATAAGGATATATTAGATAACAGACGAGGCGAAATATTAAAACGCTAAGTATATATATGGTTAGCACCTAGTAGAAGTTTAAGAATAAGGGGACTTAATACTTTAACCAGGAAGATTTCTTACGGAAGAATACCTAGATAGATAATAATAGTAGGAATATCTAGAGAACACCTATCTATAGCATATTAAAGATAAAAAACGAACTAAGTATTGGCCTAAGTTAAACTAAGTATAGATAGGATCTAGCAGCTAGTAGTTAGGAAAAGTAGAGGCCTATAAAACTAGAGGGAGCTAGTAGTAAAGCCTTAGACCCTTAAAGAAATTTAAGGACAACACCTAAATTTACGAGTTAAATGGCAAGATTAATAGTTTAAGGCATTAATAGATAGTGGAGTAATAAGGAACCATATCTTGCTAGTAGTAGTTAAAAGAATAAGGTTACCACACAGATAGAAGGAATGTCCTTACCTATTAGTAACAATTTTAGGAGATCCAATAGCCTACGGAGGAGGCATTATTAATCTTAAAATAGGACCTATTTAGCTAACCATTAAAGGAAGATAAATTAAGATGTCTTTCAACATATTACCATTAGGGAATAATAAGGCAGTATTAGAAATGCCTTAGTTACAGGAATATAATCTAAAGATTGATTAGGTTATAGGTTAGGTCAATATTAGAGATACTTAACGCTGTAAAATGCGATAATAAACCAAGTTGGTATAGTACTAAGTAGGAGCGACCTATAAAGAAACGGAAAAGGGGCTAAGCTATATACTAAGAAGATACTATAAATATAGCAAGAAACTATAGTTACCTAAAAGTAAAAAGCTATTAAAGTATATAGCGTAGGACTATAAAATAGAATTAGAACTAGGAATAAGTCTAAGGTTCTTTCTAATCTATAAGCTTACCGAAAAAGAAGGCAGAGCATTAAAAGAGTTTATTTAAGAGAACTTATAAAAGGGATATATTAGACCATCACAGTTATCAGCGGGTTATCCAGTACTATTTATACTAAAAAAGAATAGTAAACTAAGGCTGTGTATTAACTATAGACAGTTAAATAGCATTACTAGGAAGAATAGGTATCCTTTACCCTTAATTAGCGAAATCTAAGATAGGATAGGCAATGCGCAAATCTTTACGAAGATAGATCTAAGATAGGCGTACTATTAAATTAGGATTAAGAAAGGCAACAAATAAAAGGCAGCCTTTAGGTTAAAGGAAGGACTATATAAACTATTAGTTATATAATTCGGGCTTACAAACGCACTAGCAACGTTCTAGAAACGTATTAATAATATATTAGGAGAATATTTAGATAAATTTATTATAGTATACCTTAACGATATTATTATCTACTTAATAAATAAGGAAGAGCATAGAGAACACATTAAATAGGTCTTAAAGAGACTACAAGAAGAATAAATACTAGTAGCGATTAAGAAATGCGAATTCTTTACTAGGAAGACCGATTTCGTTAGATTTATTATTAAACTAGGCCAACTTAGTATAGATTTAAAGAAGATTAAGGCTATAGTGAATTAGTAAGAACTAGAGAACGTTACGTAGTTAAGATTGTTTCTAGGGTTTTGCAATTACTGCAGAAGGTTTATAGCGTAATAGTTAAAAAATATTAAACTATTTACACAATTAACGAAGAAAGAAGAACTATAGGCATAGGAAGAGAAACAGCGAAAACTCTTTAAGAAAGTTAAAGAGTTATTTACTTAGAAGCCAGTTTTTAAAATCTATTAACTAGGACTAGAGACGGTTATAGAAATAGATATATTAGACTTTATACTAGGAGTATATTTTATATAAAAGCATTTAGATAGATAGCATCTAGTAGCATACTATAGTCAAAAGATAATACCACTAGAGTTAAACTATAACATCTATAATAAGGAGTTATTATATAAGAGTATATATATTAGGTCCCGCCTCGCTTGCGATAAGTTCGCAAGCACTCTCAGTCTTTTTGGCCGTATAGCGACGTGGAGGCGGGCCACGTTATAATTGTGCTTGCGAACTTACTGGGGCCAGGTATCGTGGGTTCGATCCCTATCGGTCACTTCGCTCTGGTACAGTCTAACGCGCATCCGTGCGATAAGGCGTCGGTGGAGATTCCGATCGCTTACGTTACTGGGGACACTAATATGGTGATACTCTTGGCGTTTGATCCCTGTGGCGCGAACGGGCGCACAGAGGAATCCCTGCGAGCGCTCGAGGACGAGCGCGTAGAGGAGAGGGCAATTGTAAGAGTATATATATTAGGTCCCGCCGCGCTTGCGACAAGTTCGCAAGCACTCTCAGTCTTTTTGGCCGTATGGCGACGTGGAGGCGGGCCACGTTACAATTAATTGTAAGAGGCCAGCCTGACCGGAACGTATGATTATCTAATCGACAGTGTCACCGGTAAGTAGAAGGTAAGTCGAAGGTAAGTCGAAGGTAAGTTNAAGGTAGAATAAGTTTCACGTATTGAAGGACAAATGCTTCTNACCACTTCTATTNAGAGACTAATCGCTNGTTCTTCTCTAGAGGGGAACCAGCTTCCTATATGTTTCTTCCGAGACGCTAGTAAAACCTTTCGCCCCTAACCTGTCTGACTGTGTCTTCTGGAACATAGATAGGACATAGATGAAACCTCCTACCACCTGTCTGACTGTGTCTTCTGGAACATAGATGGGACATAGATAAAACCTTTTACCGTCTCATTGAATATGTACCTCTCGGGGGATTCCGTTACATATTAGGTATAGTTATAGCACTAAAAAAATAAAGAGCATTCTTATAAGGTATAAAGAAACTATTTATAGTTAAAACAGATTATAAGAACTTAATAGGATTCCTAATAACAAAGGAACTTAACTAAAGACAGGTTAGATAGGCAGAGATACTTATAAAATACCATTTTAAGATTTAGTATACTAAGGGTACAGACAACACGCGAGCCGATATATTAAGTTAAAAGGCTAAACTATAAAATAACGATAAGCCATTAGGGGCCTTACTGCGAAAAGATATAGATAGACTAATTAGGTATAATTATCTAAAAATTGTAGTAACTTAAGAGGATAAGTTAGGAAAAGTCTACAAGATACTAGAAAGCTTTTAGGTATAAAGAATTTTAAAGGTATAGCTAGAAGAACTATAGTTAGATATATACAAAAATTAAGAAGTAAAGTATATCCTAAAAAGCATAGCAGAGTAGTTTATAGAGGACTTCTATAAGGGACTAACTTAAGGATATAATAGAGCCACGGGCTTAGTGTCAAGACTCTAAAAGGAATATATTATTAACAGAATCTAAAAGATAGCCAGAAGGATTACTAAAAAATATCTAGATTACTAAAGGAATAAACTAACAAGGTATAAGCCGTATAGAGGGCTATAACCTATTAAAACACCAGAGAGACTATAGGAGGTCATATTATAGGACTTTATTATTAAGTTACTAAAGTTAAGAGATCCTATTACTAAATAAGATTACAACGCAATTTTAGTAATAATAGATAAGCTTATAAAGTAGGGATACTTTATAGCCTATACAGAAGAAATCTTAGCGGAAGATATCGCTAGAATCTATATTAAAGAAGTATTCGTAAGATATGGAGCACTAAGTAAAATTATATTGGATAGAGATCTAAGATTTATAGCAGCATTCTAGGAGGTATTTTTAGCGGAATAAGGAGTTCGAGCAGCAACTTCTACCGCATATTATCTGTAAACAGACGGTTAAACGGAAAGACTAAATTAGACACTAGAGCAGTATCTAAGGCATTATATTAATTACGCATAGAATAATTAGGTATTGCTATTACTAGTTATACAGTTTACATATAATGCTACACCATAAGAAGGAATAGGTATATTATTATTTAAGGCGAATTACGGATATAAGCTAAGAACATCATTATCGCTATATTAAGTAAAGAAAACGAGTAGTAAAGCTAAGCAAAAAATAGAGACTTTAATAAATCTTTATGTAAACCTTACGGAAATAGCTAAGGCAGTACAGCAAAGAATAAAAAAGTACTACAATGCTAAGAGATCTGAGGGACTAGATCTTAAGGAGGGAGATAAAGTATAGCTATTGCATAAAAATTTCAAAAGTCGACGACTAAGTAAGAAGTTAAACCATGTTAGACTAGGACCTTTTAAAATTATATAAAGGATTTTACTAATTATATTTAAGTTAAACCTACTAGCCAGAATAAAGATCTACCCTATATAGTATATTGCGATGCTAGAGCCAGTATATAAAAACATTAAGCTACTAGTTTATAAGGCAGACACGTATAGAGGGCAGGAAGAAGATAAATAGCAAGTTTTAAAGATTGTTAGTTACGAGGACATTAATAAAAAAATATAGTATAAGGTTAAGTAGATAGGCTATACTAAAACTACCTAGGAACTACTAGAAAATTTAAAAAACGCTATAGGAAAGGTACAGAAGTATTAGAAGAAAATAGGTCAGGCAATATTAATAAAGAAGGATCGTTAAAGAATAAGTTACCTAAGGGGGACCTAGGAAGAGCGACTGCCGAACTACTTAAAGTTATTCCCTTTACTATAGGAGGAGAGTTAGTTCTCTTATTACCTAGTTCCTAAAGACCTTATTAAATAAGTTTCTACTCTTTTAAACGGACTTTCTTACGGACACGTTCTAAACACTAAAAACGAGCGTAAGCTAGACGCTAAGCTTTAAGGATATATACAGACTCCTCTAAGGCACGCTAAACCTTAAGCAGCGTAGAGGCTAGCTTACTATTAAGCTTTATAGCAGTAGATTAAACACAAGACCCTATAATAAATTACTTAAGAAACTTAAAAACTATTAAGAGTAATAGGACGCGTATACTTAATATTGGACGTAGAATAAATATTACACGACAAACATATATTAGCGCAAGTGCATTTAGAATAAGAGGAAGGTTGGCAACTAGAGGGACTTGCGATTATAATATAACTTAACCCCTCTTTCGTATAACGAGAGTAAGGAATTACTATTACTTTACCTAGTAATAGTATTAAGGAAACGGTACAAAGGCGACGCTTAACCTAAGAGAGAGAAGAAATTACTTTAGGTATAATAAGTAATAATATTAACCAAATTAATTAGATGGATATTATACCTCTAGTAAACAACCTAGAGATACTAGGTATCTTTAAGGACAAAGATAAAGAGGAGGGAGATGGTGTTACGGACGCTTTAAGTACAATATTACGACTACTTAGAGAAGAGTTAAAAGAAGCTAGTTAGTTAATATAGGCACGGACCAGGATGGAACCCGTGGAACTATATAATAAAGAATAATAAGCGAGTCATATAATGGTTAGACGTATTATCTACGTTAAACGTAAGGAATATTACGTTTAATATAGACAAGACGTACATTACGTATAAGAAGGATTTCTTAGGAGTACGGTTGTGTATTTAAGGACCTTTAGTCCCTACCTAGATAGTTCCTTCCTTATAGTAATTCTCAGAATATAATTAGAGTTAATCTGTTAGGCAACTACTCCACTAGTTATTATTACGTTGTTAACTACTATCTTTATATTTCCTATACACCTAGCCCATTAACAGAACCCATTATAGTCCCTACTATAAGGTTCCGTTACAATCTAAACTTAAAGTAGTATAAAAACTAAAAAGTAACGTATGTGCCTAAAAGTATTATAAAGAAGTTTATTAAGTTATTTTATAAGGAACTAACTTAAGAACACAATAGAGCTATAGGCTTAGTGTTAAGACTCTAAAAGGAATACATTATTAATAGAATCTAGGGACTAGTAAAATAAGTTATAAAGAAATATTTAGATTACTAGAGAAATAAATTAACGAGGTATAAGCTATATAGAGGGCTATAACCTATTAAAATACTAAAAAGACTATAGGAGGTTATATTATAGGACTTTATTATAAAGTTATTAAAGTTAAGAGATCCTATTACTAAATAAGATTATAATATAATCTTAGTAATAGTAGATAAGCTAATAAAGTAGGAATACTTTATAGCATATACGGAAGATGTCGCTAAAATCTATATAAAAGAAGTATTTATAAGATATAGAGCACTAAGTAAGATTATATTAGATAGGGATTTAAGATTTATAGCAGCATTTTAGGAGGTATTCTTAGCGGAATAAGGAGTTTAAGCAGCAACTTTTACCGTATATTATCCGCAGACAGACGGTTAAACGGAAAGATTAAATTAGACACTAGAGCAGTATCTAAGACACTATATTAATTATGCATAGAATAATTAGGTATTATTATTACTAGTTATATAGTTTACATATAATATAACACCTTAAGAAGGAATGGGAACATTACTATTTAAGGTAAATTACGGGTATAAGCTAAGAACATTATTATCGCCACGTTAAGCAAAGAAAATAAGTAGCACAGCTAAGTAAAGAATAGAGATATTAATAAATCTTTATATAAACCTTACGGAAATAGTAAAGGTGGTATAATAAAGNATAAAAAAGTACTATAACGCTAAGAGATCTAAGGGACCAGATCTTAAAAGGGGGGATAAAGTGTGGCTACTACACAAAAATTTTAAGAGTTAATAACTAAGTAAGAAGGTAGACCACGTTAAACTAGGACCTTTTAAAATTATAGAAAGGATTTCACTAGTTATATTTAAGTTAAACCTACTAGCCAAAATAAGGATCTATTTTATATAGTATATTGCAATACTAGAGCTAGCATATAGGAATATTAAGCCACTAGTTTATAAGGTAGACACATATAGAGGATAAGAGGAAGATAAATAGTAAGTTTTAAAGATCGTTAATTATAAGAACATAGACGATAAAATATAGTATAAAGTAAAGTAAATAGGCTATAATAAGACTACCTAGGAACTACTAAGGAATTTAAAGAATGCTATAGGAAAGGTATAGGAGTATTAAAAGGAAAAGGGTTAGGCAATATTAATAAGGAAAAGTCGCTAAAGAATAAGTCACCTAAGGGGGACCTAGGAGGAGCACCTACCAAGGTATTTAGAGTTGTTTTCTTTACTATTAAAAGAGAATCCGTTTTTTTATCACCAAGTTTCTATAAACCTTATTTTATAAGTTTTTACTTCTTAAAACAAACCTTCTTATAAACCTTCTTAAAACGGATTAACTAAGCGGACGTAGTAAGACAAGAATTAAGGGCCCTTTGCTAAGCATTAGCAGCCTCTCTCTTAGCGTTATAGGAACGATAAAGTTTAGCAAGCGCTACTAAAAGCTTATTATTAAGTTTTATAATAGTAGATTAAACTTAAAACCCTAATAGCAATTAATACGGGCACTTAAAGACTATTAAGAATAGTAAAACGTGCATATTTAGCGTTAGAGACTAAGCGAACATTACAGGATAATTAAATATTCGCTTTAGTGCACTCTAAGCAAAAGAACGGTTGCTAAGATAAAGGACTTACCAACGTAATATAAACTAACCCCTCTTTCGCATAACAAAAACACGGAGACGGTATTATCTTACTAAGAGATAATATTATAGTAATAGTACGAGACCGACGAGCTATAGATAAAGAAGAAGATGCTTTAGGTATAATAAGTAATAATATTAACTAAGTTAATTAGACGGATATTACACCTCTAGTAAATAACTTAGAGATATTAGGAATCTTTAAGAATAAAGATAAGGAGAAGGGAGATAGTATTACAAACGCTTTAAGTACGATGTTACAACTACTTAGAGAAGAGTTAGAAGAAGCTAGTTAGTTAATATAAGCACGGTTTAGGATAGAACCGATAGAACTATATAATAAGGAATAGTAAGTAGAGTTACGTAATATGATCTGTGTAATCTGGGTAATCTATAAGATTTGCTATAAAGCAAATAGAGCAGATAGAGTAGATAGAGCAACGACTTTTATAGGAGTACGGTTGTGTATTTAAGGACCCTTAATCCCTACCTAGATAGTTCCTTTCCTTGTAGTAATTCTTAGAATATAATTAGAGTTAATCTATTAGGCAACCACTCTACTAGTTATTATTACGTTGTTAACTTCCTGCATTACCTATACACCTAGCCTATTAACGAATCTACCGTAGTTCCTGCTACAAGGTTCCGTTACAGTTAGTGACTTACTTTTTATAAAAATAACTAAATCTTTAATTAAGTGTATACTTATTATAAATGCTTTAAACTATTTAATATATATAATAGGGCTTCTTTAGGGTAACTATAATATTAAACTAATTATTCTTAGCTTATCTAAAGCTTAAAACCTTTATAAAAGTCTTATTTTTAACCTAGAAATATTTAAAGCTATTATATAGACGTTATAGATAATTACTAAAAATATACACCAAAATTTAAGTATTTTTGCTATAAAACCTTCCATTTAGATCTTATAGTAATACTTAATAAAATAGTACTTCTTAATTAAAGCTATATTATTAATAGATATAATCTTTATAATCTACTCCTAATATCCTAACCTAATAAAGGAGAAGTATAATAGAAAAACAAGTTGCATATTATATAATTTATATTTCAATAAAAACTTAATTATACATTAGCTTATATAGCTATTAAAAAATAATAATTAGGCGTTATTACTAAATAGTCCGGTTTTATATAAAAGTTAATAAATTACCCAAATATTATATAATTAGTTTTTTATAATTATTTATTAAGGCTATATATATCTAATAAAGTGCTTTAGCTTAGTATAACTATATTAATTATAGATAATTAAATTAATTAACCAAGGGCAAATATTACCTCTATAATCGATACTTATTTATAATTATTTAATAACTATATAAAAGCCTTCTTTTAAAGGCATCTCTTATAACTATTAAGTTTATATATATACTTAATATAGCTCTAAATTCGTCTATATTCTAGGTATTTTTTTGCCTATATATTAATCTCCCTTTATACCTTCTAATAAAGATTATAAAACGTTTAAATTTACTTTAATTATGCCCTATTAATTTATATGTTTTCTATTAATTATATAAATAAAGATTTAATATAAGGATTTAATTAAAAATAGCTAATTACCTATATTTTACTAAAGGGCTCAGTATTACCATTTTAATTAAATATTTAAGCTACTATATTTTTACAATTATAAATATAAAGAAGTAAATCTTTATAGATTTTATTTAAGTACCCAATTAATAAGCAACACCTCCTATATAAGAGTTAATTAATATTTATATTAGAGTATAAATTGTTTTAGTAATATGCTATTTAATTAATTGTGACGGCGCTGGAGCGCGTCACCTAGTTAGGGGTTCGCTTAAGACTTGGCATATATATATAGACGTGGCCTCACCACCTTCTCTTGCTCCTCACCTTGATATCTTCGTAATACAGCATTCGTTCGCTTCGTCTTAGAAGCATTTGTTCAAGTCTACGTTAAGACATTTGTTCAATGGTTCGAGCCGTTACATTAATCCCCTAAAATTGACAAAGGGACACCATATACGAGCACTGCTTTTTGCATAGATTTATAAACACTAGATTTAGAATCTATAATAGCCATTTATAAGTTCTGCTTATTTTAATCTATATTAATAAACTCATTGTAGAGAAAATAGATTGACAAGTCGGTAAGTTAATTTTAGTAAGGTGTAAGGGTACAAAGAGGCTTTAGAGTAGATTCGAAGGAATAAAATATATTCTATCTAAATATAGGGTTATAGCTCTTATAGAGGATAAGACGCTGCGTAAAGAAGAGAAAGGAATAGCGAGAGAATTATATAATTAAATAGTTAGGGGTCTTAGTGGTTAATATATGCGTATATGCGCACGTGGTCTTTAACGGACTTTAGTAGAATTTAATTAAGCTAGTAGAATTCGCCAGAATTTGGTTAATCTAGTAGAACTTAGTAGAAATTAATTAAGCTAGTAGAATTCGGCAGAATTTATTTATTAAGTATTTTACTAAGACAATCCTACTATAACTAGGCTAGTCCCGTTATAGTACCCCCCCTTTAGCTAAATGTCTAAAATAATTTAATTTTAGTTAAGACTTATTACTTATCGCGTTTTATATATTTGCATTAAGTAGCAGTATAGAGTTTTTGTAAGCTTTGCAGTGTAGAAGAATTGAATAAACGACTTGATTGTAAATGTAGCTCTAAAGCCTCTATATATACGCGAAGAAGGTAGAGGTAATAAGACATAAAGGGTAATAGGTAACTGAAATGGGAACAGTGATCTGCAAGTAATATTGATCCGCAATCAATATATAGGGTGGCGTTGACTCTGTCTTAGAGCCTTTTAAGCGGTAATCTTGTGTCTTAGCATAGTGTTAGTAGTCGGTTTCACCCCCCCTAGATTTAACGGTGTAGTTAAAGCTGTAGAATATAAAAAAAAGGCATAAGCTATACCAAAATAGGAAATTTAGATACAATTTAAGAGTAGTAAAGGGTAGGGTAATTAAAATGGCATATTGCGAATATTATGGAAATTGCGGATATCGCGGATATTGCGAATAGAGTTAATTAATCTAATGTCGAATATCCACCAAATTTAACTGCTTTATCTATGCCTCGTGCTTTTAACGGGGGAAGATCTTAGTAAGGCCGTTAGTAGGTATTTTAGCTGTAGGAACCCACTAAACGTCGATCTTTTTGTCTTAGACTTTCTGTCTTAGCTAGTGCTAATAGACGTTAATATGTCAAAGCTTGGTATTAAGCTTTGGTATATCTTGTCTTAGGAGTTGTACGGTCTATATATTGTTGTAGAGTAGGGTAAATTCGCGTTCTAAACTAAAGCCAATTACCTTAAAGAATCGTTGCTACTAGATAATCTTAACGGCAGTAGTAGATAGGAAGAGAAATTCTGCTTTAGTAGTTAAACGAGTTACTAATTGCTGTAGGGTCGCCTTCTAATTAATTAGTCCTCTAAATAGCATAAATAGGTATCCTTAAGAGCTCTATCTGGCTTCTTTATAGCCTATAAATGCTATATTAGATGCTCTATAAAAGGTAACGTCTTCTCCTTTAGGGTTTCTAAAGTATATATATATTCTAAATACTTCGCCAGAGTATTTAATAGCTGTTAATTTTATTCCAAGGCAATAGGCAATAGCTTAGTTTACGACGTTAATGTGTTTCTAATTTAGACTGGTAAGAAATTCGGCCAGTTTAGAATGTATCTTAGCAATATTAGGTCTTCTAAGTACGGCAAGGTATATAAGCGAACTAACTCGTTGCTAGTAGGCTAGGGTTCTTTAAGGGGTTGTCTGCTAGTTAGATAGAATTAGTTCTTTAGGAATAAGTAGTAACTTTAGAAATCTTTCTAGTAGTTAAATATTGAATTAATTGGCTATCTTTTTAATATAGAAATCTTGGCAGAGCTAGAGCTTCCTGCTTGCTCGATCTCGTTTAATTTAAATACCTAGGAACCACTGTAGGTCTCCTAGTGCACGGATCTCGTATTGGTGTAGTAGTTTAGCTTTAAATTCTTCTAGTCTTAATAGGTCCTTTTTGGTAAATAAAACGGCAATATTGTCTATATAGAAGAAGATAATAAGTCGTCTATTAGTAAATAGGTAGTTGGTCCCTAAGACTAGTTCTAATCCAAACTTAGCTAGTATATTAGTAAGCTCTTTATACCAAAGTAGTGGTAAGATTTTTAATTCATATAGCGCTATAAGTAGCTCTAGGATATATCCGTTTTAATTAAATCCTTCTAGGCAGTAGTAGTAGCTTAGTTTACTAAGCTTAGTATTTATAAATACGTTTACAGCGTTATACTCTTAAATTTCTAAATTAAATACGGCTGCTATAGCCATAAGGGTACAGAATATTTGAGTAGCTAGGGTTGCTATATAGGTCTCTTCTTCGGTAATTTGCAAGTTATTAGCGACTTAGTGGATTATAGCGGATAATTACAGACAGTTTCTTACTGTTTTAAACAGTCGCAGTTACGTAACCAGATGATCGTATAAAACCTTAAGCGGCGCTACCCTTCTTCCCTTTTCCTTTCTCTAGCTTTAGATCCTCGTTTATAGACAATCTAATCGTATAGGCTTGCGCGACCCTTTGGCCGTACTCATGCCTCGATTAACTACCATAATCTACCGTTTTCCACCAGCGCTGTAATATTACCCCCCCCTCTGAAAAAGCCTGCCCTTAGGCTTTATATATCTATATTATATTTATAGGGTATTCTTATCCTTATACTTAATAGATAGCTTATTGTCTTTACTATACTAGTACTTTATTTACTTATCTAGGTATTTTAGAGGTTCGGGTTTATTAGGGTATTAGTTATAAAAATTTTTAAGCTTTTAGGGGTAGCTTATAAAGTTCTAGGTAGGGTACTAAGTTAGGTTTATATTATAGCCTTTCTATTAGATACAGTATTATAGTATCCCTTATACTAGTTTATAGGCTAGTATTTTATCAACTTCCTATTTATTGTCGCTATTAACTTAAATTAGTAGTAGGGGCTTATTCTTTTATCTAGGTAGCGGGTTATTTATAGCTTTCTATAGCTTATCTAGCAAAAAGATAGGGTAAACCTTAATTAAGTCTAGGAGTTTAATCTTATATAAGTTACCTATTTTATTAAGGATCTTATATAGTCCTGCTATCTAATAGTCTAGCTTATAGCTAGGTCATTCTGTCTTTTAGTTCTTTATTATAACCCAGACTATATCTCCTATAGTAAAGTTAAGCTCTTGCCTATACTTATTCGCCTACTATTATATTAATTTTTAGGCCTTTTCTAGATTTGTATAAGCTACTATCTAGGCTTCTTCTAAGCGCTTGGCGTACTACTAGGCTTTCTTATAAAATAGTTTTTTATATATAGTCTAGGGTCCTTCTAGTCTTTCCTAGTTAAAGCTTATATAGGGTAAGTAGCCCATTTATAGTTAGATAGGGGCAAATCCTATAGAGTTATAGGGTAGGGTTGCTTGGGCGTAGTTTATTAGGGGTAGTAGTTTAGCCTAGTTATCTTAGAAGTAGTTAATAAAGGGCTAAAGTCTCTAGTCTAAGTATTAATTTATAATTTCCGTCTAACTATCTATTTAGAAGTAGTATGCTATAGAAAGCTTTAGCTTAATACCTAAGATTTAGGTAAACTTATTCTAGAAAGCTAATATAAATTACGGCCTATAATTAGATATAATAGTATTTAATGGTCTATAGATTTAATAAACGTAGTAGATATATAGTTGGGCCGCCTCTTTAGTATTAATACTCTTATAATAAGGGATTAAGAACGGGCGCTTGCTAAAGCGGTTAATTAGGATTATAACTATATTATATCCGTTACAGTCTATAGGTAGTTTATAGAAGTCTATAAAGATATACTGCTAGGGGCGTTCTAGTATTAGGAGTAGCTTTAATAGTCCTAGGGTCTTATCTTGTGGAATTATAGATTTATAGCAGTTGTTATAGTTCTGTATATAGCGGTTAATATTTATAACCATTCTGGGCTAGTAATAGTGGTTACTAATAATCTTACGGGTCTTATTTTTTCTAGAGTAGGCCGTAGAGACCTAGGTATAAGCTTTAGTAATAAGCTGGGTCCGTAAGTTCTATTTCTTAGCTACTACTAGCCGTTCCTAGTGCTTAAGTAATCCGTTTTTAAGGGACTATAGGCTAGTAACGTTCTTTACCTTTTTACGGTACTCCTATAGAGAGGGGGTTATTTAGTTAGCTTATAGTAGTTTATTAATAAGGTTAAGTTTAAAGGAGGTAATAGGATATATTTTAGCGCTTAAGGAGTTTATACTTAGTTCTGCCCATATCTAGGGGTTAAGGTATTTTAGTTAGAGTAGCGTCTAGGTCTATAATAAGATCTTCGCAGTCGTCTAGTTATCTAGGTCTTATTTGCGCCTTATAAGAGCGTTTATATAGTTTATAGCGCCTAGTCTATATATAATTAAGAAGTTAAACTAGGATAGAATATCCGCTTAATGTGCCTACTAGGCTGTAAGGGTTTTAGTTATTATAAAGTATTCTAGGGCCTTATAATCTAAAACTACCTTAATAGGCTTAGGGGCCCCCTCTAGCCATATACGCTAGTGCTAAAAGCTAGAGATAATAGCCAGTATTTCTTTATTATAGATGTGGTAGTTTAGCTTAGTATTTATTATAGTCTCTAAATAGTATATAATAGGGTGCTATTCTCCGTCCGGTTACTTCTAGGAAAAAACACCAGCTATTACGCCGTTTAAGGTATTAGTTTTTAGTATTAAGGGCCGTTCTAGGTTAAAATGGGCAAGTAAAGGAGCTAATACTAGCCGTTTTTTAAGCTTATTAAAGGCCTATCTATATATAGCGTTAAAGTAAAAGAGCTAGTCTTTTCTAGTAAGATGGTTAAGAGGCCAGGCAATCCTACTATAGTTTTTAATAAAGCGTTTGTAGAAGTTATAAAACCTTAAAAATAATTATACCCCCTTTATAGTCCATGGAAGTACCCACTAGTTAATTATAGCCGTTTTCTTTAGGTCGGCTTTAATTCCGTTTATACTAATAATAAAACCTAGGTACTTTATACGCTTAATATTAACCTAGAGGCCAGCCTTATAGAGCTATTAGAGAACTTTATAGATATACTTCTTATATTCTAGCTTATTCTTAAAGTAGATTATAATATTATCTAAATAGGCCGTATAAAAGTTATTAAGGTAGTTAAAGAGTATATTATTTATATACCGCTAGTACGTAGCTAGTCCGTTAGTTAGTCTAAAAGGGAGTACTTTATATTTATACGTTCCGTAATAGGTCTAAAATATAATAAAATTCTTAGACCTAGGGTCTATTTTAATTTAGTAAAAGGCCTAGCGGATATTAAGCTTTATAAAAACTTTAGCTCTATTTATTTAGGCTAGAGTCTTATTAAGTAGGGGTAGCGGATAGCGGTCCTTACGGGTTATATTATTTAGTTTATAGTAATTAATACGGAAGCGGAGTCATCTATTTAGCTTTTTAATAAAGAAAATAGGTAAGGTAAAAGGGGCTTAGCTAGGCTTAATAAAGCCCTTATTTAGGTTATTAATAAGATACTACTTTATAGCCTATAATTTGGCAATAGACTGCTTATAGAGGGGGCTAAAGCTAAGGGTATTTTCCTTACCCTACTTAATCTCAATCTTATAGTTATATGGTTAGTAAGGTAGAAGTATATTAGACGCTACTTTAGAGAATATACCCTTGAATTTCTAGCGTTAATAGGGCAGCTTTTATTCTACTAGTTCCTTATCTATAAGCTTATTTTCTTATCTACTAAGCTCGCTTTCCTTTTCCTTAATTATTTAGTTAATTTTATATAAGCTAGTTATAAAGGTAATAGTATTAGGCTGAACTAAGTTCTAGTAGAATCCTATGGCACTAATATAGTAGATATTAACTGGTGGGAGGCCTACTAGTTTCTTTACGGATATCCATTAGATTATATTTTGCGGTATAAAGTTTATAGTCTTTCTTAGCTTATATTCTATTTTCTATAAGTTATCTTTCCTATTTATTAGTTTAGTATAGCGTCTAATATTCCTAGTTTTCCTTTATAGCTATATAGGGCCTAAGTCCTCTATAGTTAACTTAGCTAAGTTACTACTAGCTTTCTAAATCTTTAGTGCGGCTAGCGTAATATAGCTAGTTTAGGGGCGGCGTAGTATATAGATAGATCTATTATAGGTTAAGCTATATATCTTTCTTAAAGGCCTTATCTTTATATATAGCATCTACCTAGTAAATAGTATTAATTTGGGGCCGTATAAGGTTTTCTATTATAATGCTAATTTCTTTTATAAAAAAGGGATTAGGGATAGGGTTTTAGGCTAAATAAGCCACCTACTCTATATATTAAGCTATAAGCCTAAATTGGCTAGCCATTTTCTTTTTAAGATTATATTATAGCTTCCTAGGTCCGTAATAAGGAAGGGGATATTATACTACCTTTATCTATTAACGCGGAGGTAAATTCGCAAGATAGTTATAATAGGTAACCCTATCCGTCTATTATACCTATAAATAGGAATTAGTTTGGGTAGTTCTTTAATAAGTATATTTAAAAAGTTAGCCAGGTTTATAGTATACTAGGTATCTATTAAGGTAAAGGCATTTACTTTAGAGTTAGCTAAAGCAGAGGTTAAAACTTAATATCTATTGCAAAATAAAGTATAAGGGATAGTGTAGCTTCTTCTACTAACTAGCCGACCTAGATTAATATATAATATATTAATTCCTTTAAACCCTAAAGAGGAGTTTTTCTTTAAAGTTCTTCTTTTTCTAACTCCGCGCTATCCTTCTAGATTAACAGGACCTTGTCTATTTTTACGTTTATTAGGCAGTCCTTTATATAATGGCCTTTTTAACCGTATAAGAAGTAAGCTCCTTAATTACTAAGGGCCTATCTTTAGGGGTTGCTATATATAGGCTAAGTATACGCCAGATCTATAGTAGAACTGGCTATATAGCTAGCTGCTAAATTAATAGCGGGCTATATAGCTGGTACTGTAGGAGTTGCTAATTATGCTAGGGCACCACGGGCCGTTCTTATAGTGGTTTAGTTTAGAAAGTTTTGGGCTTTATCCCTTAGCACGGTAGCGTCCTACGAGCAATGGTCTGTGCGCGAACACCAAAATCAGAACAACGCGAAAACTATGTGAATTCAAGCAGTCAATTGCCCACTACCGTTCTGCAAGGAGGACAAATGCTAGCTACCTTATATTAAGCAACTTGACTCCAAAGATTGAGCGTTTTTATCAAAATACTATAGCATTTGGCCAATATTAAAGGCTTCGAATTCCTGAGTACAGGCACTGAATTCGGCTCCTCTAATTGGCTAGTTCTTATCGATACCGGTAGGACGCGAAGTACCGTGCTAAGGGATACTATTTAGCTTATACTTTAATTTAATAAAGGCCTTAGTTAATAGCTAAGCACTAGTCTATAAGTTCCTTTAGCGTTTATATAGTAGTAAAAACTGGTAGTACGGCTTACTATAGGTCTAGGGTAAGCTTGTTAAATAGGTTCAGTATTAAATATTTTTAGGGAATTTAAGCTTAGCCGGCTAGGTATAGAAAGCGGGTCTAGAAAGCTAAGAAGGTCTCTATTATTTTTATATTTAGGCTTTTATAATTAAGGCGAGAGTTTATACCTTAAAGGGGTCCTTATAGATAGAAGATAGATAGTTAATTATCTCTTTTCTAAAAAGGAAGGGATCTATTAAGTCCTATACGTATTGCGGACGTAGGTGCGTTTATATATCTTTACTAGTGCGGCCGAAGATATAGGCTATTTTAGCTCTAGTAGTAGGGAAGTAATCTATATTAACTTTAAGCTTATTCTATAGTTAAAGCTTTTAATTATTAAATATAGAATTAGTTCCGTTAGTAAGTAATAGGGGGTTCGCAACTTTTATAGACCGCGATAATACTAATACTATATGTTAGGCTAGAGCCTTAAGGACTATAGCAAGTCTCTAGGTATTTAATAACTCTTTATTAGGTATAGGGGGTTCCCTAGCTTTAAGTAGCTCTTAAAGTTATTTAATTTTGGTATTAGCTACTATAAGCTCTACCTAAAAGTTTAAGTTAGTTACTATTTTACTATTGGAGGTATTTAAGGGTCCTACGGCTGCTTTGCTAGCTACTATATTTCTTAGCATAATAGTACAGTTATTAGGGTAACTTTTAGTAGGATTTTATAGGGGTTCTAGTTTATATATATTCTATAAATCTTATTATTCTTTTCTATTCTTTTAGTTTTATTCTTGTCGGGAATATAGGCAAGTTGCCGTCACTTGTCGCCGCGGCACTAGCGTAGCGAGGAGCCTTAAGCTCCTCGCCCTTCCTTAAGTAAAAAGATATAGAATAAAAGAATAATAACTATTATACTACCTACAACTTATAGATACGTGATATTACCTTATGTTACCAACACTAATTAGTGGTTAACTTTACTGTTATACTATAGAATAGCTAGGTATTCCACTAAGAAGAGATAAGCCACTATACCAGTGCTACTCGTGCTAGAAGAAGCTGTCTTTTAAGGTTAGAACTAGTCCTAAACCTTAAATAGAACTCTTCCACAAATTTAAGGATCTAAAGGCTAGAACTAGTCCTAAGCCTTTTTTAAATTATAGATTCTTGCGTTTATTACGCAGAATAATACGCTTTATAAGTCTTCGCGATTTAAGGCTAGAACTAGTCCTAAGCCCTATAATTATAAATATATGTTATAAATGCGTATTAAACAACAAACGCGTACTAAACGATAATCCCTACCCTAATAATACTTCCCTCCCCCTAAAAATATGGCTACGCCTACCTTAAACAACTAGGAAGACTCCTTACTACTAGGGGTAGCTTTATACGCGAAACTTATTAATAAAAATTGGGACGAATTTACCTTGAATATAATAACTTATACCGCAAAATAAGTTAATAGCTTTCTTCTATACCGTATTATATTTTACTAAAGTAGATACTACGCCAATTTATAGCTGTAAGAATATTTTAGGGAGGATTTTATAGGATAGACCGCTAATACCTAGGCATTTAGTAATATTAATATTATTTAGGATTTTTAAGACTTCCTTTATAGGAATAGGGTATATATTGCTAAGAATAGTAACCCAATTACTANTAATATTTAGGCCGTTATTATTAGTATAGAAGAACTAGTATAGACGGAAGCTAAGATTATATATTAACTACGGAAACCTAAAACCAACCTATATTCTTTAAAAGGCAACTTTAATTTAGAATAAAAACCCTAGAACACTACTCTCCCACCTAGAGGTACTCTCCTACTTAGAGGTGCTCTTCTACCTAGAGGTACTTTTCCTCTACCTTTACTACCTTTAGCTCCTCTACTCTAGCTAACCAGTAAGCCTTTATTATAAAAAGTTACGAATCTAATAAAGGTATATTTAGACGAAGAAAAGAAGTTTAGAGGAGAATTATATAATATACTTAGAGTAAAACTATAGGTTTTCTATAACTCTTATAACAAGGTTAGAATTTAATGCCACTAGTACTACTACGCTTTCTCTATTATATTAAAGGGACGGGCAGTAATATTTTATTACAACTATATTATAGGTAAAAACTATAGCTTTAATACAATGCTTTAGCTCACTAAAGCCCACTTTAAAACTAATAAGAATTACTAACTTTATATATCCAAATAGCGGGAGACTATATTCTAAATAGTTATTGCTTCTAACCCAATAAAAACTTATTTAGAGTGCCTTTAACTACTCTTTAATAAACTCTAGAAAATTTAATATAGCCTTACTAAAACTTACTAAAATAAGAACAGTTTAAGGGACTAGGTTATTTTAGCCTACTATAGCGTTCCTAAGTATAACTTAGCGCTATATAAACCTATAAATATATTTAAAGGAGTATATGCTAAGCTACGCTCTACTATAGGTACTATTGTAGGAGGGTACAACCACTCTTAGATAGGAAAGTCACAGTGCTGTCTGTCTATCGGTCGGTCAGTCAGTTAGTCGGTCGGTTAGTCGGTCAGTCAGTCGTAATCAATCAGTAGGAAAGCAGTCAGTAAGAAGAAAGGAAAGAATGTATTCCCGGTCGGTCGTGATAAAGAGAAGGAGAGAAGCTAAAGGCTCAATATATATAGGAAAATGCCAAGGCACTAAGTAGTGGCCTATTTTACCCCACCATATACCTCCCCCACTAAGAACGTTGTCCCCTAACGTTCTATACTATAGAAGAATAGCTAAATAAAAGAATAGCAAAAGCAGAATAGAAAAGGAAAGTATATCCCTAAAAGAACACAGGTAACCTTATCCTCAGCCCTCCTATAAAACTATCCTATAGTGCCCTTCCTACTAGCGGTAACCAAAATAGCTGTAAACTAGAAATGGCAATAGCAGTAGCAGCAGTAGCAGCAGTAGCAGCAGTAACAGCAGTAATAGTAACGGTAGTAGTAATAGTAAAAAGCAGACAGTTGGCGCAGTAAGACAAAGCAAAACAGTTAATAGTAGAGCGGTCAGTAATAGAACAATTGGTAGAAGAACTCAGTCTATATAGTAAGCAGTAGGACATCTGGCAGCAGAACTTTTAGTAGTAGAAATCTCGGTAGCGGCAGATGGTTAATGGCGGTTGGTCGGTAGCAGTCGGTTAATACAGTAGTAGCAGTAGCAGTAGCAGTAGCAGTAGCAGCAGTGACAGAACGGTTAATAACAGAACGGTCGGTAGCAGTCGGTCGGAGGCAGCTAGTTAGGCGGCGGCAGGGCGATCAAAACGGTAGGGTCTAGCAGTTAGGAGAGCAATAGTAGAACAGCTAAAATAGCATTAGGCCTAGAACAGGTCGGTTGGAATAGTTAGACGATATAGCAGATCCGGTAGTTCTAGCAGTAAGATAGATCTAGTAACGGTATAGATTTAGAATAGTAGAGATAGAGCAATCGGCTAAGACAGGAGGGATAGAACAGTCGGACAGAATAGCAGCAGCAGCGGCAGCGGTAGTAGGGCAGTCGATTAAGACGGCAGAGGCTATAACCCGACTTAATTATTCAGCTAGCCGTTTAATATTAAGACTCTACATCTAGCTCTACATTGCATAGTCTGCGTCTATATCTACGTGGGTGCCTATATACCTGCTTTAACTATCGGACAAAGACTATCTAATTAGTCGGCGACGACGTGCTGCAACTAATCATTCGGTTGTTTAATTAAGGTAGAAAGTCAGCCCAATTAAAAGCTCTAACTGTCCTAACTTAAATGCGGAGACAGCGTTTAACTGATTAAGATTTAATAAAGCCCTGGCTTAACTTAAGGCGTCTTCTACTGCACGTACGACCTAGTTTCTATATCTATAGGCTCTATATCTACGGACAACCAATTAAGACTCTGGCTATGCAGTTGTTTTATCAAAGCTTTATATCCATATAGTTAATTAATTGGGGCTCTGCATCTATAGTCAATTAAGGCTCTTAGTATCCACTAAACGTCCAATCTAGAGACCTATCCTAAGACTTCCTTCTTTACAAGCACTAACGGTAGCTTTCTCTAAACCACTATAACAGGCCTAGCGCTTTTATAGGACGTCCTTAATAGCTGCTTTCTTCCTTTTCTAAACCGTCCTTACTCTTAGCTTCTTTAGTACATCCTAGGCCTTTACGGCTGCTC
Source organism: Cenococcum geophilum 1.58 (assembly GCF_001692895.1). Taxonomy (NCBI): domain Eukaryota; kingdom Fungi; phylum Ascomycota; class Dothideomycetes; order Gloniales; family Gloniaceae; genus Cenococcum; species Cenococcum geophilum. The sequence continues at coordinate 1,458,191 of NW_027137564.1, read as the reverse complement.
CTTTACCTTTGCTACTAGCAGTACGCTCACATATCCTTAATCTTCTTCCGGCTTAAGAGCCTTTTAGGGACTATCTTCTGCTTCTAGTCTCTTTATTATCCGGTAGCAGCTTCTTAACTATTATAACTACCTCCGTCGCATATCCCTTACCCTTACGTCTATAATACAGTCCTTTTATCAAGACGATCTCTAAGAAGTACTAGCTCCTATACATCCAATTTCTACTTCCCTTATAATCCTCAATAAGGTCCTTTACTAGCTTAGTTAGATACAGCTTTATCCTGTCTTTAGTCGCATAAGAATGGCTTAGGCTTAATATAGTCAGCTATACTCTATATACAATCTCTTACGGAGTATCTTTATCAGTGCCTCTTTACATACTACTTTACCGTTTCCGCAGTGCTTATTTTCTAATATTATGCTACTGCCTTTGTATAGGTCCCTTTCTTATTACGGCGTCTATTCTTGTTATGCAGCTAGTACAATGCTAAATTTGGGTAGTAGTAGCAGAGCTATAATTAGCTGTCGTTTAAATAAGGAACAAGGTCGGCCCGGTCAAAGGCTCTAATTTAACAACATTCGACTAATTTAATTTAGTAACGGCGACATGCTAATATCAAGGCTCCGGCTTAATTCGATCCTTTAACTAACCGTAGCTTCTATGCGGTCATTTAAGACCAAGGCTTTTGTACAGTCGTTCAATTAAGGCTCTGCGTACAGCTCTACATCTAGCTCTGCATTATACAATTAGCTCTATATCCATACAATCAATTAAGGCTCTTAGTGCCGTTCTTGTCGTGTAGCTAGCGCATCATCAAATTCCAGGGGCGGTGTAGAGTTCTACCAGTTCTACTGCTAAATGGACCAATTAGGATTTTCCGTGCCCGGTATAGAAAATCGCTATTAGCTTAGTGACAGGCGGTAAGCTAAACTAACATCTTTGTAGTAGGTTATCTTAATTAACGCGTTAACGCGTTACAATCAGGAAAGTAAATAAGAAAGGAGCTTTAAGAAATACTGTAATTAAGTAGATAAATAGAAATCTTTTATACGTTACCTACGTCCTCTTCCCCACCTTAGAACTTAACTGTCCCCTAGTCAAACATCCTACCCCTCGGCGGAGCCTATTGCGGAGCCTACTACGACGCCTACTGCGGAGCCTACTATGGGTCAATAGCTGACCTAGTCAAGCGTCCGTCTCTAAGACCGTCTCTAAGGATTAAACAATTTATTCTTCTTCCTAGCTTCAGCTGTCTTATCCGTAGGCTATAACCCAATCTAGACATAGTCTCCTGGTTGTACATTCTTCTCCTACGGCGGAGCCTGCGCCACCTACTGCGAAGCCTACGGCTTAACAGCTGTCCTGGTTATACGGCTATCTCTAAGGGTCTGCGGATATTGCTGGCTAGGCGTTACTACTGAGTCTACGGGTCATACTTAATAGTAGTCCTCCCAGTTTATATATGTTTTGTTACTATTCTTTAGCACTACTCCGTTATAGAAAGTAGTAAAATCCATTAGTCCTATAGGAGGGGCCTGTTGCTGCGTCTATTCTTTCCTTAGCCTATCTAGGTCTATTCCTTAGTACGTACGGAGCCAGTTCTTAATACCTTTTAATTATCCTTCATTGCCGAGCCACGGAAGATCAGGTCCAGGTCGTTCACGCATCCCAGCTACTAGCCTTCCTCAATTAGACAGATATACAAATCCTCGCAGAATAAGATCCTTTAAGCCTTAATATTCGTGCTTAGTAAAACGGTAACTTCCTCCGCATCCAAAATAGGTCTACCAGCCTTGTCCTTACGTGCCTCGCTAACCCCGTACGTCCCATTGCGGCCGTCCAAAGGCAGTAGAATCTTGCGGATATTGAGAGCTTTGCGGATATTGAAAGCCTTATAGAGGTCGAGAGTCCTGCAGAGGTCGAGAGTCCTGCGGAGGTCGGGTGCTATTCTGATAGTCTTCGCCTCCTAGTGCTAGGCCATATCCTTGCGCTAGGCTTTAAACTGTAGCTTAATTTATAGTAGGCGACTGCTGCTACATTAGGGCTCCTCCGTATACACCTGGTCTAACTAGGTTAAGAAGTCTTCCTTCTCTCCTGCGGTCGAGCTCGTCCCTTTACTGCCGTAGCTCCTATATAAGCTGGATATTTAGGATATCTTCTTCCGGAAGGACATCTATTCGCTTAGCGCCCTTTATAGCCACTATCCTTAACTCTACGGCCTCCTTTAGTCTTTTAAATACAAGGGTGCTAGGCTTGTCTACTACGGCCCCTGTCTTCTCTATTGCGTGCCTACGGTATTTAAAAGGAAGTCCTTACGCAAACCATTGCCCCTTCTCTTGCTTAGTAAGGTTTCCTACGGCTACCGCTTTAGCTAAGATAGTAGTAAAGTCCTGCACGTAGTGACGCAAGTCGCCTGGCTGTTCCGTAGATGTTCGAACAAAAGCTTCCATAAAGTCTCTTGTCTCTATGCGTTAGTAGTAGTCGTCTACTCAGTACTCGGCTCTAAGGCGGTTTACTAGCCCTTTCCATTCTCCTTACTTAAACTCTAGCATTACCTAGATATCTTCCGCGTATATCTCCTCGCAATAGCTAGGGAGACACGTAAGCCTACGTTCTTTGCCTACGTAATACCTTTAACATATACCCTCGTAGTCCTTAATAAACCTAGAGATGTTCTTTCTGTTAAACCGTGGAACTCCCTGCCTAAAAGGATCTAGCATTACTACCGTTGGAACAAACACATGGTGTACTTCCCTTACTGCCTAAACGGGTAACTGCTGCGGTTAGTCTGCTTGCATAGCTATCTGAGGTAAGGGTGTCCTAGATAGCTGTCTATCGAAGGGCACCTACTTTTTAACACCTAAGGGGGGGTCCCCCTGAGAAAGCACAGAGTCTTCATTATCTATAGCCACTAGGTCTTAATACGTCCGTCTATTTTAGCCTACTGTCGTTCCGCGCGGTAGGGTGCTACTAAGTCTTACGCTTCCGCCTATATCTACTTCTTTATAGAACGCCTCTAGAGCTACCACAGACATAATCCGGATAATTTAAAAGAAGATAAAGCTAAGCTAGAATAGGAAGCTTTTAAGGGCAGACCTAATCTCGTGTACTTATGACCTTACTTAGCATTCTCTCTTCTATTCCTAAAGGGTAGCGCTAACTTCCTCTGCCGCTAGTTGCCTTAGATCTCGTTTCCATCTAACTAATTAGCCCTTGGCTGCCTATTATCTCTACATTCTCAATAAAGCTCTAGCCATGCTTGTGCGCGGGTAGTAGAAATATCGGGTAACAGTTGAAGTCGTCTAATTGGCTCACTGGTTCGCTTGACGTCCTTACTTATAACTTTCCAAGACACTCTTTTACCACTCTTTTTGCCACTCTTTAGCCTGTGCGTCAAGTCTAATATCCGTCTTTTCCGCTGTTTTTCTGTTTAGGGATTACCTGGTTCCCCTTGCTATCCGATACTGCCTGGTTCTCTACTTTCGTCTTATCTGTCTAGCTGGCGGTTCTTCTACAGCTAGTCGTTCTTCTACAGCTAGCTGTTCTTCTATAGCTGTAGTATATTCCTGCGTATCTCCTATATATATAGTTGTGTATAGAGTGCCAGACTTCTAATCCAAAGAGCTTGCCGTCGTCCCTATATGGAATGCCATAAAATATGTGGGAGGGTACAACCACTCTTAGATGGGAAAGTCACAGTGCCGTCTATCTGTCGGTCGGTCGGTCGGTTAGTTGGTCGGTTAGTTAGTCGGTCGTTAGTTGTAATTAATTAGTAGGAAAGCAGTTAGTAAGAAGAAAGGAAAGAATGTATTCCCGGTAGGTTGTAATAGAGAGAAGGAGAGAAGCCAAAGGCTCGATATATACAGGAAAATGCCAAGGCACTAAGTAGTGGCCTATTTTACCCCACCACACTATAATGCAAATATAAGAATCTTAATAGTTCTATACTAAAAGCTCTACTTAATTAAGTATTCCTAACTAATATGATTATAACTAGACTAACTAAATATATAGTAGCCGTAGTAGGGAATACGGTAAAGGGTATAATTAATATTAACTATAAGGTAATTATAGAGGTCCTTATAGAGGTTTATTCTAAAGTAATCGCTAAAAGAAGTGCTATATTTGTAAGAAGCTAAATTACTAGTTAACTAGACACTCCTTTAATAAGTAAAAGGAGGTATATAATAAGTTTCGTTAGAGTATAAGAAACGTTAGAAATTATAAGGTTACTACGGCCTATTTTTAAAGCTTTTTGGTTTAATATAAAGGCGTAGAAGATCTTAAGGGTAAGGTTAATAAGGTTAAACAGCTCCTTATAGATATAGAAATTGAGGACTACTTCCCTAACTAATACTTTACTAAGTATGGTAAGGTAGATAGTATATAAACCGTTACTATTCTTAATGACTAATCTACGCTCCATTCTATTACGAAATTAGATATCTTTAATAAGCTAAAAAAGAGTTCTACGTTCTCCTTTAATAATAGATACTTAGTAAACGTCTTTTATAGTATTATACTAGATACTAGAGCCGTAGGAGTATCTATAGTAGGAGAACCTTAAGTTTAAGCCCTTTAGCAGCTTAATAGCTCTATTTAGATTAACTATTTAACGGCAGGCTAATATACAATTTGTTTTAGCAAGGGTACTACAATCTTTTTTAGTATAATTAGGGTTTAAACCCCCTTAGGGTATATTACTTTTTACGTTATTCCTACAAACAGCATCGCCCTCAACAACACCAGGAGCCTCACTGCCTCCGCTTAGAGCTCCCGTTCTACCATCTAGGGAGGCCTATTAAGGGAAACTGGGATATGAAAACCACCCGATGTACGACTACCTGGCTCGCAGCCAGGCCCGAAACTGGCCTTATCCAGCCAGTCAACGTAGACGCGCCCTAGGCGTACAATAGGACACCCTTGGGCTTGCACTAGCTCTGAGATCGCAAAGGAAACGCGGCGAGGGCGTAGGGAACCCCTTTTTATAAGAACTTGTTAAGGTTAACGCGTCGCAGGCACCTCGTACGAAACTTGTTAAGGCCCCAAGGCCACCGCGAAGAACTTGTTAAGGCCCTGCCTAGAGAACTCGTTAAGGCCCCTCTAAGGGCCTATCTGGTATCCGGTACACCCAGGTGACTCAGAAGAGGGTCTTAATAGGCGTGGTGCGTGCGACCTGGACGATAGCGACGCGACGGCGACCAGATAGCTCAACGAGGTGGAAACACGGGCAAAGCTCTAGGCAGCGGAAACACAGGCCAGCTTCGACGGCCCCATGGCGTCAAAAGGCGACTCACAGGAGGGTCTTAATAGGCGTGGTGCACGCAACCTGATGCATAATATGGGGGAGGCTATAGGGGAAACACAGGCCAGTCGGACGAGGACTTGACAGTTAGAGACACAGGCTAGCTTATAAAAGGGGGGGATATAAGCTTAGTTAGTAGAATAGGGTAGAGTAGGTCGCCTGGCAGGACCTAGTCTGTGACCCGTTCTGTAAGACACGGTCGGCCTGTTATAAGGAGACTCTTACAGGCAACGCGAAACGGGAACTGGTAGTATATAGGGTGTTACGCCCCTATATTACTACTAGCCTCCTACGGGGCGTAGTGCGTAGTAGCCACTGCTGGCTCCAAGGACCTTACCCCTTAACTAGGCTCTGACCCTTGGTGGACCTAGATAGCAGGTAGGATTATATCCTAGCCAGAGAGACTACTGCGTGGCTCGAGAGAACGGATGCGCGTGTTGGTACATTAACAGACGGAACCGTTCGCTAGAACGGCACGCTGGTAAGATGTACTTAAGAAGCAAATAAGAGTTACCCAGGCGGGAGAGGTTTTTGGCCGGGCCTTAACCGTAGAAAGTATGTGAGGTATCTAAGAGATGTAACAAAGCCACTGGAAAACTAGGATAGAGGCCTAAATAAGCAGGCATATCGAACTCTACTATATTACTAGCACTACTAGCCAATATATAACTACCTGCCGGCGTCTACAGGCCCGCTGTTATACGCACACGCCGCTGCCACCATACCTACAATGCCCTAAGCCACGAGACAAGCTGCCCACAAACCTACAGAAGTAAACGAGATCATAATCCGCATAGGTAACGCTGCCGACCGCGAGGAAACCTTAAAGCAGAACAGCTAAGCCCTAGTACACAAGCTCTAGGCCACAGGACCCCTAGATACCCATAAGATATAAGCCGTAAAGAAGCTACAGAGTGGCGACGTTAGGGCGTATGTCACAAATAAAGATATAAAAGATAGATTGCTATAAGAAACGGGGTGGACAAAGGTCCTAGGGCGCTCTGCTACACCAGCCGTGCCGCTAGTACTAGTAGAGGTCCACGTAGTACCTATAAGCCTCGCCATCTAGGGCCTAGAGGCTAAGTAAATAATAGAGGATATAATAAAGCAGAACTGCACTATAGCGGGACTTATAGTAGAAAGGCTAGCGTAGAAAAGGCCAGAAAGAGTCCGGACAGGAGGAAAAGTTTAATTATTACTTATTATGGGCGTATAGTCGAAAGAGATAGTAAATGCGCTATTTAATTGGGGCCTCTTCCTAGGAGGAGACTACTACCTAGTTATAAGGCATAAGACGATATTTTTAGTAACGCAATACTTTAAATGCTAGGGCTTTAACTATATAGCTAAGAGCTATAGGAGAGAGGCTAGATACGGACGCTGTGCTAGGCAATATAATACTAGCGAGTGCGTAGGAGATCTACCTAAGAAGTGCATTAACTGTAAGGCAGACTATAAGGCATAGAATAGGGCGTATAGCGTTAAGCGGACGCAGTAGGAGAAGGCTATAGTAATTAGGGCCTTTACGCTAATATACTACGCGGGCACCTATAAGGCGCCCGTAAGCGGATAGTAATTATAATTATAGTACGAGATTACTACTAAAGAGGCCTCGCAATAAACCAAGAAAAGGAAACTAAAGAAAATAACTACGCGGGAAAGCTCCGTATAGGTAAAGGAGGCCCCCTAAAAGGTCGGCCAACCGTAGATTATTAACTACTCTAGGAAGGAAAAGGGCTAGAAAACCCTCTAATTAATACTTTAAATAGCGCTAAATAGTAGTATATACGCCCTAATCTAAGTCCTAGTAATTTAAGAGCCCCTATAAAGTATAGAGCCTAATGCGGAAGTAGAAGCAGAAGCCTAAATCTAAAGAAAGGCGTTTAGAGGTTTTAAAACTGCGCTATAAGGGAGTAAATAGACGCTAAAGGATACCGACTTAGCTAACTTAGAGGCTAGTATAGATATTTTATGTTAAGACACCGAAATCCGCTTATAATTATATAGTATAATACTAATAACAGTAGGAACGGTGTACTGCTCTATTTTTTATAAGAGGTAGAGTAGGCTAACCCCTAGCTATTTAAAAGCCGTAGCGGAAGGACTAAGGAAATATAATATACACTATAAAGTCCTACTACTTAGTATACGCGGGAGTCGGCAATATAAGGGTCTATTTTTACGTAAATAAGGCCATTAATATAAATAAGTAGGCGCCTATATACTACTTGGCAGACGCATATATAATTAAACTAGAGGGCCGCAAGCGGACTATTTAGATTTATAATATTTATAACCCCTAATAGATAAATAGTAGCCTTTACGTACTACTAGAGTTGCTAAAAGCCAAAGGAGAATATATACTGTTAGGAAACTTTAACCTACACTACCCCTTCTAGGGGGGTGTAGTAGTAATAAGCGCGGATAACGCAGCGGATAACCTTATCCGCGCTATAAAGGTAGCTAGCTTAAGCCTAGCTACTAAGGCGGGCATAGAGATGTGGGTAAAGGGTATATTAAGGAGTACGCTAAATCTAGTATTTACCTCCCCCTAGATTACTAATAGACTGCTATAAAGTTAAAGGTAAAACTGCTGGTATATAGGGTCCGACTACTTCCTTATTACTATAGAGGTAGACGTAAAGGCGCTAGAGGGGCCTCTATTACTTAGGAGACTACTATAAAAAAAGGCTAATTAGAAGGTAGTATAAAACAAACTAAAGGGCTAGCTTTAACCCCTATATAGATTCCCGTGCAATATAAAAGACAAACTAAACGTACTAGTAAAGGCTATATACTAGGCGATTAAAAATACTATAGTAAAGACGATACCTAGCGCGCGGCCCTTACCGTAAGCCTTTAAAGCGTGGTTAGAGGAATATATAGAGGTAGTAAAGAAAACCCAGCAGGCTTCCTGGGCGTAAAAGGCCTCCCAGTTAGTACCCGATTAAATTAACTATAGAGTCGCATATAATAAGAAGAAAAGGGCAATCTAGTAAGAGGCTAATAAGCTATAAAGATATACCGTTAAGAAGCTAATAAATAACCCTAAGGGAGTGTAGAGGTTAGTAAAATAGGCATATATAACGGACGGGAAGCCAAAGGCCCTACTATTGTTCCCTCCTATTAGTAGACTAGGAGAAGAAACCCTACACTATAATAATAAGGAGAAGGCCACTATTCTTATAAAGTTTTTTTTCCTACTGCCTATAGAGGCGGACCTTAGTAATATACTAGGTTTTATATACCTAGAGCTAAGAACTATAAAGGAAGAAGTTAAAAAGGAGGATATTATTACGGCCCTAAAGGGGCTTGCCCCTAATAAGGCCCTAGGCCTAAAGAAGATTACTAATTAATTCCTTAAGATATACGGAGAGTAGCTAGCCCTAGTACTGGCTAAGCTCTTTAGCAGCTATATAGTAATTAGATACCACCTAAAACTATTTAAAAACTCTATTATAGTAGTCCTCTAGAAACCGTAGAAGCCGTTCTACTCTACGGCAAAGGCCTACCGGCTAATTGCGCTACTTAATACTATTGGGAAGCTACTTAAGAGAATAGTAGCCGGTAGGTTGTTTAGAATTATAGAAGAGACGGGTATATTACTAGCTAGCTAAATAGGAGTAAGGCTAGGGCGCTTAACGTAGATAGTGCTAGAACTACTAACTTAATAGGTATATATAGTATAGAGAAGTAACCTAAACCTAGTAGTATTACTACTTAGCCTTAGTATTTCTGGGGCTTTTAACTAAGTCTTTTATAAAAGAATAATCCATAATATAAAAGCCTAGGCCGTGCCCTACTAGATAGTAGAGTTTATAAAGTCCTTCCTTAATAACCAAATAACGAGGCTCTTAATTAGAGGATATATGGCGTAAATAATATAAATAAATACTGGTATACCCTAAGGCTTAGCGCTATTACTAATCCTATTCCTTTTCTTTGCCTATACGCTCCTGCCGGAGCTATAAGGGGGCACTACTATAGCGTTTGGGTTCGTTAACAACTCTAATATACTAATATATAGTAAGACCACGGAGGAGAACTATAGAGCCCTAGAAAGGGCGCACAAAATATATATAAAGTAGGCACGCTGGTATAGGGTAGTATTTGCCCTAGAAAAGTACTACTTTATTTATTTTATAAGAAGCTATAAGAAGTTTAATATAAAGGTTATAGTTAATATACGTGGATTTACGGAAGGCCTAGTTAGCAACCTACGCGTACTAGGGGTATAGGTTAACTTAAAGCTTAAATAGGGACTATATATTAATATTATTAAGACGAAAACGGTTACGCAAATAGCCGTACTAACTCGGCTTATAGCCTCTATATAGGGCGCCTCCTTTTAGAAGGCGCGGATAATATACTCCGCCGTAGTCTAGCTAGTAATTTTATACGGATATAGTACCTAGTACTCGCTACCGGAGTAGGCGAAGCCTAAGGAGATAAGTAAAGCTAAGCTACGCTAACTAGGCATAGCGTAGAACCTATACCTCCGTACTATTATAGGGGCGTATAAATTAACGCTAATAGTAGTGCTAGAGCACGAGATAGGGTTTCTACCGCTTTAGATATACCTAAAGAAGCTAGCTATAGCCTACGCAGAGAGGACGTAGGAGGGGTAGGTGAGAGAATATATTAAAAGGGAGTGTAATACTATACGAACTATAATAGCCTACTAGCTCTAACCTAGAATAAGGCCACTAATGCGGCCTACTAGAAGGGATAAGCTTAAGAGGATAGCGGCTACTATTACAGGGATAAATATACGGCTAGCGGACCTATCTAAAACACAGTATAGGAAGAGTAAAAGGGCTAGGGTATAAGAGGTATTTAAAGAGCAGTGGAAAAAGGAGTAGGAAAAGTACTAGAGTATACTTACGTACTGTATAACGGCCTAGGCCAAACTATGGAATAAGAAGGTCTATAAACGCTATATAAGGCTTACTAAGATAGAAAGTATAATTAATACGCTGCTTAGAATAGAGTATATAGGGCTTAATAGATACCTTTACTACTAGAAAGTACTAGGGTACCTAACTCCGGCCTGCCTATACGGCTATAACTAATAATCGATAATATACATAATAGTGTTTTGCCCTAGGCACACCACTAATTAAGCGGAAATGTATTACTACGCCAGAATATCCTTATATAGAGAGCTCCTAGCCAAGCTAAAGGCTGCTAAGGTAGTTATAGACTAGTTTATATAGATAAACCTCCTACTATACCTCTTACTAGCTAGGGTAAAGAGAGGAGGCTAGGAAGTACCTTAAGAAGAGAAGAATAGTAAAGTACGGCAAAGTACGGCAAATTACGGCAATATTGCGGCAATTCGCCGAATATGGTAGAATACTTAGGTGTAGCAGAATTTGGTAAAATTTGGCACAACTTAGCAAGCTAGTAAAACCTAGCAGAACTTAACAAGTTAGCAGAAGTTGGTAGAATGTAGTAAGTCGGCAGAATATAGTAGAAGTTAGCAAGCTAGTAGAATTTGGCAGAAATTAGCAAGCTAGTAAAATTTAGTAGAATTTGGCAGAACTTAGTAGAATTCGGCAAGTCGGCAGAACTTGGCAGAACTTAATAGAATTTGGTAGGTAACACGCCCTAGCACTATTATAGCTATAGAGCTACGGAGCTACGTACGGACTTTTACACTACCAGCCTTATAGGCCGCTAGCCCTCGCCCTACCTAGATAACCGGACCAACTAAGATAAAACTTAGGCCCTAGCTATATACCCCACCGGACGGACCTAAGAGTACGTATTAAGATGGCTTTTCCGTAGCGCCTTAAGGAGACGTCTACTTATGCTTAGCAGCTACTATTTAGAAGAGAGGCTATATAGGCCGCACAACAGCAGAAGGAGAGGTTTTATCCGGCTATAGCTGTACGGTTTCCCTTTTATACATATATACCTATATAGACCCGCTATATAGACCCTAACGGGAGCCGCAATAGCGTAATTAAATATTTTATCTTATTCCTACAAACACCCTATTTCTATTTTATATTAGAGATATAGATAAATTAGGCGTTAAGCTTAATAACCTTAAGAATGTACTTATTTAAGGAGATAATTAGGTGCCCGTTATACGTAAGTAGGGTTACCCCTAGTTGCTCCTTTACTAACTAGAAAAGAGTGTTACTTAAAGCTACTTAACTAAGTTAGAGTTACGCTAATTATACCGTCGTTTTAGCTACCTATCCGTTAATTAATTGCTTAGGGTTTTTTAGCAAGTAGGCTATAAAGTTAAGGTTAAGGCAATTAAGCATCTTATAAAATACTACTATTACTACTAAATAAACCAGAAGTCCCCTAGCCGATTTAAATTCACCCTTAAAGATAACTATAACTTTAACTTCTATATTATCGTTAACGTTATATATTTTAGCGGTAAGCCAGTACTCTAAGTTATCAACTTTTTAACCTCCTTTTAAGCCGCACGTTTCTTAAAGGATATATTAGCTAGGAACGTATAGAATACCCTTTAATTATATTAGATTAATATCTACCTAGGACCCCCTAATTAAATTATCTATAATATAGGAAAGAACTTCTTATCTATAGAGTTTCGATAATAGATAAAGGTAATAGTAATTAAGGTTAAGAAAGTCCCTATTAAGGTATATAATAGTATTAGAAAAGTAGAACAATATTACGCACTATTACGCCGTATATATAAGATTATTTCTTTAAAACTAGAGGGCGCTGGCAAAGAGCTTATTTTATAAATAGCTGTTAAAGCTATTAACAATTCCGCTAGCCCAGATAGACTTATACCTATATTACTAGTTTTTAGCGCCTACCCTTAAATAACTAATAATTCTCTACTATCTCCCTCTATTATATAATAANCTNAGGCTATTTATAAGGCAATAAAGAAGGTGCGATGTCTCTATGCTATACGCCAGGTTAATAATATACTAGGAATAAGAAATGGCCTAAATACCTTAACTACGCTTAATCTACTACTTTAGTCTAAGGTACGCGTATAGCGTAAAAAGGGAGGGTAATTAGGCCTATATTAACTTATTACAATTAACGGTTAAATTTATACTATTTAGATGCCTTATAGACCCACTTAATTCTATTTAACCGTTATTAAGCCTTATTATAAAGATAATAGTTCTAAGCCTTTATAGGATGCCCTAAAGGAGAACTACAATTAATATGCTCTAGAAGGCGACTACAATTCTAATATAATTGTAGTAGAGGTTCCGCAACTATAACGCGGTAAAGGTTACTTAAAGGGATTATAAAATTACTAACATCTTATTAATTTTAAAGAGTAATTTATTGCCACTATTAAGAATAGAGTTAAGTTATTAATGGCCTTTATAACAGCTAAGGAGAAGGCTAACTTTAAGCTCGTAAAATAGCTTTAAAAGGAAGGTTGTATTATAACCCCTAAAGCTCCTTTCTAAGCATCTAATAAGCAGGAGATTAATGGTCTTATTATAAGAGGAGTCTTTAAATTTAAGAAGTATAACCTTACTAAGTTTAACAGAGTTTATATCTTTAAGTTAAGAATAGTTAATAAGATTAAGGGCAAAGCTACTAACGCCCTATTTAAGAAATTAAAGCTTATTATCTGGGGCTATAACAATAATAGTAAGGAGGTAATTCTTATGTAATCTTCTATAATTTAACAAGCTAGTTAGTAAGTTATTATTACGCTAGCTCCCTCCTTAATAAAGAATAGAATAGCGGTTTATTTATAAGATATTACTTAGGTCTATACCTAATTAGAGACGTACCTTTAGCGCTTAATACTAGCATACCTTCTAGAGTAAATTCGCTACTAATATCCCGAAGATATAATTATGGTTATGCTTAAGCTATTATATGGAATCGTAGAGGCAGGAACTTATTAGTGGGCTACCTATAGTAAGCACTATAAAGAGAAGCTCTTAATAACTACTTCTCTATTTAATTTATACTTTCTTATTATAACCACGGGAACCCTATTTAGAATTATTGGTATATAAACTAATAATATAATTATTTTAGAAGACGACTAATTCTTAGATCTTAAAGAAGATAAGCTAGTAAAGGTAAATCTTATAGTAAAGCTAAAGGAAAAGCTTAATTTAACAACACTATTACTTTTTAATAAATGCATCCTCTCCCTAAATAAGGATTCTATTACTTTACGCCAGAAGGGCTAAGGTAAAAAGATTAATATTATTAATACTAATTCTCTAAAGTAAGGATATGTAGAGCAACGCGCTTACGGAGCGTATATTACTTCTATTTATTAACCTAAGGCTTTATTTAATTTCTCTATTACTGCCTAACACTAGGAACTAACTAAGGATAACGTTCTTACCCTAAATAAACGTCTTTTTTTTAGTAAATAAACCATTTTAATTAGGGACTACTCTATATGCCTATTAATCTTCCCACCGCTAAGCTCTTTATATTTATTAATAGATTATTTATAAATAATAAAGATTTTAGCTCTTAGCTAGGATATAAGATTATTATTATAAACGAATCTACTAAAGAGAATAATTTTACGATTTACGGCAATCTTATTTACTAGAGCTTAACTAAAAGTAAATATATTACTTAAAGCGTTCTAGTATTAAAGATATATAGAATAGTTAGCGGAGTTAATATAGTAATTACAATTAGAACTACCCTAAAAATAATTATAAATTAACTTAAACTTCCCGTTATCCCTATAATTATATACACTGATTTATATTCCCTTTATAAGTACTTAGTTAAGCTTAGTACTACAAAGGAGAAGCGCCTTATAATTAATATTATAGCACTTCGGCAATCCTATAAACGGCGAAAACTCTTTAAAATCTAATAAATTAACAGCTAAGATAACCCGGTAGATATAATAACGAAGGCAAACCTAAACAAAGCTCTAGAAACATTCGTTAATACAAATACTCTATATATACGAGTTAAAGGTTAGGTTAAAAGGGAGTAGGAAAGAGAGACTTTATAATAGTGTAGGGGTATACCACCTATAGCATCCTACAGACCCTAATTCCAACTAGCTAATTAGGATTTTCTATTCCCGGAATAGAAAATTGCTATTAGCTCGCTTATAACTAGCGCCTTAGTAACCCTAGACATAATATCCACCTACGGCTCCTAAGTAAGAAAGCACCATATATAAAGAGGTAAATTTTAGGATAGTGAGACTTATATTATAATAGCAATAGTAAGTAAGGGGGATTAATATTTATTACGCTAGTCAAGCGGTATATATATGTAGATAGCAACCGTAAAAGAAGAGTTGCTAGTGTCGGGAATATAGGCAAGTTGCCGTTACGTAAGGCAAGTTGCCATCACGTGTCGCCGCGGCACTAGCGTGGCGAGGAGCCTTAAGCTCCTCGCCCTTCCTTAAGTAAAAAGATATAGAACAAAAGAATAACAACTATCATACTACCTACAACTTGTAGATATGTAATATTACCTTATATTACCAATAATTCTATTCTTTAAGTTCTAGGAATAGTCTTTAGGTCTACTTCTATGTTCTATTTTTATTTATAGTCCGTAAATATATTTAAGTTCCTTAGAAAAAAGAGTAGATAAGCTTTAAATAATATTAGTAACTTAGTTAATTAAGGCACGAGTATGGTAAAAGGGTTGCATAAGCCTATATAATTAGATTGTTTATAAACGAGGATCTAAAGCTAGAGAAAGGAAAAGGGAAGAAGGGTAGCGCCGCTTAAGGTTTTATACGATTATCTAGTTATATAACTGCGACTATTTAAAATAGTAAGAAACTGTCTGCGATTGTTTACTACAATCTACTATTTTTTACTAGCGCCGTAATATAGGTCTTTATAGATATATAGTTAAGCTTTTAGCTTTTAAAGGTAACCGTCACTATTAAGCTTATATTTAAAGACCTATTTTAGTAAAAAGATCTACTTATTACTTACTTCTTCTTTTAGTATAGTCTTAAATATCCCTTGGCGTTTTAGGTCGTTATATTCTTTTTCTATAGCCTTTTAGAAGCTAGCAGTTAAAGGATACTTCTTAGTTCTTTAGGGTTCTTTAGTTTAGGAGGAAGATTGTTCTAATATAGAGATAAGAATCTAGTTCGGTTGATATCCTTTACTAGTCCTACAGTAAATCCAGCGTAATAACTAAATAGGGTAGATAGATTGGCTAGTGCTATCGCATGCGCTTAACGTTAAATTTATTTAGATCCTTTTAGTAGGATAAGGTTAGTAGAAGGTTTAGCTAAGGTTTCGTTAGCTTATAGAGCTATATTAGATAGTTCTAGCGAACTTAGCTAGGCAGGAATTTCTTTAATTATATCTATAATATCGTCTTAAAGTCCTTATAATGAGGTATTTAATTCTAGTAAATCTGGGGATACCGTTCTGCTAGGAGTTAGTAACTATTTAATATTCTTTATATAAGGCTTTACTAAATCGTTTAATTTAGGGGTAGTCGTTTAATCTGTACCTAAGGTAGATCTTTAAGGGTCCAGATTAACTATATATAGGATTAATTCGTCCTTAAATTTATCGTCGTGAAGAGGTTCTAGTAGATAGATTGTCTGGATAGTGTCTTCTAATGCGTCCCTTAGTAGGTAGTCGATGTTCTAACCCTTTGGGTTATAAAACGAGGTCTCGTTAAATATAACGTCTCTAGTTTAAATGACTTTGTAAAGACTTAGAATCCAAATATAGTAGATATTAGTTAAATCGTAGCCAACTAGATATCTAATCAGTGCATAAGGAGCTAGCTTATCTCCCCCTTTAATTTATTTGTCTAGTATATAGGTCTTATAACCATATACATGCATATAGGTAAGTAATGGCGGCTTGCCGTAGGCGATCTCGTATGGAGTTTTCTACCCTAGTTGCTTATTTAGCGTTTAATTAAGTGCGTATCTAGCAGTAAGGAAAGCTTCTAGTCCTAGAGATAGGGGTAAGGATGCCTCTAGCTATATAGCCCTTAATTATTTCATAAGGGTTTATTTAGATTATTTAGCTCCGCTATTTTGTTCCTTAGTATATAGTGCTTAGTATTTAAAGGTAATGCCTTTATCTGCACACTACATCTATAGGGTATCTCCCGTCTATTCAAAAGCTCGTTTATTATTGCTCTAGAAGAAGATGACGTCTTAGTAGAATCGTAATTTAATTAATTAATATGTCTTATAAATAGTAGGTAGGACGGTAGCTTTATCCTTATTCTTAGAGGTAAACACAAAATTAAATTTAGAATACGTGTAATAGAAGTATATAACGTATCTATTACTATTATAGCCTAGCTCTCCAAGGCTGATAATATTAAATGCTACTCGCTCGAATGGTTGAGTGGCTAGGAATTTATATTCTTATCTTTAAGAGATCTGCTGTATGTGCTTTGCTAATAAGTAAATTTCACATTTAATTTAAGCGGTGCTCGTTCGGTAGTTAATTCGGTCAGTTCTGCGCCATTAACGTGCTTAGGAAGCTGCTTAATAGCATTAGGTCCTACATGGCCGAGTATTTTATGCCATTTTATAGCTATGGCTCCGACTAGTTTACGGGCCATTCTGCTTAGTTAATGTCTTCTTAATAAAAAGGTTGATTGAGTTATTAAATCTAGGGTATTTGTAAGCTCTCGGTGCATTAGTGCCTAGTAGCCCCCTAGTCGTTTTGCATAGTATACTGTTTTGCTAGTTGCTAGACGGTATAGTAAGTTTTATCCTAAGTCGAAATGGATATCATTATTAGTATCTCTTAAAAGTGCTATAATATTTAAAAAGAAACTTAGTGCTAGTGCTATATAGGATAGCTTCATTTTTGACTTCCTAGTAAGTGTATTAATAGTAATAGTTACTGTTCTAAAAGCTTAAATCTTTTTAAATTTTCCGTTAGTAATTAGGTAGTCGTCTTCTACTACTAGGTACGAGAAGGTAAAGTCTTCTTTGTTATTGTAGACGTGGGTATCTATACTAGGGTTAAGTATCTAGGTGTTCTAGAGTTTGAATGGAATTTAACAAGTACTAAACACGGCAGCATAGCTAGTTAGTGTCTTAGACGGTAGGGTTTTGGAATTAAAGTTGATTGTAAATTCTATATTCTTTGCTTTTTACTCTCTTTTTTAAATTTAATTAACTACGCGTTTAATCTAAGGCGTAGATAAAATTGTTTCTTCTACTTTCTTTTAGATGTCTAGGTTTAGTTTCCATCCTTAAGGGCGTTTCTGCTTAACAATATAGTAGCAGCTACTAAATTGATGTTTAACGCCGCATATGCATTTCTTATTCCATTTTAAATCTAAATTAGAATTGCTATTAGAATCTAAATTAGAATTGTTTTAAAGCGTTATAAAGGTAGAGTTATTAGTAGTGGTAGCAGAGGATGCTGCTTACTACATGCGGTAGTGCTCCTTAAATTCCATAATTAGATTAATAATAGATAGGGCAGCTTTGTCTTTCTATTCTTTACAAATAAGATCTACTTCTAGTGCTCTTACGAAGCTAGAAGAGATGGGCTTAATTACGTAAACGAAATCGTAGTATGGCCTAAATCCCTGCACATCTGGTAGCTTTAATTATTCCGCAAGCTTATAGACGTTCCGCTAGCTGTTTAACCATTTATTAATACTCTACTTTTTATTATAGGCTTTTGAAGCCGTATACTAATTAAGGACGTCGCGTTTTGGTCCTAAGGTGGTAGGGGCTAGTGCAGTCTTAAGTGCTTAAAGCCGTTCGTATACTGTGTTGAGGCCGTTAATAAGTAGAAGGTAGGCTACTAATATAGTGCAAACGATATAGTTGCTAGTATCGTTTATAGCCTGTTTTCGCTTCTTATATATGCGGAGATCGTCTTTATATTTAGCGTAGAGCTAGTTATAGGCAGTGAGCTAAGTTAGGTCTAGCTTTGCTATCGATATAGCCGTAGGTAGTATATCCCTTAGTATAGGCCGACTTAGTATTTCTAGCTTTAGACGCTCGTCTTTTTTAGATAGATCGATATACTGCTATACCTTATTAGTTTTAGCAGCGTCTTTAATAATAAAGAACTATTAGATCTAATTAGATAGCTAGTTAAGAATATGGTTAACTTTTAATTCAATAGAGGTCGTTATTTTTAGAATTTGTGGGGTCAGGCAGGGTCCAATTAATGTCTTAGCGAAAACCTTATTTTAACGTTTTGAACTTTTTAATTTAATTCGTTAGTTCATTCGTTGGTTGGTCGTACGGTCGTTAATGTAACGGCTCGAACTATTGAACAAATGTCTTAACAGGGACTTGAATAAATGCTTGCAAGACGAAGCGAACGAATGCTGTATTACGAAGATATTAAGCTAGGGAGCAGGAGAAGGTAGTGTAGCGACGTCTATATACACATGCCAAGTCTTAAGCAAACCCCTAACTAGGTGACGCGCTCTAGCGCCGTCACAGTTAACTAGGGTTAATTGTCCGTTCGTTTAATAGATAAAGAAGCTTAAGACACTACAAAGGTAATAGAAGTAGTGACTTCTTAAATAAGGTAATAGATTAATTAGTTAGCAGGTGGTGCAATCTAGGCTTATAACTATAAGCTGTGCAGTATAGAAAAATTAAATAAACGACTTGATTATAAATGTAGCTCTAAAGCCTCTATATATACACGAAGAAGGTAGAGGTAATAAGATATAAAGGGTAATAGGTAACTGAAATGGGAACAGTAATCTGCAAGTAATATTGATCCGCAATCAATATATAAGGTGGCGTTGACTCTGTCTTAAAGCCTTTTAAGCGGTAATCTTGTGTCTTAGCATAGTGTCGGTAGTTAGTTACAGTTTTACTAGTTCTAATTATAGAATAGACTAATTAGGATTTTCTATAGCTAGTATAGAAAATCGCTATTAGCTTAGTTAGGGCGGTAAGCAGAACTAATATATTTATAATAGGTCTTGGCGAGGCGGATCTAACTAATTAAATAACTTTAACTAGTGGTTAAAGTCCCCTAACATCTTATATATTACGTAATTTTATTATAAATATTATAATATATTTTAAGTTCTTCTTAATTTCGAGCTTCTTACTATTATATTTCGTATATTTATATTAGGTAGTAATTATTTGCCTTTATATCGTATCTATCTAGCTAGGGTAGGCCGTAAAGAATAGTCCTTATAGAATTCTTTTACTAGGGAAGGCGCGTTAGTCTTAATCTATTTATAGGCTTCCTAGGTTTATATTTTATATTCTTTTTACTTAATAAGAAGTTTAAATTATTTAGATTATATTTTCCATTATATATTATTAACTAAATTAATAAAGTAAGAACTGTTGCCATTATTAACAATTATAGGAAATAGTGGCGGCACTTTACGCGTTATGGGTTCGTTTTTTAAAGGTTGCAATAAGCTTATATAAAATATTAGGTATATTTTTATTTCGGTTAGCAGTTTAAGTTTTATTACAGCGCTGGTAGAAACTAGTAGATTGTGGCTAGTAAATATCGGTAGATTATGGCGGACAATCGCAGACAGTTTTAGACAATTGCCATTATATAACTAGAGGATTATATATAACGTCAAGCGGCGCCACCGTCCATCTCCTTTCCTTTCTCTCGCTTTAGATCCTCGCTTATAAACTACCATTTATATAGGCTTGCGCGTCCCTCTTGCCGTACTTATGCCTTAATTAACTAAGTCGCTAATATTATCTAAAGCTTATCTACTCTTTTTCCTAAAAAGGAACTTAAATATATCTATAAAACTATAAATGGGAATAGAATATAGAATTAAACCTAAAGACTATCCCTAGAACTTAAAGAATAGACTAAAACTAGAAAGAATAGAAAGAATAATAGGACCTATAGAATACGTATAGACTAAAACCCCTATAAAAACCTACCGGAAATTACCCTATATACCTACTATTATACTGGGAAATATGGTAGCCGGCAAAGTAGCTATAGGACCCTTAAATACCTTTAATAGTAAAGCAGAAACTAACTTAAACTCCTAGGTAGAGCTTATAGTAGCTAATACCGAAATTAAATAACTTTAAGAGTTACTTAAAGCTAGAGAACCCCCTATTCCTAGCAATAAGTTATTAGATATCTAGAGACTTACTATAATCCTTAAGGCCCTAGCCTAACGCATAGTATTAGTATTATTATAGTCCGCAAAGGTTATAAACCCCCTATTACTTACGGATGGAACTAACCCTATATTTAATAACTAAAAGCTTTAATTATAGAATAAGCTTAAAGTTAATGCAGACTACTTTCCTACTACTTAAGCTAAAATAGCTTATATCTTTAGCCGCATTAGCGGGGACGTATAAATGCACTTACGTCTATAATACGCATAGGACTTAGCAGATCCCTTCCTCTTTAGAGAAAAGATAATTATCTACCTATCTTCTATTTATAAGGACCCCTTTAAAGTATAGAACGCTCGGCTTAATTATAAAAGCCTAAATATAAAAACGACAGAGACCTTCTTAGCCTTTTAGATCCGCTTTCTATACCTAGCTAGTTAGGCCTAAATTCCCTAAGAAGATTTAATGCTAGATTTATTTAATAAGCTTACCCTAAACCTGCAGTAAGTCGTATTACTAGTTTTTACTATAGTATAGATACTAAAGAAACTTATAGACTAGTGCTTAGCTATTAACTAAGGCCTCTATTAAATTAAGGTATGTGCTAAATAGTATAAAGCTAGAAACCCTTTAAATTAGACTATAAGTAATATAAGAACCGCCTATAGTGCCCTAGCACAATTAGTAACTCCTATAGTATTAGCTATATAATCCGCCGTTAATTTAGTAACTAGCTATACGGCTAGTCCTACCGCGAGTTTAGTATATACTCGACCTATATATAGCGACCCTATAAATAGGCCCTTAGTAATTAAGGAGCGTATTTCTCTTATAGCTAAAAGGGCTATATTATAAAAGACTACCTAATAAATATAAAGAGGGACGAAGTTCTATTAATCTAAGAGGATAGCGTGGAGTTAGAAAAAGAGGAACCCTAAAGAAAGATTCCTCTTTAGAGTTAAAAGGGATTAGTATATTATACATTAATCTAGGTCAGCTAATTAGTAGAAAAGCCTACACTATCCCTTATACTTTATTTCGTAATAAATATTAAGTTTTAACCTCTGCTTTAGCTAACTCTAAAGCAAATATATTTGCCTTAATATATACCTAGTACACCGTAAAGCTAGCTAACTTTTTAAATATGCCCCTTAAAGAACTACCTAAACTAATTCCTATTTATAGGTATAACGGACAGATAGGACTACCTATTATATCTATCTTACGGATTTATCTCCGTGTTAACTAATAAAGGTAGTATAATATTCCCTTTCCTATTATGGACCTAGGAAGCTATAATATAACCTTAGGAAGAAAATAGCTAGCCTATTTAGGCTTATAGCTTAACGTATAGAGTAAACGGCTTATTTAGCCTAAAACCCTACCCCTAACCCCTTCCTTTATTAAAGAAATTAGTATTATAATAGAAAACCTTATACAGCCATAGATTAATACTATACGTAGGAGCTAGGCCTTTAAAAAGGATATATAGCTTAATCTATAACGGATCTATATACTATACCGTCCCTAGACTACCTATATTACGCTACCCGCACTAGGGACCTAGAAAGTTAATAGTAACTTAGCTAAGTCCCCTATAGAGAACTTAGGTTCTATATAGCTATAAAGAAAAGCTAAGAATATTAGACGCTATACTAAACTAATAGACTAAAAGGATAACTTATAGAAAATGGAACGTAAGCTAAGAAAGACTATAGACTCTATACTATAAAATACGGCCTAATAAATATCTATAAAGAAATCTACGGACCTCCTACTAGTTAATATCTACTATATTAGCGCCGCAGGATTTTACTAGAACTTAGTTTAGCCTAATATTATTGCCTTTATAACTAGCTTATACGAAATTAATTAAATAATTAAAGAAAAAGAAACCCTAGCCCTAGAGAAAGGCGAGCTTATAGATAAGGAGCTAGTAAACTAGAAACTACCCCCTTAACACTAGAAATTTAAGGACGTATTCTCTAAGGCAGCGTCTAGTATACTCCCGCCTTACTAACCGTATAATTATAAGATTGAGATTAAGCAAGGCAAGGAAAATACCCTTAGCTATAGCCCCATTTATTAGCAATCTACTGCTAAATTATAGGCTATAAAGTAGTATCTTATGGATAACCTAAATAAGGGCTTTATTAAGCCTAGTAGTTAAGTCCCTTCTACCTTACTAATTCTCTTTATAAAAAAGCTAAATGGAGGACTCTGTTTTTATATTAACTACTATAAGCTAAATAATATAACCCGTAAGGACCGCTATCTACTACCCCTACTTAAAGAGACTTTAGCCTAAATAAGTAAAGCTAGGGTCTTTACTAAGCTTAATATCCGCTAGGCCTTTTACTAAATTAGGATACACCCTAGGTCTAAAAATCTTATTATATTTTAGACCTATTACGGAACGTATAAATATAAGGTACTTCCTTTTAGACCAACTAATGGACTAGCTACGTACTAGCGATATATAAACAATATACTCTTTAACTACCTTAATAACTTCTATATAGCCTACCTAGATAATATTATAATCTACTTTAAAAACGAGCTAGAATATAAGAAGCACGTCTATAAAGTCCTATAACGGCTCTATAAGGCCGGCCTCTAGGCCAATATTAAGAAGTTAGAATTTAGTGTTAAGCGTATAAAGTACCTAGGGTTTATTATTAGTATAGATAGAATTAAGGCCAACCTAAAAAAACGGCTGTAATTAACTAGTAAATACTCTTACGGACTATAAAGGGGTATAGTTATTCCTAGGTTTTTATAACTTCTACTAATGCTTTATTAAAGACTATAGCAAAATCGCCTAGCCCCTTAACCGCCTTACCTAAAAAGACTAACCCTTTTACTTTAACGCCCTATATAGGTAGACTTTTAACAAGCTTAAGAAACGGCTAGTCTCCGCTTTGCTACTTACCTATTTTTACCTAAAATGGCCTTTAATACTAGAAACTAATGCCTTAAACAGCGTAATAGCTGGCGTTTTTCCCTAGAAGTAACTAGACGGAGAATAGCACCCTATTATATACTATTTAAAGACTATAGCAGATACTAAGCTAAACTACCCCATCTATAATAAAGAAATACTAGCTATTATTTCTAGATTTTAGTACTAGTATATAGGGTTAACACAATATAGTATTATATAGTAAGTATAAACGATAGTAATATATAACGAAGTAGATATTATTAAGCTATATACATAAACTATATAATAAAATTAAGATATTATATAAGGAAAGAAGGTAATAAGACAGGAAGAAAAGGTATATATTATTAACTTAGTTACTTAATTAATATATACACGGAGTAGAATAGGATTTAGGTCCTAGTAGAACTTAATAGAATTCGCGTCCTAGCAGAACTTAATAGGATTTAGTAAAACCTAGCGGAATATAGCAGAATACAACAGATTGCTATTAGATTGCTATAAATTGCAGCAAATTGCGGTCTTGTAGTCGGTCTTTAGTTACTAAGTTAGTAGAAATAGGTAGATGTATATTATTACGGAGTGAGTATAAGCGGCGATAATATATAGCAAGGTAGATATTATTAAGCTATATATATAAACTGTGTAAGGAGGTCAAGACGTTGCGTAAGGAAAGAAGGTAGGAAAACGGGAAGAAAGGGTATCCCTTAAAAGTTTTACGTTTTATTATAATAACACATACTAAATTTATAAAGACGCTAAATATAGTATAAGCTATTGGCTATAAGAGCTAGAGTTAAGAGGACTTAAAAAAACTAAAAAGTTAGATAAAGAATAAGATTAACTCTATAAGCTAGATTAAGATATTACAGCAATATACGGATAAAGATTAGCAATAATAACAATAGAGTTAGAGTACTTATTAATTAACAGTAATAAGGTAAAAAAAGAAACTAACTAGGGGTATCTAAACCTTAATAACGCAATTAAAGTAGAGACTAAAACCGCTATAGAGTAAGGTTCAGTAACGGGTATTATAACACCATTAAATACGGTATCTATCGCTTTATAAGACGGAAGGAGCAATATCTAAAGGCGATTAAGTAAGTAGATAACTACTAGTGCTAACTTACTACTTAAAAAAGGCAAAAGGCTAAAGGCTTAAGATTTTTAAGATAAAATAAAAAATAACTAAGATTCTTAAGATAAGATAAGGCATGCTTAGAAATCTATAATAGATAATAACCAATAGAGCAGAGCAGAGGCTTAGTTTAGTAATATATAAATAAGCTTAGGACGAAGTTTCCTAAAGGTATAAAACTCTTAAAGTAAGATAAGTAAGATTTAAGACTCTTAAGATAAGATAAGAATACTAGAAAAGCCTAGTTAAACTAAGGCTAAAGCGTAGCTTAAAAAAGAAGTAAGCTTAGGATTAAAGAATCTAAGGGACTAAAAATTCGGAGTATAAATAAGGACACCTATAAGTAAAAGGCAAAAGGCTTTACTATAGATTAGAGAATTCATAGTATAAACAGCAATTAGATTAAGAGACAGATATATAAACCTAGAGGACTTATTAGTTAAATATAGTGTTTAAACTAAAGATTAAAAAGTTAATACTATAATTAAGAAGCAGGAAGGCTTTAAGGATCTACTTATAAGATAAATAGTTAAAGAAATAATGGATAAATTTAGAATAAGAATTATCGCATAGTAAGAAAAGAAACTAGATATAAAATCTAATACACTAGGTTGTATATAAGATAAAGCACTAGTATAAAGAATTACTAATAGGCTAAAAGTAGGCACACTAAAAGCTAAGTAGCTTACCAAACTAGAAAATAAAGAGGATTTAGGGATTTTAACTAGGTTTAAGAAACGGTATATAAAGGGCTATTATAACGTAGTAATAAGAAGATACTTCCTTACGGATAAGCCGTATATACTCTAACAGCTATACTAAAAGTAGTATAGGCAAAGGCACAATAATAAGTGGGAAGATTTCTATATATAGTTAAATAAAAAAGTTATCTAGGACCACCTAATTATGGAAAAAGTAATAAATTATATTAAGGGAGCCTTAATTATAACGTTAAAAGATCTAGAGGAATAATTAGAGGACTAAAGAAGTAAGAGACATATATTAGTACCCGCAAATAAAGTTATAACATTTAGATTAGCGTGATAAAGGTTTAAACTTAAGAATAAAGATAAGTTAAAAGTTAACCTAAAGTACCTAGTGTATTATATATTAGCGTGGATTGCATATATAGATAATATATATAAAATGTATAAAAACTTAAAAGAAAAGAACCGGAAATACCCTATAAGGATATATTAGACGCTAGATAAGTAATAGTACAAAAATACTAAATATATGCACGGCTGGTATCTAATAAAAGTTTAGGAGTTAGGAGACTTAATACTTTAACTAGGAAGATTCCTTATAGAAGAATGCTTAGACAGATAATAGTAGTGAGAATACCTAGAAAATATATATCTATAGTATATTAAGGATAAAAAGCGAACTAGGCATTAGCTAAAGAGTAAGCTAAGTATATGTTACAGTACGTGCGGACTATCAAGGTACGATGTACGAGGTGACTGTGTATAATTGACAAACAATATCGTGTGAGGATCTATATAGGAGGTAAGGTAGTATATATACACGTCGCTTAGGGGTCAGGTCCGTGCTCATGTCATAACTACACTAAATTATAACAACGTGTTAGGTTAGTGCCGTAACAGTATATCCCTCCTAATAAGGCGAGCTCCTGTAAGCCAAGTAACAGTAGTAAAAACACGGAAGTAAAAAAATAGACCACATATCCTTATCCTTCCAGTCCTTAAAGGTTCTCGTCCTTCTAGTCCTTAAAGGTCCTCGTCCTTATAGTCCTCAAACCCTTCTACCTATATCCCTACTACATCGCTCTCCGCTAGTGCTTGTCTTAAGCACTAAATAAAGCCGAAGGCAAAGGGGTAAAACGGGGGAGATGAAAAAAAATGTAACCGCGGGGCGTATTGCGGATATTAACTCTTAAAAGGCTCAAAGTTGCGGAGATTAAGGTTAAGGCGTAGACTCGAAAGGCTCGGAGTGCGGAGATCAAGGTATAGATTCGACAGGCTCGGAGTACGGAGATCGAGGTTAAGACGTAGATTCTTATCGCGGTAAACTTAAAGTACTATCTATACGGATTCGAAGACGGAGAGACGGAGAGATTAAGATCGGTAACCTATAGTCTTACACTGTAATTAAGACACGAGGAATATAGCCCGTAGGGTGTCTCCCTACAGCCGGCTTAGAAACTCGGGACGTGAAGTAGAAGTATGGCTAGATACGGAGACTTAGAGACTAAGACGAGGAACCATAGCCCGCAGGGTGTCTCCCTGCTGCCGGCCTAGGAAACTCAGAGACTAAAAAGAGAAACTATAGCCCGCAGGGTATCTCCCTACTGCCAGCTTAGAAACTTAAAGAGGAGACGGAGAGATCGGCTCGGGTACTCAAATAGATTTAACAGAGATTTTACTGGGTCGCATTAACGTGGAACGAGGGTAAGAATCCCGCCCGGGGTAGGGTCGTAGCTTTAGCTTTAGAACGGTGGAAACAAAGCCCTACCGGGGGCGTATAAGATAACACGACATACTGTTACAGTACGTGCGGACTATCAAGGTACGATGTACGAGGTAACTGTGTATAATTGACAAACGATGTCGTATGAGGATCTATGTAGGAGGTAAGGTGGTATATATACACGTCGCTCAGGGGTCAGGTCCGTGCTCGTGTTATGACAACACTGAATCATAACAACGTGTCAGGTTAGTGCCGTGACAGTATAATAGGATTTAGTAGCCAATAGTTAGGAAAAGTAGAGGCCTATAGAACTAGAGGGAGCTAGTAGTAGAGCCTTAAACCCTTAAAGGAATTTAAGGATAATACCTAAATCTATAAGTTAAATGGCAAGATTAATAGTTTAAAGTGTTAATAGATAGTAGAGTAATAAGGAACCATATCTTACTAGCAGTAGTTAAAAGGATAGGGCTACTATATAAATAAAAGGAGCACCCTTATTTATTAGTTACAATTTTAGGAGATCTAATAGCCTATAGAGAAGGCATTATTAATCTTAAAATAGGACCTATTTAGATAACTATTAAAGGAAGATAAATTAAGATATCTTTTAATATATTACCATTAGGGAATAGTAAGGTAGTGTTAGAAATACCTTAGTTATAGGAATATAATTTAAAGATTAATTAGGTTATAGGTTAGGTTAATATTAAAGATATTTAACGCTATAAAATGCGATAATAAGCTAAGATAGTATAGTACTAAGTAGGGGCGACCTATAAAGAAATAAATAAAGGACTAAGTTATATACTAAAGAGATACTATAAGTATAGCAAGAAACTATAGTTACTAAAAAGTAAAAAGCTATTAAAGTATACAGCATAGGACTATAAAATAAGTCTAAGGTTCTTTCTGTTAGAATCACAGGGGTATACACCTAGGTGTTAGGAAATGTTGTTGATTGATTCTTGTTGTTCTTGTCTATCGTTAGGGGTAGTAAGTAGATATGTCGCGAGGGCCGCCAAGGCGCTAGTGGTAGGCCAGCCAATAGTAGGAAACAATATAAAACAATATGAAATAGTATGGAAATAATGTGCGATAGTACGTGTTAGGTCGGTACCGTAAATATATAATTCCTTTTATTCCGACACTTTCCAATCTATAAGCTTATTAAAGAAAAAGGGAGAGCGTTAAAAGAGTTTATCTAGGAAAACTTACGAAAGGGATATATTAGACTATTATAAGTATTAGCAGGATATCCAGTACTATTTGTACTAAAGAAAAATAGAAAACTTAGACAATGCATTAACTATAAATAGTTAAATAGCATTATTAGGAAGGATAGGTATTCTTTACCCTTAATTAGTGAAATCTAAGATAGGATTAGTAATATATAAATCTTTATAAAAATAGATCTAAGATAGGCGTACCATTAAATTAGGATTAAGAAAGGTAATAAATAAAAGGCAACCTTTAGATTAAAGGAAGGACTATATAAACTATTAGTAATATAGTTTAGGCTTATAAACGTACTAGCAATATTTTAAAAGCGTATTAGTAATATATTAAGAGAATACCTAGACGAATTTGTTATAGTATATCTTAATAATAATATTATCTACTTAATAAGTAAGGAAAAGCATGGAGAATACGTTAAATAGGTCTTAAAGAAACTATAGGAAGAGTAAATACTAGTAATAATTAAGAAATGCAAGTTCTTTACTAGGAAGATAGATTTTATTAAATTCGTTATTAAATTAGGCCAACTTAATATAAATCTAAAGAAGATTAAAGCTATAGTAAATTAGTAAGAACTAGAGAACGTTACGCAGTTAAGATTATTTTTAGGGTTTTGTAATTACTGTAAAAGGTTTATAGCTTAATAGTTAAAGAATATTAAGCTATTTATAAGGTTAATAAAAAAAGAAGAACCGTAGGTATAAGGAAAAGGATAAAGGAAACTATTTAAGGAGGTTAAGGAGTTATTTACTTAAGACCTAGTTCTTAAAATCTACTAACTAAAGCTAGAAATAGTAGTTAAAATAAATATATTAGACTTTATACTAGGGGTATACTTTCTATAAAAGTATAAAGACGAATAGCACCTAGTAGTATACTATAGTTAGAAAATAACACTACTAGAACTAAACTATAACATCTATAATAAGGAGTTATTAGGTATAGTTATAGCACTTTAGAAATAAAGAGCATTCTTATAAGGTATAGATAAGCTATTTATAGTTAAAATAGATTATAAAAACCTAACGGGGTTCCTAATAATAAAGGAATTTAATTAGAGATAAGTTAGATAGGCAGAAATACTTATAAATACCATTTTAAAATTTAGTATACTAAGGGTATAAATAATGTATAAGCGGATGCTCTAAGCAGAAAAGCTAAACTATAAAATAAGGAAAAGCTATTAGGGGCCTTACTATAAAAAGATATAAACGGATTAATTAGATATAACTATCTAAAAATTACAGTAATAAGAGAAATTAGTTAGACCTATAAATTACTAAAGAGTAGCTAGTTATAAAAAATCTAAAACGTATAGGTAGAGGATCTAAACTTAGAGTAGTATAAAAACTAAGAAGTAATATATATACCAAAAAACATTATAAAAGAGTTTATTAAGTCATTTTATAGGGGATTAACTTAAAAATATAATAGAGCTATAGGCTTAGTATTAAGACTCTAAAAAGAGTATATTATTAATAAAATCTAGGGACTAGTAAGATAAGTTATAAAGAAACATTTAGATTACTAAAGAAATAAACTAATAAGGCATAAGCTATATAGAGGGCTATAACCTATTAAAATACCGGAAAGACTATAGGAGGTTATATTATAGGACTTTATTATAAAGTTACTAAAATTAAGAGATCCTATTACCGGGTAAGATTATAACGCAATTTTAGTAATAGTAGATAAGCTAATAAAGTAGGGATACTTTATAGTATATATAGAAGAAATCTTAGCGGAAGATATTACTAGAATCTATATTAAGGAAGTATTCGCAAAATATAAAGTACTAAGTAAGATTATATTAGATAGAGATTTAAGATTTATAATAGCATTCTAGGAGGTATTTTTAGCGGAATAAGGAGTTTAAGTAGTAACTTCCACCGTATATTATCCGTAGACAGACGGTTAAATGGAAAGATTAAATTAGACACTAGAACAGTATCTAAAACATTATATTAATTATATATAGAATAATTAGGTATTATTATTACCAGTTATATAGTTTGTATATAATATAACACTTTAAGAGGGAATGGAAACATTACTATTTAAGGCGAATTATAGATATAAGCCAAGAATATTACTATCGCTATATTAAGTAAGGAAAATAAGTAGCACAGCTAAAGAAAGAATGGAGATACTAATAAATCTTTATATAAACCTTACGGAAATAGCTAAGGTAGTACAGCAAAGAATAAAAAAATACTATAATGCTAAAAGATCTAAGGGACTAGATCTTAAGGAGGGAGATACAGTATAGCTACTATATAAAAATTTTAAAAGTTAATAGCTAAGTAAGAAGTTAGACCATATTAGACTAGGACCTTTTAAAATTAAAAAGAAAATTTTACTAGTTATATTTAAGTTAAACCTATTAGCCAAAATAAAGATCTACCCTATATAGTATATTGTAATACTAGAGCTAGTATACGGGAATATTAAGCTACTAGTTTATAAAGCAGACACGTATAAAGGGTAAAAAGAAGATAAATAGTAAGTTTTAAAGATTATTAATTATAAGAACGTTAATAATAAAATATAGTATAAAGTAAAGTAGATAGGCTATAAAAAGACTACCTAGAAACTACTAGAAAATTTAAAAAATACTATAGGAAAGGTACAGGAGTATTAGAAGAAAAAAGGTTAGGTAATATTAGTAAAAAAGGACCGCCAAAGAATAAACCACCTAAGGGGGACGTAGGAGGAACGATTGCTAAGTTACTTAGAGTTATTTCCTTCTCTATTAAAAGAGAATCTATTTTTTTATTGCCAAGTTTCTATAAACCTTATTCTATAAGTTTCCACTCCTTAAAATAAACCTTTTTACGAACTTTCTTAAGACGGACTAACTGGGTAAATATAGTAAAACGGGAATTAAGAGCACGTTGTTAAGTATTAGCAGCCTCTTTTTTAGCGTTACGAGAATAATAAAGTTCCGCTAGCGCCACTAAAAGCTTATTATTAAGTTTTATAGCAGTAAGTTAAACCTAGGACCCTAGTAGCAATTAATAAGGGTACTTAAAGACTATTTAGAATAATAGGGCGCGTATATTTAGCGTTAGAAACTAAGTAAACGTTATAGAATAATTAAATGTTTACCCTAGTGTACTCTAAGCAAGAGGACGGTTATTAGGAGGAAGGACTTACTAATATAACGTAAACTAACCCCTCTTTCGCATAATAAGAATACGGAGATAATATTATCTTACTAAGAGATAATATTATAGCAACGGTACGAGACCGACAAGCTATAAAAGAAAAAGAAGATGCTTTAGATATAATAAGTAACAATATTAACTAAATTAATTAGACGGATATTATACCTCTAGTAAATAACTTAAAGATACTAGGTATCTTTAAGGACGAAAATAGAAAGGAGGGAGATAGTATTATAGACGCTTTAAGTACAATATTATAACTACTTAAAGAAGAGTTAAAAGAAGCTAGTTAGTTAATATAGGCATAGTCTAAAATAGAACCGATAGAACCATATAATAAAGAATAGTAAGTAAGGTTATATAATATAATCTATATAATCTGTATAATCTGTATAATTTATAATAGAGTAGATAAAGTAAATAGAGTAAACGGAGTAAGGACTTTCTTAGGCGTAGTTTGTATATTTAAAGGACCTTAGTTCCTACCTAGATAGTTCCTTCCTTTATAGTAATTCTTAGAATACAATTAAAGTTAATCTATTAGGCAACTACTCTACTAGTTATTATTACGTTATTAACTTCCTATATTACCTACACACCTAGCCCATTAATAAGTCTACCGTAGTTCTTACTGTAAGGCTCCGTTATATAAGGAGCGTTTTATGTACCTTATATACCTCATATACCTTATATATAAGAAGGATTTTATAGGAGTACGGTTGTGTATTTAAGGACCCTTAATCCCTACCTAGATAGTTCCTTCCTTATAGTAATTCTTAGAATATAATTAGAGTTAATCTATTAGGCAACCACTCCACCAGTTATTATTACTTATTAATTATTATTTAATATCTACACGCCTAGCCTATTAATAAGTCTACCATAGTATCTACTATAAGGCTTTATTACACCACGTCTTCCTCTATAAGTTAGTCTTATTACTATAGATTTACCCTTATACATGTTTAACCTATAGAGTATATAACTATATGCTTTACCGCTAAGGCCTTACTTATATAATTTTATTAGGGCGCGCCTTATTTCCTTACCTTTACTAGTTAACCTAACTCTACTAACTACTTACCCTTACTTCTACCCTACTAGTATCTACCTCTATAACTAGTGCCTTTATAGATCTATTTAAGCTATAGAGCCTTATAATGTAGTAAGTTAGCTACCTTATTTTTAGCCTTAGCTATATAATAAAGAATTTATATTTACTAATACGTTTATATAGACTACCGCTTAATATAGCCTACTACCAAAATAGACCTACCCACTAATTATTTTATAACTCGCAATATTAACTACATCTATAACTATAAAAAGTTCGCTAAGGGCGTTATAGTTTTTAAGATTGCCTTAATTATAGCGACTATAGGCTTTAGTATCTTATAAGGCAACGGTAAGGGCCCTACACTTAATAAGCCTCTTCTTTTAAAGCTTAGTAGTCTATACCTCTTAGCTAACAACGCTTTAAAATACTATCTTTATCTATCTACTAGCCATATACGCGCTAATTATCCTTTTAAGAAAGCTTCTTAACTTTATTACGGCTATAGTAAGGCTAGTTATCTTAAAGCTAACTACTCTAACCCTATATATAATAATTATAGGGAAGCCGGTTATTTTAAAAGTAACTATTCTAGTATAATATGCAACTAATATAGTGCTATAGGCTATAGAAAGCGAGACTGTTCCTAGCTATTAGGTAAGAAAAAGCGGACTTACCTAAACTATAGCTCCCTAGACTATTAAACTATTTTTTATAGTTAGGTATATAAGAACTACGGAGTTATAGGGTATAATATTAATAATTATATAAGTGGACCTACTTTAATTTAGGTAATAGACGCCGCAACTGCTCTGGGTAAGGTAGATGCACTAAGTACTACCGCTTTAAGTATAGCTACTACCTCTCTATTGCCTAAACCTCTTAACACAGCTAGCTTCTATCTAGTGGTAAATAGCTTAGTAGATAATCTAAACACCTATATAGAGGATAGTAATTCTATAATAGCTAAACCTTTAAATATACTTTAGCTTCCAAATAACAACTACCTTATAATTTAGTTTATTATGCAAATTATTAAAGAGTATATTATAGTATATAGTATTACATTTTAGGTATCTTATAAGACTGGTAGAATGCCTACTTATTATTTATATAAGACAGCGTCTATCTAATTTACAGATGCTAACATTGCTGGCGACGTTAAGGTTAATACTACTAATACTACTTCTTCGGTTACTTAATAACTATTATATTTAACTACGCTTAAGCATTTTACTTATATTCTCCCGCAAGATGCTATAACCCTATAACTTTACTATATTAGGTTTATTATCGCCTCTAATAAACTCACACTAGGTACGTATACGTTACTTAGTAAGTACTTTTTTTGTTAATAGGGACTTCGGCCCATTTACGCCGTAAATCCATAAAGCTTAGGATATGCTATTAAATAGTCCTATAGTTATATTATAAGCTTAAACGCGAGCCTATAACAGCAAAGCGTTAATAATCCTTTAGGTCGCTAATAGAAGAACTATAATATAAATATCTAGCTTGGTATATAGCTCTTAGTAAAGGACTTACCATCATATAAAATCCCCGCGAGGTATTAGTTTAATAGCGTTCTTAAGTATTTTATAGTTTAGTTCTATACCGCAATTATAAGCTTTAAGGCCGTTAATTAGAACCCCTAAGTACCTACTATTATTTATTTTATTACCTTTCTAGGTAGCACAGACTAAGTCTACTATACTACTATCTAGATGGTTAATGGTCTTACCCTTTATGCTAGCTCTGTTATTGGTATCTTGTTCCTGGGTAAAAACGCAGATAGCTAGGCCAGCTAGAAAGGAGTTATTATTAATACTACTCCCTTTAGCTCTGGCTATAACTACTATACTTTTATCTTTTAACTATAAGTAGGTTATAAGTTTACACTAAACCCTATATTTACTCTAGAGTATATCCTAAACAGTAATAACTTTATAATAGTTAGTAACCTAATAAGGCCCTAATTACAGTATAGGGTATTAAATATCTTGTAACTAAGCTTGTCCCTAAGGTTAAAATCTCCTAAGAGATTAATACTCTACGCTATCTATAGTAAGGAGGCGACAGTTTCTATATTAAGCGCTAAATTACGCTATCTAACAACTTTACAGATCTCCCGCGTATTAATTACTTTAACTATAATATCGCTAAGTATAGAAAGAACTTAGTTAATAATACCCTTAAGGCCGTCTTACTACTACTTAATAAAGAGTAAATAGGTGCCTACACTGCGCTTAAATATATAATAGGCGGTATTTTGCTAATATAAGGCCCCGGTAGTGTTGGGAAATTAATTTTCCTAACTATTTTAGTATAATACTAGTATTAACTTAGGTTGCCCTAGTAGGATCTTACTAGAATTTAAGTCCTATTGCCGCTTAATCGCTAACTAGATATACTAGCTAAGATAATTAATAATACGCTTATAGAGAACTATAAGGCACTAATTATATAAGGCCATCCCGCTAAATTTCCTATTATCCTTTACCGCTATATACGCTTAACGGAAACTAAGGTCTATAAGTAGGATACCATTATATAGTAAATAGTAGTAGGTATTAATACTTATCCTAAGTATTTTAAGAAATAGGATAACTATGCTATAATTAATAAGGACGCGTCTATACTAAATATAGTATTCCTACTCTACCGTACGTTTAAGGCTAGTAATGCCACTAGCTTTAATAAGCGGTTATAAGTTATAGATTTATCTAAAGGTTAGTAGTTATTATGCCTTATAGGTGTCCCAGATAGTAACGGAAACCTATATTCTATTATAAACCCTAATATAACTAAATACGCCGAATTCCGCTAATACTTATACTAATTTACGCTTAGTAATAACATAACGCAAAATAATAAGATAGGATTAATACTCGCGGCTAATATAGTTATCGCAGACCTAGCTAAGAAGGCTAATATTATTCTTATAATACCTAATATAGTCTTATAGACTTATATACATTCTATTAGCGCTATATACATAGTTTTCTATAATAAGGCTAGGAAGGCATCTAAGCTAGGTAGTTTTACTAAGTTTACCTAAAGCAGACTATATTTAATCTAGGGAGATCTATAAATCTAGGCTGGCGACCCTATACCTTAGGTTCTCTTTAGTAATATATACTAACTAAAACTAATCATTAATCCCGATTTTAATAATCCGTTCTACTATTAAAAATCCATCTCCCTCTATACGTATCTCCTTGCGGCTAGTGCGGATATAGTATAGTTCTTACTATAATATTAATTTGTTAAAGATATTATATATCTTATAAATGCCGTTTTACTATATAGCTAGCTTTAAATAAGCCTAATAGTTAAGGACTAAGAGCAGTTAAAGCTAGCGGCGAGCTTTTTAAAGGATATACTGCGCTGCAACCACCCTATTGCCTTCCTCGCCATTAATAGTACTATATAGGTAAACAAGCTTAGCTAATTAACGTACAACCTAGCCCACGCTTAACGCGTATTTTAGGTAGCCATAGCGCTAATAGACTTTAGATTTAAGCTATTAGAGGTTAGCCTTACTATTCTATATACAGTCTAACTTACTATCTACTCTATAGCGCTATATGCGCTTAAAGAATAGTGCTACGCCTAGTAAAATAGCAGTAAGTAGCGGGAATTTACACTAGTAGTTAGCGAGATTAACGTCTTTACTATTAACAGCATCTAAGGCGGCTAGGTAGAGTTCTTAGTATATAATATAACAGTTACTAGTCTGCTAAAATTTATCTAGGATATAGTGAGGAACCTTTTTATAATTACTAGACCATAAGTAGGCCTTATTATTATTAGTAGTCCCTAGGTGGTCTATAATTATTATACCGGCAATAAGACCTTTATAAATACCGCGTATTATAAAATTAAGAAGTAGTATAAGGATAATAAGGTATTTATTAACCTTAAGAATCCTAAGCAAAAAGAGCACTTCTAGTAACTTATCGCCCTATTTAACGTTAATAA
Source organism: Cenococcum geophilum 1.58 (assembly GCF_001692895.1). NCBI lineage: Eukaryota > Fungi > Ascomycota > Dothideomycetes > Gloniales > Gloniaceae > Cenococcum > Cenococcum geophilum. Next base: position 1,421,907 of record NW_027137564.1, on the reverse strand, counting down.
AACTATATAGCGTGTTTACCGCTAGCGTATAGCCGATTATACGCCCATTTCATATAGTATAGACATTAACTTTAATATTACTATCCCTAACTTCGCGGGTGTAGTAAATATTAGTAGCATTAGTAATTATACTAAAGCGTAAAATAAGGCTAATAGAGAGGGCGCTAACAATAACGGCTAGGGCGGTACTAGTAATAATAATAAGAATAACAATAATAGAGAGGATATTAGTAGTGTTAGAATATAAGGAGAGTAGTAAGGACAAATATTATAAACTTTACTAGTAGCAAAACCCTTAAATAGAGACACTAGATAGAAGTTAAGAGTAGTAATAGCTATAGGCCTTTAACATTTACAATTTTGCTATAGTACTAGGTAAAATACGGTATATTATAATATTATATATTACAGCTAAATAAGATAAACTCTTAATAATTATAATCTCTAAAATAGATAAGCGCATTATAGTAAAGACAGCTCGATTTATAAAGCCTAATCATCCTAGTTTCTATCCCTTTTAGACTAGTAGTTAATTAATACTAATCCGTAATCTAGATTTTAAGGGGTTGTTTAGTTATAATCTATTACTTTTAAATCTAAACTAAAAGTCTAGTAGAAAGAACGCGTTCCTTCCTAATTTAATACACGTCTATAGCTCTATAGGTTATACGAATATATATAATTTAAAGCCTTTAGATTTAATTAAGAGTTTAAATAAGAAGCTTTAAGCTCCTAATTTAAACTAATGCTAAGACCTTAGTTTAGATTCTGTATATAGTAAAGTTGCTAACTTTTTAGTAACTTTTAGCGTGTTTTTTAGAATATTAAAAATTTATAGCCAAAGTTAAGTTAAACTAGAATTTAACCAAATAGTTACCTTAAAATTAAATTAGAGCTTTAAATTAACTCTATTTTAAAGCCCTTATTCTAATCTAAACTTATAACTAAATATTCTCTAAATACTTAACCAGTTAGATTATAGTCTAGATATCTCGCTAATAACTGCAACTATTATTAATTACTCTCCGTATAGTATAGGCCACCTCTATTTTTACTAAACTATAATAACCTTAAATAGTGTTTGTATTAACTTAATAATACAGGTAAGTTATATCCAGGGGCACGAAATACGTATAGTATTGTATGCTCTTTTGGATGGTGGTAACTGTTAATTCTATTAAGGTAGACTACGTAGTCTATATACTAACGCGCCTCCCCCCTAATTAGTCAGCATATAAGTGGTTAGTGCACTAAACGCGTAACTACGCGTCTAGTATACCACGTACTATAATTATATACTAGCGGCACTTAAAAATAGACCCACTTGTATATAGCCCCCGTAATTGCTTTAATAGAACCGTAGAGCACAAAAGAAATACATAGGAAATCCCTCCTAAGGTGCCTTCTAGGCTGCCTTCCAAACGGTGCTCTAAGTTGGCCGTAAGTCCTACTTACGGTCCGTAAAATAAACCGTACGGCCTTCTAACGAGTCATAAATGAACTATAAGTGCTCCGTTAGTCTCGTTCTACCTATTCTATAACCTTTAGATTAAGCTTATTTATATTAATTAGGGTTTTAAGAGCTTGGCATGGCTTTACCTTAGTTATAGCATTCGCTAGGTTATCTCCGCTACTAATCCATTTAACCTCTATAATCTTACGTCGTTTATAAGCCAAACGTAAGCACATTAGGTCAACTATAAGCCTCTTCTCTTATATCGTACCTAGCTTAACTAGGCAGTTGTAGAGGGACTTTAAATTAGTGTATAAAATTAGGGGTAACTGCTCCAATTATAGGATCTTCTAGATTGTTAATTTAATTACGGCTACTATATTAAAGCTATAGGCTAGTATATATAGTTTAAAAGCTAGTACACTACGGGTTACTTATTTACATTTAATTAAAGACTAATATAGTATATTTACGTCCTAATTACGGTCCGTAAGTACAATTATAAAGCCAATTTGTAATAATAGGTCTCTATTATTAGCGAAGGAGGCGTTTATAAATACTAATACGCTAAGGGAATTTAGGTCTAGTGGTACATAAGTAAGTCCTCTTATTATATTATTAATTTGCTACTAAATACGCTTATTAAGCTGCTTAATATTTTCCTCTTATAGATCTGTTACTTAGGCTGTAAAGAATAAATTATAGGTAGATTTAGGTTAACAGACTATAGTAATATAGGCGCCTCTTGCACGCTATACAACGTATTAGTCCTTTATATTTACAGTCTTATAGGTCTTTTTACGGGAACTAGTAAGGTCTATAGGCTTTACTATAATAAGCCTTAGGTTTTAAGCTTAGCGTTCCTAAGTTAGCTAGATTAAGTTACCCTTTTATATAATTAAACCTCTATTAAACTTAATTAGAGTCTGCTTAGTTAACTACTCTTATAGCTTTAACAGGAACTTAGCTTCTTATAGTTTAATCTCTTTAGCGTCCACAAAAGTCTAGTCCGCTAAAAAGAGGGTATTATCTATTTGGAGTCTAATAATACCAAGGCCGTTTAATGGGGTATATAGGAGGCAGGGGTTATATATTAACTAATCCATCTTAAGTTTACGGACGTAATGCTGGTAATATATCTTAAACTAGTGGTTTTTAGCTTCTAGCACTCTGTAAAGGGGTTTTATAACCTATAAAATTATTTCTAGTTATAAATTAAGCTTAAGGGGTAGTCGTATAAAGATATCCCTACTTAAGTAGGTATTAGACTGCACGTAGGCTTATAAGATATCCTATAAGTAAAGGGCTATAGGTTTAGTTTGCTGTAGTTTAGGTATAAGTATAAGTATAATCCATTAACTAACCCGTTAAATTATAGGCAATTACGTAAAAACTAAGTCCTTTCTTTAGTCGTTATATGCTTGTATAATAAGCCTTAATTTTTTAAAGGCTTTATTAGTACTAGGGTGCTTAATTTTATTAATAAAGTATAAGTTAAATATACGGACGCCTTGCGGAACGTCTCTCTTCATTACAGCTATAAAAATACCCTTTTTAAGTAGTCTATTAATCTCCTTACGTTATAAGTCCGTAAAAAGTGTTTCCTATACTAGAACTAATATATCTATAGGTAGAAGTTGCCTTACGGATATACCTGCAAAGGTTAGGTAATTCTTTATTATAGGGTTCTTAGTTATAGGGTACTTTTAGGGGCGTCCTTAACCGCGCTTTATAGCAGGTTTAATAGGTTTCTAGGGGACTTCTAAAGTAGGCAAAGGTACTTTCAGTTTATCTAGTTCAGCGGGTACTTCTAGTCCATCTGGTTTAACGGCATAGGTATTTTCAGACTAAAAGTAGGGTTTTACGGACGTGCTTCTAAAGTTAGTTGGTCTACTAGGAAGTTATACATAGCACGTTTCGTCTTCTACAGCCAGTAGACAATAAGGTCTAGTCCAGTTACCGCTTTTACGCCATATAAAGACTTTAGAATTAAGCGGGAGGTTATAAACTAAGGTTGTATTAGGTCCGTTACGGTAATATAGGGCGCTATTAATAGCTTATTTGGCCCGTAATTTAACTATTTTAGCTATTGCCTTCCGTATTGCAGCTACTTATTCTATAATAGATGGGGTAGAAGGGCCTAGGTTGCTTACCCTTAGGTAAGCTCTATAAACTAAGAGGGTAGATACTAGTCCGTTAGGGCTAGCGGTGTCGTTAATAGCTTTTATAGCCATCTATAAAGCCAGTTCCTTTTAAATGTCCTTATACTCGTCTATAATAATCTAGTAAGCTCTCCGTAAAGCTAGATAAGCTTACTTAATAAGTCTAACGGACTAGTACGCCTTAACTAGAACAGCTTTTATTAAAATAGCCATAGCTATAGCGTACTGTTAGAATTCCTTACTAATAAAGTTCCTACCGGCGTTGTAGGTAATATACTTTAGGGGTCTAACGTATATATTAATCTAGCAGGTCTATAAAATATCCTAAGTGTATTTTACGGATATATTTTATAACTAACAGACGGCTTAATAGCGGGTTGTCTTGTCAATTATATATAATACTAGGCTACCGTTAATGTATATAATATCTACATATACTAAGTAGTTAAAATTAAGGTCTTTATAAAGAGTAAACTTAAATTAGCTTAGGGAATATCTATATTTCTAGCAGAAAGAGCAGTATTTAGTTAGGTGGTAATTACCTTCTTATTAACGTTATTATATCTAGAGCGTTTAAGGACTCTATATAGCTTTTTGGCTAATAGGTGGCCGAAACGGCGGTATAGGCGGTGGATTTCAGTACTGGTAAGGTAGCACGGGTTATAGTTAAAAGATTCCTAAATATAGGTCTATAAAGTCTCTCCCTATATAAGGAACGGGTGTCCAAATTATTATATAATTAGTAGGGTAATATGCTTACTTCCTAGGGTAGTTACGGGGCTAATTAGGGTGTCTATAATATTATTATAATAAACCTATAACTTATCTATATCCGCAAGATAGAGTAGAAAAGGGGTGTCCGCTTTTACTATGTGGAAGTTAACTAGGCTAATTAGGGTCTTAACTACAACTAATCTAATTAATGCGGTTGAGCTAATGCCGAATTAGACGTTTACGGCCCCAGTTTATATAGTATTAATATCTATATTATTATTTATAGTGGTCTTATATGCAAGGTATTATCTATAACCTATAATAGACTTCTTAGAGGCACCTATATCAATTATAACGCTATAGAATTCTTTAGGGGTATAGCGTTTTGTGGTAATATATATAAATAGGTCCTATTTACGGTCCGTAACGTCTATAATAGATCTAACGGGTGTACTTATAGGCTAGTTTTTAGGTGTAATTAAGTATATAAAGGAGCAGTTAGCTAATATAGTTATAATATTAAAGGCTTAGCCGTCCATAAAAGGTTTAAAAGTAGTTAGGAATGTCTCTAAGGTCTCTTATTTCTAAGTATTTAAGTTAAAGTTAATTATAAGGGCTTCTATTAACTCATTAAGAGACTCCTCTACTTCCTCTCCTTTATAGTTTAAGATAAACTAGTTAATCCAATTATTAAATCTCTTCTTAAACTTATTATGTTCTTTTTAGGTATACCTTATAGACTAATATCCTTCCTTACTGCACATAAAGCACTTCTAGCTGGTTTATTTATAGGGGTATACTTTTATACGGGAGTTGCTGTGGGGGTTATAAGTAGGACTTAGTTAGTATAGGTGCTACTAGCGGTAGCGGCGGTCCGTAAAGTAGGCATCTAAGTTAGTTTACGGGTTTTATAGGTCTATAATAAAAAAACTTTCACCACACATGCAACCTTACCAAAAGGTAGCGCCGCACTTCAAAACTTACGCATACCCATCTTACCACCAAAAACAATCGATTTTCTAACTTTTAAGACCCAATTCCTACTGCCTAGCGAGCTATAGGTGGATTTAATTGTCGTTTTACCCCCTTTCCCCCAATAGAAAATTCTTCTTAGGGGTGGTCCTAGCTTGTAAGCGAGGCACGGACAGGAACACTAAAACTACTACTACTACTACTACCACCAATACTAGGGGTCTAGTATTACTACTACCTTTAAACCTAATCTCCCCAGAAATCCTCCAGTAGGATTAGTAAGGAAAAAGGGTATAAGGATAGTAGAAACTAGTAAACTCCCCCTATAAGATGCCAAGGCCTAGTAAGCCTAAAAAGAAACCTCCTATAGAAATAAGCGATGAAGAGTCTATATCTACCCCCTCTCCCCCTTCTTCTTCTCCTGGCCTATTTAGGACAGGAGAAAAAAGAGGATATCCTTAGTCTTCTCCTGAAAAAGAAAACCAAAAACCTATAAAAAAGATAATAAAACCAATAACTACTACGGCTGATATGCCTAGTATACCTCTCTCTTCCCTTTCTCTAGAAGAATATCTAGCTAGTATACTTAGTACACCTCCCTCTTCCCTTTCTCTAGGACAACTTCTACTTAAGGCTTTAAAAAGCCTAATCTAGGCCTATAATAAGCTAAAAGGAGAAGAAAAAAAAGAATAAATTAGATAGCTAGTGGACTATACACAAAGTATCCTAATAGGAGAAAACCCCTTTGTAAAAGAAAAAGAAGAAAAAGAAGAGACAAAAGATATCCTAAATGGACTAATAGAAGAAGTAAGAGCTCTCCGTAAGGAGGTAGCCCCTATAAAGGAAACTTACGCAGAGAGACTAAAAAGGGGCCTCCCTTCTTCGTCCTCTTTACCCTCCTTATCACCATCTTCTACCCCTTCTCCTTTTAGTAGGAGTTCTACCTCTACTAGAAGTAAGAAAAAGCAGCTATAAAAAAGGAAGTTAGTCCTAATTACGGACAAAAAGGACTAACCTCTAGATACCTTCTCTATATGAAATAAAGTCAATCAACTATTTGCATTAAAACTGTAAGTAGAAAAGCTAGTTTTAGCGTCTATAGCTAGAACTAAAGGAAAACAAAATATTCTCCTTACTACTACAGAAGAGTATAATGTAGATTTCCTAGTTAAATACAAGGAGATCTAGCAAAACTACTTTACCTTCTAAAGAGAACAAAAACTAGAACTATGGGTTTAAGTTATAGCCCATAGGGTTCCTACCCTACCTTTTCTAGGAGAGGGAGGCTCTAAGCTTCTAAAAGAAGAAATTGAGACCTTTAATTCTATAGGGATACAAGGTCTACCTAGATGGATCTTATCTAGGGAAAAAAGATATAATCTAGAAACTCGATTTGGCTCTATAGTCTTTGCTATAGAGAATAAAGAGAAAAGACAAGAAATCCTTAAGCAAAAAGAGATTCTAATTGCAGGTGCAGCTGCTAAGGTAGTAAAACACCTAAAAGTCTCTGCTACTACGCAGTGTACTAGCTGCCAAAAATTCGGCTATATAGGAGATAGATGCTCTAATAGGGCCTGTAGATTTTGTGCGGCTGTACATCTATCTAAAGACCACTGCTGTTCTACCTGTTTAATATCCGGTAGACCTTGCAAGCATACTACCCCTCTTTGCATTAATTGTAAAGAAAAACACTTTGCGGATAGTAAGGACTGCGAGACTCTTAAAGCAGCTAAACTAGTACACTATACTAGTGTAGAAGATATAGAAGAATAGAAAAAACAAATAGGATCCTAGAAGGAGGCAACTTCTACTAGGCTCTTATAAAAAGACTATAGAGAGTAAAAGGATAGGAAAAAATTGTAAAAGGATAGGGAGAGGTGTTAGGATTTCTTATGGTTTTTCTACTATTCTCTTATTACCAAATAGTTGTGGTAACTTAGTATTTTACTAGGAAGCTATAAACCCCTAGTCTAGGGGTTTATAAACTAGGAGGATATAGCTACTAGTATATGTTAAGCTGCCTAGAAAGGATTTATGTATATAGAACTATAGCGCCATAGCCTAGAGGCTGCATGCGCAGTATTGTACGTAGTATAATACAAACGGATATAAAAAAAAATAAAAAAAAAGGTCTATAATAAAGGCTTAAGTACTGCCTAGCGGGTTTAAAACTTTATATATTATAATAGAGAACTATAAATCGTTAGTAAGGCCAGTTAAGGTATCTGTAGGCTTATAATAGGCGTATTTATAGGGTTCCACTTCCTAGTAGGCTGTAATAAGTTTGTTATATAAAAAGTCGTCTATTTAAAGCTTAGTATTAAGGCCATACTATAGATGCCAAAGGTCTTTAATAAGAATTTACAGGCACTCTATAGTCGATTTTTTGGTATTCTTATTAATTACGGTCCGTAACTTAATCGCATTCCATTATATAAGGATATTACACTTATATTCTAGCCCTTTAAAGTAGTTGCGTATAGCTTTATATAGCTTATTAAAGGGAACACCAAGGGGGTTACTCTTAAGGTTAGTATAATAGTGGTTAAGGGCTAGGCCGCGTAGTATAGTAGAATAGGCTTAGCTAAACTCCTATTTAGAAATATTAGCCTTCTAACAGAGGTCCGTAAAGATAGTTAGTTTAAAGTTAAAGTTATTATTTTTACTGCTATACTTAGATTCGTCGGTATAGAGCTTAGCTAGGTTAGCTAGCTCCTTACCGTAGGTCTTTACTTAAATAGTTTGCGGATCTATAACTTAAGTAACGAAAGGGTTTTAGTCTATATTTTAGTTTACGGGGGTATTACGGTCCGTAACTTAAGTACTAGGTATACTTTAGCCTATAAGATTAATTCTAAGATCTCTTTAATCTATAGGACAAATTTAGTTAAATGGGTTATTAATAAAACTAGAGATCCTATTAAGTTTAAAGGAGGTAAAGAGTTCGCTAGTTTTAATATAGTCTAAAATCTACTCTTTAGTCTATTCCGTTTAGTCCTCCTTATATAGTATATTATATAAAAACCGTATAATAGTAACTCGCCTATCCTTTTTAACCCATACACCTTAGTTGCGTAGGAGGGTTTGTAGGTTATAGGTAGCTATAAGGTTGCAAGTCTTAAAGATAGCTTCTATAAAGTCCGTAAAGTCTTCCTTATATTATTCCTATAGATCGTTATTTAGAAGCTTAAAGTGTCTATATTTAAGGATTTAAAAATTAATATAGTCGTTAACGCCGTTTATAGACGTGAGGTCAACTCCCTAACTCCACTTCTTTTAACCTTCGTCAATTTGCTTGCTTATATCTGCTATATTATATAGCGTAGTATATCTATATAAGCTGTAACGGGTAGTAGTAGCTTATAGCGGGTAGAGGAGGTCTTATAACGGTCTGTAAAATTAATTAACGGGTCCGTAATAGTTTGAGAGGTCTTATAATAGTCTATAAAGGTAATTAATAGGTCCGTAATGGTTTATAGGAGGGTAAGAGGTTCCGTAAAGGTCTATATTCGTGTCTATAAACTTCTAGTAAACCGTACTAAGACTTAAATAAGTATATAGAGTTGGTAATAGTCCGTAATTCCTAACTTCCGACCTTCTAGCAGGTCGTACTAGGATTTAAATAGGTAGTCGCTATTGTGTATCGCTTAGGGGGAGGTGTCAAGTAATTACTAATCTGTGCGCGCTCACTAATCAGTGTTTATATCAACTTAATAATACAGGTAAGTCATATCTAGGGGCACGAAATACGTATAGTATCGTATGCTCTTTTAGATGGTAGTAACTGTCGATTCTATTAAGGTAGACTACGTAGTCTATACTAACGCACCTCCCCCCTAATTAGTTAATATATAAGTGGTTAGTGCACCAAACGCGTAACTACGCGTCTGGTATGCTACGTGCTATAATTATACAAATAGGATCTAATCCTTTTCTTACTATAGCTGCTACTAAGGCAACGTAACCTAACGCCCTCTCCTGCTTATATTAGGTATGCTATTCCTAATATTAGTACACTATTACTATATTTTAAGAAACTTATCGCTAATACTATAGGCCCTTAAAATAATACCTATCCCACTATACTAGCTACTAGCTAGTAAAACACAGGACAAATATAATGTCTATATAGTTGCCCCTAATATAAAAGCCTATAGTAAAGGTAATTTACTATATTACGTCTAGATAACCTAAAATTATATATATAGGTAATAATTTTAAGGCTTCCTAGTGCGATAGGAGGTCTTACTATAAGACAAACTTAACTAAAGTCACTATCTCTACGTAGATTAGATTAACTATAATTAATTAATACCTTTTAGCCCGCCTAGTAAAACGTATCACGCTAGAGATAGGGTTAGATAAACATTAGTAATATATTATAATTACAACGGACACCTATATACTATCTCTACGGATAGCCGTAAATATAACCTAGCCTACTCTATAATAAACTGCCCTTAATAGAGCAGCCCTTAAGGCCCTATTGTTTTAAATAGGTATAGTCTCTATATAGGCGGCCTATATCTACTCCTTATTATAATCTACCTTAGCCTTTAAAAACATCTTAACTAGTAGCTAATATTTAACTATATATAGGTCTTAAGGCGTATTAAATAGTGACACTAAACTTAAGGCTACATCTATACTTAGAACTAAGTTTATACTATCTAGTTTGTAGTATAATAAGTCATTTAAGATTATAGCCGCAGTTTTGCGTATAGTTAAGCTAGGATAAACTCTACAGGTTTACGGTAGCCGTATACCCCCTTTCCATATCTACTATATAGTTAATACTAGGCCACCCTAGCACCTTTATCTTTTTATATATATTTAACTATATACGGGCTAGCATATTTTGTATAGCCTTATATACCTATAGCGCTAGTACCTTCTTATATTCTACTACCTAATAGATAACTTTCTAGATTACCTACTTCCGTAGTAAATTATTTAGTTATCCACAAAATAAAACGTATAGAATGCCGTCCTTAATAATAACCTACTTAAAAGTCTGCTTAATAGTATTAAGTCTCTCCGCAGTAATGCCTAAGCTAGTAATAAGCTATATATCTTTTTACGGGTCTATAGCGCTTATAGAGTTATACCACACTATATTTACGGTATACCGCTATTATATATCGCGTCCTATTATAAAAAATAGTCTAGCATCCTAAGTAGGGAATAGTGGTGTTTAAAATCCTATACTTAGTATAACAGAGAGGCGGCGCGACGTTAGTAATAAGTAGAGTCTTCTAGCCTAATATAACGCGATTTAGTATAAATTAGCGTAAAATATAACGGGTTGCGCTATCTAGCGCGTTAGTGTCTATAGACATTACTATACTCTTACTATACTCCTCCTATCTTAACTGGCTTATAATATAGCATAAGCTATAAATACTACTTCAAACATACGGTTCCATATAGATATTATTTTTAGCCCCCTTCTAACTAAACTATAGTAAATTATAGCTTAATACAGCAATTTATAAATAAGCTCTATCTAGCGGTAATATAAAAAGTACGGGACTAAAGTAAAAAGCATAGGCGGTCTAATCTATTATAAATAATATTATCTAAGATAATAGAAATAGAAAAAGGGTAGATATAAGGGCGTTAATATTAAAGAGACAAACAATAATATACCCTTACGCTATTAAAGCTTAAAGGAGTATTAGACAGCCTATTATAGGGCTAAGCTAGAGTAATATAATAAGTGGCCACTTATACAATATATAGACAATAATGCACTATTATACTATTAAACCTTAGAAGGGTATTATACAACTAATTATAAGGCCGAATTAGAGTAAGGTAATAAGTAGCCACCTATATAAGCTCTAGGCGATAATATTATCAATAAGCTAAATAATAGAGCTGCGGATGTATACTATAATAATAATTCCGTAATATTTAATAGGGTGTATAACCTAGCAATAGTTAAGACTAATTAGTAAACTTTAACTGTAATATCTACAGACGTCTTTCGGATTAAAATATTTAAAGAGGCTACTAGCCGCGTTATAGGAAAGCCTCTAGGACGGAACTAAGGAAATTTATAAACTATAGACAATACTGCGGTAGTATGCAATATTATACCGCGTATTAAGCGTACTAGTAGTACACTAGATAAGATACCTCCCCTATTTTATCTATTTAGTAGTAAGGCAGAATATATATAGGTCTTATAGTAGGTAAGCTATAGAACTTTTAACCGCGCTATTAATAAGTAGTTTAACGATATTAGGCTTTAGGAAGTATTTACTAACTATTTTTCTTACCAGAGTACTAATAATATTAAAGTAAAACTACTTTTAAAACAGATATAATCTAAGAGTAATTAACCGTAGTAAATTAAAACAATTATAACTATAGGGGACTAGTAGCTACTAGTATATTACTAAAATACTCTAAAGATCGTATCCTTCCTTATTAGTTACGGCCCTTTCTAAAGAGATAACTTTCTCGCTAGTAAGGTAGTACTTATTAGTAGAAACAAGAATATATAATAAGCTTAACATAGTAGACTAGTAGTAGGAGACATAAGAGTAGCTACCGCTTGGCGTAACTATAGTGCTAATTATATTAGCTAGTAATAAGACCTAACTAATACAATACGCCGGCGGCAAGAAAGCATAGCCGCTTTATATTTTAATTAAAAATATTAAACTACGCGTTTAATAATCCGTAAATTAACTAGCCCTATTATTACTTATATACCTCCTAGTCGATATACCTAGCAACTAAATAATATAACTAGTGGTGCAATATAAGACCCTTATAGCTATCCTTAAACGTATACTTTAGCAATAACCCTACTACTAGTACAATTATGCTAATAATGCCTATAGTATTAGAGAAAGCTAGTAAAAAAGGAGTATATCTCCTATACGCAGATGGCCAGAATTAACACTACTTTTTACTTCTAGCTATATTTATAGCTAATTACAAAAAATAGGTTATGCTTATAGGTATTAAAAGTGGCTGTAAATATTCGACTTATTATATATATATACATAAACGGTATAATTTAATAACTGCCATCTAGCGACCGTGGCCGTTCTATATATATTAATTAATAAAAGACCAAATATAAATATAGTAGGAAGGTTGCGATACTAATAAAAAGGATAACTTAGATTATATTTAGCCGTTCCGCAACTTTATATAGGGCTATAATCTATCTAATATTGTTTGTATCAACCTAATAATACAGGTAAGTCATATCCAGGGGCACGAAATACGTATAGGATCGTATGCTCTTTTGGATAGTAGTGACTGTCAATTCTATTAAGGTAGACTACGTGGTCTATATACTGACGCGCCTCCCCCCCCTAATTAGTTAGTATATAAGTGGTTAGTGCACCAAACGCGTAAGTACGCGTTTGGTACAACAGGTGCTATAATTATATACTGGTGGTACTTAAAGATAGACCCACTTGTATATAACCTCCGTAATTGCTTTTAATAGAACCGTAAAACACAAAAGAAATACATAGGAAATCCCTCCCGAGGTGCCTTCTAGGCTGCCTTCCAAACGGTGCTTTAAGCTGGCCGTAAGTCCTACTTACGGCCCGTAAAATGAACCGTAAGTGCTCCGTTAGTCACGTTCCACCCATTCTATAACCTTTAGATTAAGCTTATTTATGTTAATTAGGGTTTTTAGAGCTTAATACGGCTTTGCCTTAGTTATAGCGTCCGCTAAGTTATCTCCGCTGCTAATCCATTTAACCTCCATAATCTCACGTTGTTCGTAGGCCTAATGTAAGCACATTAGGTCGACTATAAGCCTCTTCTCTTATATCGTACCTAGTTTAACTATACAGTCGTAGAGGGACTTTAAATCGGTATATAGAACTAGGGGTAATTACTCCAATTATAGGATCTTCTGGATTGTTAACTTAATTACGGCTCCTATATTAAAGCTATAAGCTAGTACGTATAGCTTAGAAGCTAGTATACTACGGGTTACTCATTTGCACTTAATTAAAGACTACTACGGTATATTTGCGTCCTAATTACAGTCCGTAAGTACAATTACGAAGCCGATTTGCGATAATAGGTCTCTATTATTGGTAAAGGAGGCGTCCGTAAATACTAGTACGCTAAGGGAATTTAGGTCTAGTGGTATATAAGTAAGTCCTCTTATTACATTATTAATTTGCCACTAAATACGCTTATTAAGCTACTTAATATTTTCTTCTTATAGATCTGTTACCTAGGCCGTAAAGAATAAATTATAGATAGATTTAGGTTAACAGACTGTGGTAATATAGGCGCCTCTTACACACTATATAACGTATTAGTCCTTTGTATTTACGGTTTTATAAGTCTCTCCGCGGGAACTGGTGAGGTCCGTAGGCTTTACTATAACGAGCCTTAGGTTTTAAGCTTAGCGTTCCTAAGTTAGCTAGATTAGGTTGCCCTTTTATATAATTAAGCCTCTATTAAACTTAATTACAGTCTGCTTAGTTAACTACTCTCGCGGCTTTGCTAAGAACTTTACCTCTTATAGTTTAGTCTCTTTAGCGTCCGTAAAAGTCCGGTCTACTAAAAAGAGGGTATTATCTATTTAGAGTCTAATAATACCAAGGCCGTTTAATAGGGTATATAGAAGGCAGGGGTTGTAGGTCAACTATTCTATTTTAAGTTTACTAATGTAATACTAGTAATACGTTTTAAACCAGTGGTTTCCAGCTTCTAGCACTCCATAAAGGGGTTTTATAACCCATAAAATTATTCCTAGTTGCGAATTAAGCTTAAGGGGTAGTCGTATAAAGATGTCCCTACTTAAGTAGGTATTAGACTGCACGTAGGCTTATAAAATATCCCGTAAGTAAAGGGCTATAGGTTTAGTTTGCTATAGTCTAGGCGTAAGTATAAGTATAATCCGTTAACTAACCTGTTATATTATAGGCGGTTATATAAGAACTAAGTCCTTTCCCTAGTCGTTATAAGCTTATACAACAAGCCTTGATTTTTTAAAGGCTTTATTAGTACTAAGGTGCTTAATTTTGTTAATAAAGCGTAAGTTAAATATACGGACGCCTTACGGAACGTCTCTCTCCGTTATAGCCGTAAAAATACCCTTTTTAAGTAGTCCATTAATCTCCTTACGTTATAAGTCCATAAAAAGTGTTTCCTATACTAGAACTAATATATCTATAGGCGGGGATTGCCTTACGGACGTGCCTGCGAAGGTTAAGTAATTCTTTATTACGGGGTACTTTTAGGGGCGTCCTTAACCACGCTTTACGGTGGGTTTAGTAGGTTTAGTAAGTTCCTAGGGGGCTTCTAAAGTAGGCGGGGGTATTTCTAAAATAGGTGGGGGTACTTCTAGTTCGTCTAGTTCAGCGGGTGCTTCCTATTTGTCTAGTTTGGCGTTACGGGTGTTTTTGGACCAAAAGTAGGGTTTTACAAACGTGCTTCTAAAGCTAGTTGGTCCGCTAGGAAGTTATACGCAACACATTTCGTCTTCTATAGCTAGTAAACAATAAGGTCCAGTTTAATTGCCGCTTTTACGCCATACAAGGACTTTAGAATTAAGCGGGAGGTTATAAACTAAGGTTATATTAGGTCCGTTGCAGTAATATAGGGCACTATTAACAGCTTATTTAGCCCGTAATTTAACTATTTCGGCCATTGCCTTCTATATTGCAGCTACTCGTTCCGTAATAAACGGGGCAGGAGGGCCTAGGTTGCTTATCCTTAGGTAGGCTCCATAAACCAAAAGGGTAGGTACTAGTCCGTTAGGGCCAGCGGTGTTATTAATAGCTTTTACAGCCATTTATAGAGCCAGTTCCTTTTAAATGTCTTTATATTCGTCTATAATAATCTAGTAAGCTCTCCGTAAAGCTAGATAAGCTTGCTTAATAAGCCTAACGGACTAATACGCCTTAACTAGAACAGCTTTTATTAAAATAGCTATGGCCGTAGCGCACTATTAGAATTCCTTGCTAATAAAGTTCCTACCGGCATTATAGATAATATACTTAGGGGGTTTAACGTATATATTAATCCAGCAGGTCCATAAAATATCCTAAGTATATTTTACGGATATATTTTGCAACTAACAGGCGGCTTAGTAGCGGGTTACCTCGTTAATTATATATAATACTAGGCTGCTGTTAATATATATAATATCTACGTACACTAAGTAGTTAAAATTAAGGTCTTTATAAAGAGTAAACTTAAATCGGCCTAGGGAACGTCCGTATTTCTAGCAGAAGGAGCAGTATTTAGTTAGGTAGTTAATTACCTTCCTATTAACGTTGTAGTGTCTAGAGCGTTTAAGGACTCTATATAGCTTTTCGGCTAACAAGTGGCCGAAACGGCAGTATAGGCGGTAGATTTTAGTACTAGTAAGGTAGCACAGGTTATAGTTAAAAGATTTCTAAATATAGGTCTGTAAAGTCTCTCCCTATATAAGGAACGGGTGTCTAAATCGTCATATAATTGGTAGGGTAATATGCTTACTTCCTAGGGTAGTTATAGGGCCAATTATGGTGTCTATAACATTATTGTAGTAAACCTATAACCTATCTATATCCGCAAAACAGAGTAGAAAAGGGGTATCCGCTTTTACTACGTGGAAGTTAACTAGGCTAATTAGGGTCTTAACTGCAACTAATCCAATTAATATAGTTAAGCCGATGCCGAATTAGACGTTTACGGCCCTAGTTTACATAGTATTAATATCCGTATTGTTATTTGTAGTAGTCTTATATATAAGGTATTATCCATAACCTATAGTAGACTTCTTAAAGGTACCTATATTAATTATAATACCATAGAATTCCTTAGGGGTATAGCGTTCTGTAGTAATATATGTAAATAAGTCCTATTTATAGTCCGTAACGTCCGTAACGGGGGTACTTATAGATTAGTTTTTAGGCGCAATTAAGTGTATAAAGGAACGGTCGGCTAATACGGTTGTAATATTAAAGGCTTAGCTATCCATAAAAGGTCTAAAAGTAGTTAGGAACGTCTCTAAGGTCTCCTGTTTCTAAGTATCTAAGTTAAAGTTAATTATAAGGGCTTCTATTAACTCGTTAAGAGACTCCTCCACTTCCTTTCCTTCGTAGTCTAAAATAAACTAGTTAATCCGATTATTAAATTTCTTCTTAAACTTATTATGTTCTTCCTAGGTATACCTTATAAACTAATATCCTTTCTTACCGTATATAAAGCACTTCTAGCTAGTTTATCTATAGGGGTATGCTTTTGTACGGGAGTTGCTATAGGGGTTATGGGTAGGACTTAATCGGTACAGGTGCTACTAGCGGTAGCGGCGGTCCTTAAAGTAGGCATCTAAGTCAGTTTATAGGTTTTGTAGGTCCGTAATAAAGGCTTAAGTACTATCTAGCGGATTTAAAACTTCGTATATTGTAATAAAGGACCGTAAATCATTAATAAGGCCAGTTAAGGTGTCTGCAGGCTTATAATAGGTATATTTATAGGGTTCTACTTCCTAGTAAGCCGTAATAAGTTTATTATATAGAAAGTCGTCTATTTAAAGCTTAATATTAAGGCCGTGCTATAGGTGCCGAAGGTCTTTAATAAGAATTTGCAGGCACTCTACAGTCGATTTTTCGGTATTCTTATCAATTACGGTCCGTAACTTAATCGCATTTCATTGGGTAAGGATATTACGCTTATATTCCAGCCCTTTAAAGTAGTTATGTGTAGCTTTATATAGCTTATTAAAGGGAGCACCAAGGGGGTTACTTTTAAGGTTAGTGTAGTAGTAGTCAAGTTCTAGGCCGCGCAGCATAGTAGAGTAGGCTTGGCTAAACTCTTATTTAGGAATGTTAGCCTTCTGGCAAAGGTCCGTAAAGATAGTTAGTTTAAAGTTAAAATTATCGTTTTCACCGCTGTACTTCAATTCGCCGGTATAGAGCTTAGCTAGGTTAGCCAGCTCCTTACTATAGGTCTTTACTTAGGTGGGTTGCGGATCTGTAACTTAGACAGCGGCGGGAAGGTTTTAGTCCGTATTTTAGGTTACAGGGGTATTGCGGTCCGTAGCGTAGTCCGTAACTTAAGAGTAGGGTATATTTTAGCCAGCGAGGTTAATTCTAAAGCCGCTTAGGTTTATAGGGCGAATTTAGTTAAGTGGGTCAGGTATAAGGCTAGCGATCCTATTAAGTTTGGAAGAAGCAAAGAGTTCTTTAGTAGCTTTAACCTAGTCTAGGATTTCCTCTTTAGTCTATTCTATTTGGTCCTTCTTATATATTATATTGTATAAAGACTATACAACAGTAACTCGTTTATCCCTTTTAACCCATACGCCTTAGTGACGTAAAAGGGTTCGTAGGTTACGGATAGTAGTAGGGTTGCAGGCCTTAAAAATAGCTTCCGTAAATTCCGCAAAGTCTTCCTAGTATTGCTCCTATAGGTCGTCATTTATAAGCTTAAAATATTTATATTTAAGAACTTTAAATTTAATATAGTTGTTAACATCGGTTATAGACATAAGGTCGACTCCCTACCTCCACTTTTCTTAGCCTTTATTAACTTGCTTCCTTAGGTCTGCCATACTGTATAGTATAGTATAGTACATAGTAAGTGGAAGAGGTTTTATAGCGGTCCGTAAAATCGATTAATAGGTCCGTAACGGTTTGCAGGAGGGTAGGGGGTTTCCGTAAGGTCTTATAACGGTCCGTAAAGGCAATTAGCAGGTCCGTAGTAGTTTGTAGGAGGGTAAAAGGTTCCGTAAAGGTCTGTATTCGCGTTTATAAACTTCCGGTAAACCGTACTAAGACTTAAATAAGTATATAGAGTTATTAATAAGTCCGTAATCCCTAACTTCTGACCTTTTAGTAGGTCGTACTAGGATTCTAAACAGGTAGTCGCTGTCATATATATCGCTTAGGGGGAGGTATTAAGTAATTGCTAATCTGTGCGCGCTTACTAATTAGTGTTTGTATTAACCTAATAATATAGGTAAGTTATATCCAGGGGCACGAAATACGTATAGTATCGTATGCTCTTTTGGATAGTGGTAACTGTCAATTCTATTAATATAGACTACGTGGTCTATATACTGACGCGCCTCCCCCCCTAATTAGTTAGTATATAAGTAGTTGGTGCACCAAACGCGTAAGTACGCGTTTGGTATAATAGGTGCTGTAATTATACAAATATCTATAAGATAATAGCGCCTAATTTCCTACATTAAGTGCTTAAAGGCCTTACTAGTAAATATCTTATATACTAGATTAAAGGGCTTATATAAAGCAAAATACAAGCCGGAAAATATTAGGGCCTTAATATCCTATACACAGATAGTTACGGCTAGGAGATATTAAATATTAATATACTTATTACTACCTGCTTTATATAGGTAAAACAATTTACTAATATAATAGTATAGGATAGTTGGGCAAATATCGGCTAATAGATAGGAAAGATATATAAATCTCTGTTATAATAATTAGTCCCTGCTATAGCACCCTTACTAAAATAGAATAAAGGCGCTATACTATTTATCCGGGCGTTTATAGACTTTACTATACTATCTTAATATATATTATATAATAAATCAACTATTTAGTACCTAACAGCAGCTATTTATAGAATAGATAAGATAAAGGATATATTCCTTCCGTTTTAACTAAGCAAAGTAGGACTACCACACTTTAATATTCCTAAGCTATATACTATTACCTACTATCTAAAGAGTATTTAGTAACTAAGAGCAATTAGAGGTATAGATATAGAGTATTTAGAGTAAGTATATAAGCTATAGAAGGTATTTTACTATAAGACTAATAAACGGAACAACTATAAAGAGTAGATGCTATAATATAACACTATGCTTTAGAACAAACTTAAGCTATAGGCGTTAACTAATATAATTAATATAGTAGACCTAATAAGCGTAATATAGATAATATAACTAGGCCCTACAGTTAATATATGCGTATATCACTCGTATATATAGAACTTTAACAACTATATAACTTAGATACTTTAAGACCGGAGAATTAATATATCTATTTAGCGTATGGTTAAGGAGGTACAGCGCTAAATAAAGATTACTAACCTTATATCTAAACTAGCCCCCTTTATAAGGGAATACTGTAAGTAGATTAACGGAATCTGGTAAATAGACTAGGACGTTAACTAACTAGAGGCCAATAACAATTAGGTATTAAAGATGCCCTTAAGCATCTATTACAGCGTTATATGCTATATTCGCTTTAGGAAGGACGCTACTAACACTAATAAGCTTAATAAGGTGTTTGCTTAATATACCCCATTATAGGCTAATACTAGAGCCCCCCGCTATAATACTATAATAGTATAAGAATATAAGCGGGCAAATAACAGCCTCTATAGCAATAAAGTAGGGAGGCTTTATCTACTACTTATAATCTAGGATACTAGGTAATTAGATAGTAAGGGCAAATACCTAAAATATGCCGGTGCATTAGTAGAGACCCTTTAAGTTTATAATAGTAGTAAGATTAACGTAAAAACTAAAATACTTAGAGTATAGAGTATAAAGCTATTTAATAGTAGGACGAAACGTATGCTAGATACCCTCTAGATATATAATATTAACCATATCGCGAGGCCTATCTTACTTATACTAATAGATATTAATATTATAAACTATTTCTTTATAAATAACTATAGCGATTAGGATATATATAATACTATATATAATAAAGATTTTAAGCAAATAAATAGAGTATAGGTTAATATATATATAAGGAAATAGGCTCGCACTAGGCGGTAAATAAATATAACTTAGCTAAAATAGTAGTAAGTTATAACTAGCGGCGCCGGATTATAATAAAGGGGTAAATTACTGTAACTATAATAAACTAGAATATAATACTACTATATATTACCCTCTACACGCTAGCTACCCTTTATATCCTATATACTATACTATTTACCTTAAGAGTAGGTAAATATCGCGAGGAACTAGGCTTCTATATAGTATAGAAAAAAATATTATATAAAGTAAAACCCTACACTATAGCAAGGCAATTTAATTGCCCCGTTATAAAGCTTAATAAATAGTTAGGCCGCCCTCCTAACTTATTATTATAAGTTTGTTAAAGCTCCTTTTTATATACTTAGTAAGAAATGCCTAATTTATATTATAAAAGTTAACTAGGTTATTGTTTAAAGCATATTAGGTATAAGACTCTAAAATATTTAGCATTTTTTAGAGAAGTAAGGTGTATATAAAAGCTAAATAGTTCTACTAAACTAATATACTTATCCTCTACCTATCCCGTAGAAAAGTAAATAAAGATACTATAAGTTAAGCAGTAGCTCCTAAGATAATCTAGATTTTAAAGGGGATAATATTAGGCTTTATACCGTAACTATCTCTATTAAAAGGTAAGGCTATTATTAATGTGCTATAGTACAACCTATTATTATTAATTTTAATAACATTATTCTAACGGATAGTTCTATTCTTATTAGATAAAAGCCTATAAACCCTAAGCAACCCTAAGATATCTAAAACCTATACTTAAAAGAAACGCATATATTACTTAAATAAATAACCACTATAAGATAACTTTAAATAACATAAAAAGCAGCTACTTAGCCTAGTTAATATAAAGATATATAGTATTACTTAGATACGTTTTATTATATAAGTTATTTAACTTTTAATAAAAAATGGAAATTTTTTTTTTTGCATTTTTTCAATTTTTTGTTAAAAGTTAAATAACTTCTATAATTTATAAGTAATATATATAAAAAAAATTATATAATATACTATATCTAATGCGCTATCTAAATATAAATTTTTTTTTTAATAATATATAATATATAGCTGTTTAGATGCTGCTTAATGCCTATGGTCTGTTTTTGATACGGCGAAGTGCGGCGAAGTGCAGTGAGGTGCTCGCTAAATGCTGGTAAATTTTTTCCTGACGTAAGAGCTTAGATTAATATAGAATATAAAACGGAGGCTTAAGGGTAGTATATTGAAACGGTGCTAAGAACCTTATTTTAACTACCGTATATAGTATAGGCTAATCTCCTATAGAGCCTTTTTCAGCGTTCCTATTAACAGTAGTCGCTCTTAAGCTAGCTTCTACATATAGGCAACTGGCAGCTATTAAAGCACTAAAACACTATACGTTTAACCACTATACCTTCTTAAAGTAAGAAATAGCGAAATATAGATCTAGCCTCTAGCTTAGACTCTAAACTAGGCAAGCCGTCTTATTCTAAGCCAGCTTTAGACTTAGATTTAAGCTCTAACTCTAAAGCTAGGGAAGACGCCGATTCTAAGGGGGAATATTTATAGTAGAGGATTGCGTATTATAAGGACTAAGAAAGGGCGAAGTTAAAATAAAAGCTCTAGTCTACTTCTCTTATTAAGCGTAAGTTCTAAAATTAAAAAAAGTTCGTTTATATTTAAACCAAAATTCACCTTATAATACTAACGATTTATACTTAGGTTCTGCTTAAAAGTTAAGTCTAACCCAACTAAGGCCCTTTATTGGTGCGTGGCTGATACGTTTAAAATATACTTTAAATAGCGTGTAAAGAATTCTCAAATTAAGAAGAAAAGCACGATCTAGGCGTACTAGAGATAAATACTATACAAATTTATAGATGTGGTAGGCTATAGTATAAATAATGGCGTAGAACTTAATATATAAGATATAGGTAATCTTTAATTTTTTAAAAAAAAATCCTGGATAATTTATTATAGTGGATCCTAACCTACTTAACGCTAATATATAAGCTGGACATGTTAAAGAAAGAAAAGGATGCTATATATATATAGGACTTATACACAATTATTAATGCCTATTAGACAATAGACGCAAAGCCTTACTATAGTTGTTTTTAAGTATAGATAGGAGTAATCCTCCTCCTCTCTAGTGCTACGGCAACAAGACCCTAAGCTCTTATTAAAAGTTTAAGCGTAAGAGGCTTTAATAAAGCGCTTTTATATAAACATATTATAATCCTAAAAGTTCGCGATGTAAAAAACTTCAATTAAACTACAACTATTGCCCTTATAAGTCTTATGCATATTAAGAATTCTAAAGGCACAGGCAGATGGTATATAGTGATATTAATTAAAGATAGCGCAAATGGTGCTAATAAACCTATAGTAAGAGGTTTATTTTCCGTTTTAAAAGCATCCTAGCTTTTTATATCCTATCCTATCTTATAAGCCTTGCTATCGCGGATAATATATTTTAACGCCATTATACTTTACCGGAAGAGATTTTTAGACTTAAAATCCTAGCGAAAAAAGAGAGTCTTAAAGTGAAGTTTAAGAAGGAGATAGAGAAACGACCCATCTTTTAAGATATTAAGATGATGGCTAGTTATAGGGGAGTGTTAGACACTAAAGCATTCCCTTACTAGAAATGCTGTAATTACTATATATAGTTAGGCCGAGTAGCTAGGTTTAAAAAATCGCTTAAACTTTACTAGCTACGATAAGTATCTAAAAGGAAATTAAATAGTAGGTGTTTGATTTAATATAAGTGTATATATTAACTAAGTGTTCGTACTAACTTAATAGCACGAGTGAGTCGTATCCACGGGCACGAAATACATGTAGTATCGTATGCTTGTTTGGATAGTAACTGTCAATTATATGAAGCAGACTACGTAGTCTATATACTGATGCACCTCCCCCCTAATTAGTTAGTGCTTTATAAGTGCACCAGACGCGTAAGCGAGTGGTTAGTACACTGAACGCGTAAACGCGTACCTAGTGTACCGAACGCGTAAGCACGCGTTTAGTACAACAGGTGCTGTAATTATATACTAGCAGTACTTAAAAAATAAAACCATAGAATACAAAGGAAAATACATAAGAAATCTCCCCCGAGGTGCCGTCTAGGCTGCCTTCTAAACGGTACCTTAAGCTAGCCGTAAGTCCTACTTACGGTCCGTAAAATAGGCCGTATAATAAGCTGTACGCCCTTCTAATAGGCCGTAGGCGTACCGTAGGTACTCCATTAGTCCCGTTCTACCTATTCTATAACTTTTAGGTTGAGCTTATTTGTGTCAATTAGGGTTTTAAGGGCTTGATATAGCTTTGCCTTAGTTATAGCGTCCGCTAGGTTATCTCCGCTGCTAATCCATTTAACCTCCGTAATTTTACGTTGTTTATAGGCCTAACGTAAGCACATTAGGTTAACCATAAGCCTCTTCTTTTTATCATACCTAGTTTAACTAGGCAGTTATAAAGGGACTTTAAATCGGTATATAAAACTAGGGGTAACTACTCTAGTTATAGAATCTTCTAGACCGTTAATTTAATTGCGGCTGCTATATTAAATCTATAAGCTAGTGCATATAGTTTAGAAGCTAGTATACTACGGGTTACTCGTTTGCACTTAATTAAAGACTAATATAGTATATTTGCGTCCTGATTGCGGTCCGTAAGTATAATTACAAAGCCGATTTGTGATAATAGGTCTTTATTATTGGCAAAGGAGGCGTCCGTAAATGCCAGTAAGCTAAGGGAACTTAGGTCTAGTGGTATAAAAGTAAGTCCCCTTACTGCATTATCAATTTCCTACTAAATGCGCTTATTAAGCTGCTTGATATTTTCTTCTTACGGATCTACTGCCTGGGCCGCAAAGGACAAGTTATAGGCAGATTTGGGTTGGCAGACTATAGCAATATAGGCGCCTCTTACACGCTATACAGCGTATTGGTCCTTTGTATTTACGGTCTTACGGGTCTCTCTATAGGAACTAGTAAGGTCCGTAGGCTTTACTATAACAAGCTTTAGGTTTTAAGCTTAGCGTTCCTAGGTTAGCTAGATTAAGTTGCCCTTTTATATAATTAAGCCTCCGTTAAACTTAATTGGAGTCTACTTAGTTAACTGCTCTTACGGCTTTACCAGGAACTTAGCTTCTTATAGTTTAGTCTCTTTAGCGTCCGCAAATATCCAATCTACTAAGAAGAGGGTATTATTTGTTTGGAGTTTAACAATACTAAGGCCGTTTAATAGGCTGTATAGGAGGTAGGGGTTATAGGTTAACTGTTCCATTTTAAGTTTACTAACGTGGTACTAGTGGTATATCTTAAACCAATAGTTTCCGGCTTCTGGTACTCTATAAAGAGGTTTTATAACCCGTAAAGTTGTTCCTAGTTATAGGTTAAGCTTATAGGGTGGTTATATAAAGATATCCCTACTTAGGTAGGTATTAGACTGTATATAGGCTTGTAAGATGTCCCGTAAGTAAAGGGCTACGGATTTAGTTTGCTATAGTCCAGGCGTAAGTATAAGTATAATCCGTTAACTAACCCGTTAAATTATAGGCGATTGCATAAGGACTAAGTCCTTTCCCTAGTTGTTATAAGCTTATATAACGAGCCTTAATTTCTTAAAGGCTTTATTAGTACTAGGATACTTAATCTCGTTAATAAAGCGTAAGTTAAATATACAGACGCCTTGTGGGACGTCTCTCTCCATTATAATCACAAAGATACCCTTTTTAAATAGTCCGTTGATCTCTTTATGCCGTAAGTCCGTAAAAGGGGTTTCCTATACTAGAACTAATATATCCGTAGGCGGAGATTACTTTACAGATATGCCTATGGAGGTTAGGTAGTTCTCTATTATAGGATTCTTACGGGGGCGTCCTTGGCCACGCTTTATAGCAGGTTTAGTAGGTTTAGTGGGTTTCTAGAGGACCTTTAGGGTAGGTAAGGGTGCCTCTAGTTTGTTTGATTTAGTAGTCGTTTCTAGTTTATCTGGTTTAGCGGTTGCTTCTAGTTCATCTAGCTTAACGTTATAGGTATTTTTAGGCCGAAAGTAGGGTTTTACGGACGTGCTTCTAAAGCTAGTTAGCCCGCTAGGAAGCTATATATAGCACGTCTCATTTTCTACGGCCAGTAGACAGTAAGGTCTATTCTAATTACCGCTTTCGCGCTATACAAGGACTTCAGAGTTAAGCGGGAGGTTGTGTACTAAGGTTGTATTAGGTCCGTTACAGTAGTATAGGGCGTTATTAATAGTTTATTTAGCCCGTAATTTAACTATTTCGGCCATTACCTTCTGTATTATAGCTACTCGTTCTATAATAGACGGGGCAGAGGGGCCTAGGTTACTTATCCTTAGGTAGGCTCCGTAAACTAAGAGGGTGGGTACTAGTCTATTAGGGCTAGCGGTGTTATTAACGGCTTTTACGGCTATCTGTAAAGCCAGTTCCTTTTAGATATCCTTGCACTTGTCCGTAATAATCTAATAAGCTCTCTATAGAGCTAGGTAAGCTCGCTTAATAAGCCTAACGGACTAATACGCCTTAACTAGAACAGCTTTTATTAATATAGCCATGGCCATAGTATACTGCTAGAATTCCTTGCTGATAAAGTTCCTACCAGCGTTATAGGTAATATACTTAGGAGGTCCAATATATGTGTCAATTTAGCAGGTCCGTAAAATATCCTAAGTGTGCTTTATAGATATATTTTGCAACTAACAGGCGGCTTAGTAGCGGGTTGCCTTATTAATTATATATAATACTAGGCTGGCGTTAATGTACATAATATCTACGTATACTAAGTAGTTAAAGTTAAGGTCCTTATAAAGGGTAAACTTAAATCGGCCTAGGGAACGTCCGTATTTCTAGCAAAAGGAGCAGTATTTAGTTAGGTAATTAACTGCCTTCCTATTAATGTCGTCGTGTCTAGAGCGTTTAAGGACTCTATATAGCTTTTCGGCTAACAGGTAGCTAAAACGGTGGTATAGACGGTGGATCTCCGTACTGGTAAGGTAGCACAGGTTATAGTTAAAAGATTCCTAAATGTAGGTCTGTAAAGTCTCTCCCTATATAAGGAACGGGTGTCTAAATCGTTATATAATTAGTAGGGTAATATGCTTACTTCCTAGGGCAGTTGCGGGGCCGATTAAGGTGTCCGTAATATTGTTATAGTAAACCTATAACCTATCCATGTCCATAAGGCAAAGTAAGAAAAAGGTGTCTGCTTTTACTATATAGAAGTTAACTAGGCCAATTAGGGTCTTAACTGCAACTAATCTAATTAATATAGTTAAGCCAATGCTGAATTAGACATTTACGGCCCTAGTTTACGTAATATTAATGTCCGTATTATTATTTGCGGTGGTCCTATATATAAGGTATTGTCTATAGCCTACAGTAGACTTCTTAGAGGCGCCTATGTTGATTATAACACTATAGAATTCCTTAGGGGTATAGTGTTTTATGGTAATATATGCAAATAGGTCCTGCTTATAATCTATAACGTTTATAACAGGGGTACTTATAAAATAGTTTTTGGGCGCAACTGAGTGTATAAAGGAACGGTCGGCTAATATAGTCGTAATATTAAAGGCTTAGCTGTCCATAAAAGGTCCGAAAGTAGTTAGGAATATCTCTAGGGTCTCCTATTCCTAGTTATTTAGGTTAAAGTCAATTATAAGGTGTAAGCTTTGCAGTGTGGGAAGAATTGCAAGAACGACTTAATTGTAATTTTATGGAAATCAAGTGATATAAATACATAAGGAAGGTGTTGGTAATAAGATAAAAGGGGAGACTACTACGTAACTAAAACAGTGTAATATATAAGTGATACGCAGGTAATACGCAGGTGTTTTGGCATAGTACCGGTAGTCGGTTATACACCCCCCCAGATTTGACGGTGTAGTTAAAGCTATAGAAAAATAAAGGTCAAAACTATGCCAAAATAGGAAATTTAGATATAATTTGGGAGTAGTAAAAGAATAGGGTAACTGTAATGGATATTGCGAATATCGCGGATATTGCGGATATTGCGAATTAATTAATCTGATGTCAAATATCCACCAAATTTAACTGCTTTATCCATGCTTTGTGCTTTTAATGAGGTAAGATTTTAGTAAGACCGTCGGCAGGCATTTTGGCCGTAGGAACCCATTAAATGTTAATCTTTTTATCTTAGACTTCCTGTCTTAGCCAGTGCTGATAGACGTTAATATGTTAAAGCTTGGTGTCAAGCTTTGGTGTATCCTATCTTAGGAGTTATACGGTCTACATATTATCGCAGAGCACGGTAAATTCGCGTTCTAAGTTAAAGCCAATTGCCTTAAAGAATCGTTGCCACCAGATAATTTCGACTGCGGCAGTAGATAGGGAAAGAAGCTCTACTTTAGTAGTCGAGCGAGTTACTAATTATTATAGGGTCGCCTTCCAATTAATTAGTCCTCCGAATAGGATAAAAAGGTATCCTTAAGAGCTCCATCTAGTCTCTCTATTATCCGCAAATGCTGCGTTAGATGCTCCGTAAAAGGTAATATCTTCTCCTTTAGGGTTTCTAAAGTAGATGTGGGCTCCGAATACTTCGCTAGAGTATTTAATAGCTATAGATTTTGTTCCAAGGCAGTAGGCAATTACTTAGTTTGCTGCATTAAGGTGCTTTTAATTTGGATTAGTAAGGAATTCGGCCAGCTTAGAATGTATCTTAGTAATATTAGGTCTTCTAAATACGGCAAGGTATGTAAGAGAACTAACTCGTTACTGGTAGGCTAGAGTTCTTTAAGGATTCGTCTACTAATCGGACGACGGAGTTAGTTCATTGGCAGGTAGTAGTGTTTTAGGGAACCTTTCTAGTTATATATTGAATTAACTAGCTATCTTTTTAATATAGGAGTCTTGGCAGAGCCAGAGCTTTTGACTTAGTCGATCTCATTTAATTTAAATTCCTAGGAACTACTATAGGTCTCCTAGTGCATAGATCTCGTATTAGTGCAGCAGTTTTGCTTTAAATTCTTTAAGTTTTAAAAGGTCCTTCTTGGCAAATAGAACCGCAATATCGTCTATATAGAAGAAGACAATAAGTCGTCTATTGGTGTATAGGCAGTTAGTACCTAGAATAGGCTTTAATCCAAATTCGGCTAGTATACTAGTGAGCTCTTTATACTATAGTAGCGGTGATATTTTTAATCCGTATAGCGCTATAAGTAGCTCTAGAACATATCTATCTTAACTAAATCCTTCTAGGTAGTAGCAGTAAACTAGTTTGCTAAGCTTGGCATTTATAAATACGTTTACAGCGTTATACTATTAAATTTCCAAATTAAATGCGGCTGCTATAGCCATAAGGGCACGGAATATTTAAGCAGCTAGGGTTGCTGCATAGGTCTCTTCTTTAGTAATCTGTAGGTCTCCGCGGATATATAGTCGAGCTTTTAGCTTTTAAAGATAACTATTACTGTTAAGCTTATATTTAAAGACCTATTTTAGTAATAGGATCTACTCGTTGCTTGCTTCTTCTTTTGGTACAGTCTTAAATGTCCCTTAGCGTTTTAGGTTATTGTATTCTTTTTCCATAGCCTTTTAAAAGCCAGTAGTTAAAGGATACTTTCTTAGTTCTTTGAGGTTCTTTGGTTTAGGAGGAAGATTGTCTTAATATAGAGATAAGGATCTAGTTCGGTTGATGTCCTTTACTAGTCCTATAGCAAAGCTAGCGTAGTAACCAAATAGGGTAGATAGATTGGCTAGTGCTGTCGCATACGCTTAACGTTAAATTCGTTTAGATCCTTCTAGTAGGATAAGGTCGGTAGAAGGTTTAGCTAAGACTTTATTAGCTTATAGAGCTATATTTAACGGTTCTAATAAACTGCTTAGTTAGTTAGGAATTACTTTAATTATATCCAGGATGTCGTCTTAAAGTCCTTATAGTAAGGTGTTCGATTCTAGTAAATCTGGAGATACCGTTCTGCTAGGAGTCGGTAGCTGCTCAATATCCTTTATAAGAGGCTCTGCCAAATCGTTTGATTTAGGTGTAGTCGTTTGATCTATATTTAAGGTAGGTCTATATAGGATAGATTCATCCTTAGATTTATCCTTATAGAGAGGTTCTAGTAGACTAATTGTCTAGAGGGTGTCTTCTAATACTTCCCTTAGCAGGTAGTTAATATCTTGACCCTTAGGGTTATAGAACGAGGTCTTGTTAAATGTGACGTCTCTAGTTTAAATAACTTTGCGGAGGCTTGGAATCTAGATGCGGTAGATATTAGTCGAATTATAGCCGACTAGGTGTCCAATCGACGCACGAGGACCTAGCTTATCTCCCCTTTTGACTCTTTTGTCCAGCGTATAGGTCTTGCAGCCATATACGTGCATATGGGTAAGTGATGGCGGCTTGCCGTAGGCAATCTTATACGGAGTTTTCCACCCTAGCTGCTCATTTGGTGTTCGATTGAGGGCGTATCTAGCAGTAAGGAACGCCTCTGGTCCTAGAGACGGGGGTAAGGAAGCTTCTAGCTGCATAGCCCTAGACCGTTCCATAAGGGTTCGTCCAGATCGTTCAGCTCCGCCATTTTGTTCCTCTGTATACGGGGCTCGGCATTTAAAAGTAATGCCTTCGTCTGCGCACCATGTCTGTAGGGTGTCTCCTGTCTGTCCAAAAGCTCGTTCGTCATCGCTCCAGAAGAAGACGACGTCTTGGTGGAATCGTATTTTGATCAGCTGGTAAGTCTTACGAATGGTAGGTAGGACAGTAGCTTTGTCCTTGTTCTTTGCGGTAAATATAAAGTTAAATTTAGAATACGTGCAATAGAAGTGCATCACGTATCTATTGCCGTTGTACCCTGGTTCTCTAAGGGTAATGATATTGAATGCTACCCGCTCGAATGGTCGAGTGGCTGGGAATTCGTGTTCTCGTCTTCGAGAGATCTGCTGTGTATGCTTTGATATTAAGCAAACTTTACATTTGATTTTGAGCGGTGCTCGTTCATCGATTAGCTCTTCGAGCTCTGCGCCATTGACGTGCTTAGGAAGCTGCTNAATAGCGTNAGGTCCTGCATGGCCAAGTATTTTGTGCCATTTTGTAGCTGTGGCTCCGACTGGTTTACGGGCCATTCTGCTTGGTTGATGTCTTCTTGTTGAGAAGGTTGATTGAGTTGTCGAATCTAGGGTAGGCTCTCTGTGCATCAGTGCCCAGTGGCCCCCTAGTCGTCTCGCATAGCATACTGTCTCTCTAGTTGCTAGACGGTATAGTAAGTTTTGTCCTGAGTCGAAATGGATGTCATTATCAGTAGCTCTTGAGAGTGCTACAATATTTGTGAAAAAGGTAGGTGCTAGTGCTACGTGGGATAGCTTCAAATTTGACTTCCTAGTAGGTGTATTAACAGTAATAGTAACTGTTCCGTAAGCTTGAATCTTTTCAAAATTTCCGCTAGCAATTAGGTAGTCGTCTTCTGCAGCTGGGTAGGAGAATGTAAAGTCATCCTTATTATTGCAGACGTGGGTATCTGCACCAGGGTCGAGTATCCAGGTGTTCTGGAGTTCAAAAGGAACTTGACCAGTACTAAACACAGCAGCATGGCTGGTTGGTGTTGTAGAAGGTGGGGTCTTGGAGTTAAAATCAATTGTAGATTCTACGTCCTTCTTTGCTTCCTTCTCTCTTTTTTGAATCCATTTGACAATACGTTTAATCCAAGGCGTAGATGAGATCGTTTCATCTACTTTCTTTTGGATGTCTGGGTTTGGTTTCCATCCTCAAGGGCGCTTCTGCTCAGCAATGTAGTAGCAGTCGTTGAATCGATGTACGAGGCCGCATATGCATTCCTTATGCCATTTTGAATCGGATTTGGAATTGGAATTGAGGTCTGGATTGGAATTGGAGTTGTTTTGAAGTGTTGCGAATGCAGAGTTATTGGCAGTCGAGGTAGAAGACGATGCTTGCTGCATGCGGTAGTGCTCCTTGAATTCCTCGATGAGATCGATGATAGATGGGGCAGGTTCGTCCTTCCGTTCCTTGCGAATAAGGTCTACTTCTAGAGCTCCTGCGAAGCTAGAAGAGACGGGTTTAATGGCTCGAACGAAGTCATAGTGTGGCCTAAATCCCTGCACGTCTGGTAGCTCCAATTGTTCTGCCAGCTTGTAGACGTTCCTCCAACTGTTTAGCCATTTGTCGATGCTCTGCCTTTTATTGTAGGTTTTCAAAGCCGTGTATTGATTTAGGACGTCATGCTTTTGACCTGATGTGGTAGGAGCTAATGCAGTCTTTAATGCCTGAAGTCGTTCGTGTACTGTTTTGAGGCCGTCGATAAGGGGAAGGTAGGCTACCGATGTCGATCGAACAATGTAGTTACTGATGTCCCTTATGGCCTGTTCTTGCTTTTGGTGTACGCGTAGATCGTCTTTGTATTCAGCATAGAGCTGGTTGTAGGCAGTGAGCTTGATTTGGTCTAGCTGAGCTATCGTCGTAGCGTTAGGAAGTACGTCCGCTGGTACAGGTCGATGCGGTGGTTCGAGCGTAGGAAGTTTGTCTTTCTTCGTAGATGGGTCGATGTACTGCCATACCTTGTTAGTTTCAGCAGTGTCTTGTATAATAAAGAACCATTGAATCCAATTAGAAGGCTGGTTGAGGATAAGGTTGATTTTAGAAGAAGATTCGTTTGTATTAGTCATCATTTTAGAGTTTAATTAGGTTAGGAAGGGTCCGAGTCAGGGTCTAGCTAGCGTTGAGGCTAAACCTTATTTTGACGTTTTGAGCTCTTGATTTGATTCGTCAGCTCGTTCGTCGGTTGGGTTCAATTGTCCGTCAGCGTTAATCGTTCGTTTGATAGGTGAAGAAGCTTAAGACACTTACAAAGGTGGTAGAAGTAGTAACTTCTTAAATGAGGTAGCAAATTAACTGCTTGACAGATGATGCAATAGGTAGATTTGATTGCTTAGCAGGTAGTGCGATCCGGGCTCATAACTGTAAGCTTTGCAGTGTGGGAAGAATTGCAAGAACGACTTAATTGTAATTCTATGGAAATTAAGTGATATAAATACATGAGGAAGGTGTTGGTAATAAGATAAAAGGGGAGACTACTACGTAACTAAAACAGTGTGATACGTAAGTGATACGCAGGTGATACGTAGGTGTTTTGGCATAGTACCGGTAGTCGGTTACATAAGGGCTTCTATTAACTTATTAGGGGGCTCCTCTTCTTTCTCTCCTTTGTATTCTAAGATAAACTAGCTAATCCGTTTATTAAATCTCTTCTTAGACCTATTATGTTCTTTCTGGGTATACCTTATAGACTAATATCCTTCCTTGCTATATACGAAGCATTTCTAGCTTGTTTATCTGTAGGGGTATGCTTTTATATAGGAGTTGCTGCAGGGGTTATAGGTGGGACTTGGTTAGTATAGGTGCTGCTAGCGGTAACGGCGGTCCGTAAAGTAGACGTCTAAGTCTGTCTGTAGATATTAAATATCTGTGGTAAAGGCTTAAGTGCTGCCCAGTGGGTTTAAAACTTTATACATTATAATAGAGGAGCATAGGTCATTAATAAGGCTAGCTAAGGTGTCTATAGGCTTATAATAGGCGTACTTACAAGGCTCTACTTCCTGGTAAGCCGTAATAAGTTTATTGTACAGGAAGTTATTTGTTCGAAGCTTAGCGTCAAGGCTATACTATAGGTGCTAGAGGTCTTTAATAAGGATTTACAGACACTCTATAGTCAATTTTTCGGTGTTCTTATCGATTACAGTCCGTAGTTTAGTCGCATTCTATTAGGTAAGGATATTACGCCTATATTCCGGTCCTTTAAAGTAGTTACAGGTAGCTTTATATAGCTTATCAAAGGGGACACTAAGGGGGTTGCTCTTAAGGTTGGTGTAGTAGTAGTTAAGTACTAGGCCGCGCAGCATAGTAGAGTAGGCTTGGCTAAACTCTTATTTAGGAATATTAGCCTTCTAGTAGAGGTCCGTAAAGATGGTCAGTTTAAAGTTAAAATTATCATTTTTACCGCTATACTTAGATTTGTCGGTATAGAGCTTAGCTAGGTTAGCTAGCTCCTTGCCGTAGGTCTTTACTTAAATAGGTTGCGGATCTGTAACTTACGGATCTATGGCTTGCAGATATATGGCTTGCGGATCTATAACTTAAATAGCGGGGGTAATTTGGTCCGTATTTTAGTTTATAAGGGTATTATAATCCATAACTTAAGAGTAGGGTGTATTTTGGCCAATAAGGTCAAGTCTAAAGCCGCTTAGGTTTATAGGACAAATTTAGTTAAGTGGGTTAGGTATAAGGCTAGCAATTACATTAAGTTTAAAAG
This sequence comes from Cenococcum geophilum 1.58, assembly GCF_001692895.1. Taxonomy (NCBI): domain Eukaryota; kingdom Fungi; phylum Ascomycota; class Dothideomycetes; order Gloniales; family Gloniaceae; genus Cenococcum; species Cenococcum geophilum. The sequence continues at coordinate 1,388,582 of NW_027137564.1, read as the reverse complement.
AAGTAAAGAGTTCCTTAGTTTCTTAGAACTGGTCTAGGATTTCCTCTTTAGTCTATTCTATTTAGTCCTTCTCGTGTATTGTGTTATATAAGGACTATATAACAGTAACTCGTTTATTCCTTTTAACCCATACACCTTAGTTACGTAAAAGGGTTTGTAATTTACGGATAGTAATAGGGTTATAGGCCTTAAGAATAGCTTCCGTAAAGTCTGTAAAGTCTTCCTAGTATTGCTCCTATAGGTCGTTATTTATAAGCTTAAAGTATTTATATTTAAGGATTTTAAAACTAATGTAGTCATTAACGTCGTTTGTAGACGTAACGTTAACTCCTTATCTCCACTTCTTTTAACCTTCGCTGACTTGCTTACTAATGTCTGCCATACTATAGTATAGTGTGGTGCGTAGTGGGTGGTAGCAGCTTATAACGGGTAGGGGAGGTCTTATAACGGTCCGTAAAATTGATTAATAGGTCCGTAATGGTTCGCGGAAGGGTAAGAGGCTTTATAACGGTTCGTAAAGGTAGTTAGCAGGTCCGTAGTAGTTCACAGGAGGGTAGGGGGTCTCCGTAAGGGGTCTTAACAGGTCCATAGTAGTTCGCAGAAGGGTAGGGGGTCTCTATAAGGGGCCCAAAAAGAGGTCGGGGTATTAAGGGAGGGTGTAGTAGGAATAGGGGTTTAAGGTTTAAAGAGGTTAAGGGTAGGGGGTTCTATACAGGTCTATATTCGCGTCTATAACTTCCAGTCAGAGTTGGGAATAAGCAAGCGAGCCAAGCTGAGCAGGCTCAGCTTGCTGGCTTGTAATTTTTAACACCTTGAGCTTGCTTGCTTGGCTTGTTTGGCCAAAATTGTCGGCTTGCTTGGCTTGCTTGCCCGCTTGATTGAATTTTGTATAGAAGTCTTGGTGTTATATACAAAATTGAGGCTGTAGGCCACCCCAAAATCTCTCCTCCGCGGCCCGACTCGTAGTTATATAATGTAGTTACGTAGGGGTAGTTATCGCAAAGCTTGGCGAGGTGTTGAGAGCGGCTTTGAGGAACGCGTTGATGGAGGCTTCGAGGGAGGCTTTGAGGGAGGCTTTGAGCGAGACTTTGAGGGAGGCTCTGAGGGAGGCTCTGAGGGAGGCTTTGAGCGAGGCTCTGAGGGAGACTTTGAGAGAGACTTTGAGAGAGGCTCTGGTGATAAGGCTTCTACTTTTGAAGCACCTAGATGTTAGCTATCGCCTATGTAGATCGTGGCTCACTTACCATCTGTACTAGATCTTTTGAAGCCCATCCTTTTGTAGCTACGATTACACTGCAAGGCAGCAATAAGATCAGGCCGAAGCCTTGAGCGACGTGGCTCTAAAAGATCACCAGCTTCACTAAAGGCTCGTTCGCAGTTATCGCTTGTAGCTGGTGTTGTCAATATATCAAGAGCCATCTTTGAGAGCTTTGGCCGAGTTGATCGCTCCTGCCACCAATATAATATAGGATCGCTCGCAAGCGGATGATCGTGATTGAGAGGCTCTTGAACTCTCCAAGCTTCGTACTCATCGAGGTCAATAAGGCCTTGAGAGCCACGAGTGTTGGCTCNAATGTAGTCGTCTCTACCGGACGCCGCATGCGATGGTTTTTGCCGCTGAGTTGGTGACTGAGTTGGTGACGTAATTGAGGTCTCTGGTTCAGCTTTATATTGAAGCCAAAGCTTAAGAAAAGCTGAGTCGTTTTTAATCAGCCAATCTGGGCGATCTGCCTATGCATATTTGCAGAAGTTTTTGTATAAAGGATGAAGTAGAACGGCTGCGTAGTAGACGGGAGTCTCGTCAAGTTTCTTAAAATACTTCTGCAGTTTTAACCACCCGCGATTAAGGTTAATTGCGTAGTGATCCTTAATTGGTTCTTAATTAGGATAGCCTTCCATTGTTGCTTCAGCTACTCGGGCCTTCTTTTCTTTAAAGAGGTTGAGCAGCCAATCGAGTGTAGGAATCACCTCCCAAATCGCGCCATGTAGGCCCGATTTGCCTCTAGCTTTAAGCATCTTGGTAGCTTCGCGAATTGGTAATAGAATGTTGATGTAGTTGATAATGACGTCCCAATCGTTAGAGGTTAACGCTCCGCCTGCAATAAGTGGTGGAGGTAGAGGTACCTTCTTTCCTTTGGCTATTAGAGGAGCCACTTCCTTATTATATTTCCGAATTATGTATTGTGTAATTGAATCGATTGGGCTGCGAAGAAGGACGGCTCGGGCGAAGGCGTCGTGATAACTATTCCATCTGGTTTTGACTGGCTTTACTACTTCAAGAATTCTGCCCTTAGCCTCTGGTGCAGTAACCTGCTCCTGTCGCTNGTACTCTTNAAAAAGTTGATGAAGCTGAGGTGTATTGATAGAGTTAAGGATGTTAATAAGAACGCCGAGAGGTCCTTCTTTTCGCCATTCTTTAAGGAAGCGTTCTTTGTCCTGTTTAGTAGAAGTCAGTNAGAGAGTAGGAAGTGAAGATTTATTAATTAACTCACTGGTATATTTAAATCCTCATTCTTATATGCTTCTTTATCTTTTCCAAATAAAATCGACTGGGCTATAAGGTTGAGGATGTGGGCCGCGCACCAAATCTAACGGTCCTTTTTCTTGAAGCTAAACTTGGTAGATAGATGATCTATACAGGTGCCGTTATTGGCGGCGTTGTTAGTAATAAAATAGCTAAGCCTCTCACTACTGACGTTAAAACGAGTGAGGACGTCACCGACTACTTGAGCGTAGTTGATTCCTGTATNACGGCCGAGTTGCTCTGGCAAAGCAATTAAGTAGTTAACAACTCGGCCTTCGCGATTAAGGTGGTGAATACATACACCAGTAAGAGCGTGTTTGCCACTGCGTGTAGTCCAGCCATNGAATGAGAAATGAAGCTTTGAACGGGCGCTTGCAAGCTCCTTAATTATAGCTGGCTGGTAGGCCTCGTAGTCCTGCATTATATGAAGCCGAACTGACTTATGGCTTTTCCAAATCCACCGCTCTGCGTCGCGATTGGCAGCGGCTATTATAACACGAAAGGAAGGTGTTTTAACCTCTCGTAGAGGATGATTATTGTCGGTAATCNATTNGATTANAGCTTGCTGAAAGGCCTTCTTATTAAAGCCGCCAATAAGATCGTTTGCGAGGCCTTGAGAGATTCTATGCTTCCCGTTGAGTACTTTAAGAATTGTCGCCTTCCGCTTCTTTGTGAATTCAATTACGCCTTGCTTATTGTAACTGTGGCCTTCCCTCTCTTCTGCAAGGTGTTGGGAGGCAGAAGAAGTAGCAGAGGTAATATTAAATCGGCCACCAGGTATAACATGCTGATGGCAATATTTACATTCCCAAAATAGTCGCTTGCTGGTGCGATGTTGAAGTCGATATCCGTACTGGTAAATAAAGCTTGCATTCCTCTCTAAGATTCTAAATGGCTTCTGATATTAGTCGAGTCGGCCCCAGTCAATCCCATCGTAGTTTCTCTCAAAGTCAGTATCATCTGAAGGCGGTGGAGACGCGTCTGGAGTGACAGCTTCGGAAAGTGTAATTGTAGGCGTTGGAGTGGCTATCGCGTTTAGGTTGGCTTCGGTAAGATCCTGAGGCATCACTAATAGAAGGGCTAGTAGATAGCTGTAATTGTGGTGGTGTTTTAGGGGGGTTTGGTAGAGAGATCTCCTTGAATATAGATCGCGACTTGAGCGCGAGAACGCTCGGCGCGGAAAAACAATTATACGCGTCAAAATCACCACCAAAAGTGTATCATAAGATTCAACTCTCAACCAAAATCTAGTATATATATTTCCTATCAAGCGGGCAAGCTAGCTTGCAAGCTGAGCCTCATTTTGGCTTGCTTGCTTGCCTAAAATAGATCTTCTAGCTTGCTGGCTTGCTTGATTAGTCAGCAAGCAAGCAAGCCAATCTAGCAAGCCAGCTTGCTTATTCCCATGTCTGCTTCCAGTAAACCGTACTAAGACTTAAATAAGTATACAGAGTTGGAGATAAGTCCGTAATCCCCGACTTCCGACCTTTTAGCAGGTCGTACTAGGAGTCTAAACGGGTGGTCGCTGTTGTGTATATCGCTTGGGGGGAGGTATTAAGTGATTGCTGATCTGTGCGCGCTCACTGATCAGTATTTGTACTAACTTAATAGCACGAGTAAGTCGTATCCACGGGCACGAAATACATGTAGTATTGTATGCTTGTTTAGATGGTGACTGTTAATTGTATAAAGCAGACTACGTAGTTTATATACTAATGCACCTCCCCCCTAATTAGTTAGTGCTTTGTAAGTGCACCAGACGCGTAAGCGAGTGGTTAGTGCACTAAACGCGTAAACGCGTACCTGGTGTACCGAACGCGTAAGCACGCGTTTAGTACAACAGGTGCTGTAATTATACACTAAGTTTTCTAGGCGCCCTTACTCTAGAAGAGTGAAATTAAACAATAGGTTATTACGGTAATACCTACCAACGGTTTTATTTACCTAATTTAATTAAGCGCGATTTCTAGTTAATCTACTTTAGGACTTTATTACAGGACGACTTTATCTAATATACCGCATAGATAGGGATAGGGATCTTAAGAGATAAGCGGGCCCCTATAGGTCTAACTAATAAGCAAAAGCTTAAATTCTAGCTAGAACTTAATTAACACCCTAATATTTTGCAGCTTCGCGAGAAATAAGAGCAATATAAGTAAAAGATTAGGAGCTAGGGATATCACCCTATTAATACCGCGAAGGGAATAAAACTATATAACTGTTATAACGAAGCTAGACATAAACTTTATAATATTATAAACGTCCTACGCAAACAAAAAGAGGACTAGGTTATTCTTAATTTTTATAATGCTATTAACAATTACAATATTAAAAAATAGCTTAGTGGTAGTGTTAGGACGGAAATTCCCACTCGTTTAGCTGTATAGTATAAATTTCGCGAATATGCTGCTATTACCAAACTACTATCTTAGCCGCTAAATAAGCTTAAAGAAGGACACGCTATAAAACTCTATATAAAGTTTATCCGCAATCTTATTAAGTATTATAATTAATAAGAGAGTTAGCAGAATAGGATCCTAAGCAAGGCTATTAGATTTTAACTTAGGTCTAAAGTAGACTAAAGTATAATAGGCGTAAAAAGAGGTGCAAGTGACGCTGATATTAGTACCTATTAATAGGCAAAGCGGTAGAAAGAATAGATTAGCTTAGACTCGCCTTTTTAAGAAAACTTAGATAAGATATGGAGCGCGGTCCCGATTAAGGAAGAGGGTGTTAAGATAATATAGCTATTATATCCTATAACGTTTACTAATCTTATTTACCTTATCTACATTAGCAATAATTAACTCTTAACGCTAAGGCAGACCCGCCTATTTATAAAGAAGGATACACTATAAAAGTATCTTAATAATCACGTTATAGAAGGAGTATTTAGGTAGGGGTTCCACTGTAAGCATCCTTATTGCTTAGAGTAAATTAAAGGACTTAAGTATTTTAAAAATTACGTAGCCCTTATGTATGGCATATAGCATCCAATTAAGAGGTACCGCTAGGTAAGTCGCCTTACCTATATAAGAATCCTGTGCTGACCCTCTAGTACCTATAGAAAGGTATATAATTAGTAAATTTAGAACTATATATTCCTTATATATAGGACCTTTTCTTAATTATTACGCGCTTATCTTATTATTCTTTACTACTTTTTATTTTATTTTAGTTTATTATTATCCAATCCTATTCTAGTATTTAGTAGAATAGATACAATAACTAGGATTTTGTAATTCGTTTAGGGGGGTAAGGGTAAGGGTAAGGGTAAGGTAAGGGGAGGCTAATAGGAGATAGATAATATAGTTACTATATAATATCTAACGGACCGACTATAGATAAGATATATATTTAAATTTCTTAGATTAACCCAAACAAAGAAAGGAAGAGAAGTATTATATAATAACTTCCTACCTAAGCCGATCTCCTAAGCTATATATCTTTACTTATATATAATACTCGCACCTTTTACAACAAAGTATATAAGGGTAATTAGGGTTGGATAGATAACTGCTATCCTTAATATAATATATAAACTCGGCTCTATAACTAATATTATAACAGGTCCTAGTTATACAGAGGGTATTAAGACAGTTATTAATGTTTTCGCTTTTGCGCTTAGCCGCGGCATACCTCGCCTTAGCGGATTAAAGCAGTAATTCTATTTATTATAGCTAAGATTAGATAGCTTAAAGTTTTAGTATAAAAATTTCCTCTATGTCCTTAGATGCGGTAATCGCTGTCCATATAATGCCGATGGCGAAATTGCCTATAACGTCTAGCTCTATAAAGTCCTTAAGTTTAATAAGCTCTTTAATATACTCGGCCGCTATTAAGGTAATTATATTATATAATACTAAGTCACTTATTAGGCTAAAGACATTCTTAATAATATTAGAAAACCCGTTTGCGGATTAGCTAGTTCCTAGAATATATTAGATTTTTATATTTATAAGCTCTTTTAGCTATAGTATATCGTAGTAATTAGCAATTACATTAATATAGATGTGACGAAGTGTGATATAGGCCGTTGTCGGCCGTATCGTTGTGTCTTTATTATCGCTACCGCTATTATTTAGTTTATATAGCGATAAGGCATCGGCGTTATCAATATTAGATTCTTGCTCCTCCTTACCATTCTTATAATCCCTCTTATATATAAATTAGATTATCCTCTTAACGGTGCCAGAATCGAACTCGTTAATATTTATAATATTAGTTGCCGCCTCCTACCCGTTAGTTGGTTAGTTAGGGTTAATTCTACTAAATGTTTAGTTAGCTTTTACCTAAAAGCCTTTATTATAAGCAGCTGTAAGTATAGGAGATTAGGTGCATATAATTGCTTTATAGACTTTAAACTCTAGCCCCTAGCATATAAGTTTTAAGTCGCTATATTTCTCGCTATTTATAAGCTGCGCTAAGCTAAATAAAATACTCTTAGATAGTATATTTCTCTAGTTTTAACTACGTCTTAAGTAATGTTTAAGGGAGTAATTTAGTATTAAACAGGACGATTAAGAATAAGAACTTTGCTTTATTAAACGTGGCTCTAGAGCCTCTATATATACATTAAGAAGTCGTTATTAGCTTTATCTAATCTGTAACAGATTTGGCTGGTTAGTTAGAGCTTTAAACATTAGTCGCTTAACTAAGGACTAGTGTAACTTCTAAAGTTCTAGGAAGGGTAAGTAGTGGGGTATACGGCCGCAGCGCCTAGAAGTAGTTAGTGGTTATATAATAGAGGCTTAGTTAAAGGACATGTTCCCGTAGCTTAGGTTAAGGCTCTGCACTCCTCTAAGCTATATTAAGTAAAGTTAAATAGTATTATATTCCTGCGTACCGGCCCACTAATTACACTATTCCACTTTTTTCTTAACTATATGTTAATATAACCCGTATAATTACCTAGCTTGTAAAATCAGCCATGCTTATACAGTTTTATAAAAATTAAGCATTGGGTTTTAAAAGACCACTTCTATATAGCCTTTCTATCTTTGTTATAAAAGAAGTACATTTATACTAGGTATTTTGGCAAGGCCGGGAGAAGAGAGCGTAGAGAGGGGGGTTTAATTTTAGTGGGGGTTATAAGTATAGGCGAATATAAAGGTATAAGGCGTGAAGGGCTTTAGGCTTAGTTATAGAATAATAGTAAATCGCTAAACTATTATATAAGCCGTATAAGATCTTATATTCTTCGAATAAAATTGAGCAATTTAAGTATAAACTTAACTATTCCCTATATGGAAGTACTAAAGCTATCGTAAGTATTGGGATAGTAAAGTACGCCAATTTAACTAAAAAGGGAGGCGTAGTAGCCTAGTTAGCATTATTAAGTTCCTTTACCTCTTTATCTAATTGTTCTAAAGCTTTTTTTTTATCTTCTATAAATTATACATCGCCGGAAAAGCAAGTAGACCTCATTAATATTCTATTATAATTAATTTCCGCTATAACTAATCTGCCACTATGGTAATGTGGCATAACTAAAGTTATTTAAATAATTGTATTATATATTGGACCTATAGCCCGGCGAATATTGGGTTAAGTATATAGAATGCCGATAATCTTATAAATCTTTAAGATATTAGGGACCTGCTACTTATAATATAGGTAATTACTTACTTTTGCTTTACGTAAATCGCCTTCTTCCTATCCCATAAAGGTAATATCTTATTTTTTATCCTCCTTGGAAATCTCTTCTTCTAACTTTGGAACCTAATAGGCTAACTTTTAGCTTCTATTAGATGTATCTATTACGATAATAGGTATTTAAGAGTAGCAATTAGATTACTAAAGATATAGAAGGGGCGGGTTACATGCTGCTTACCTTAGTAGGTAAGTTATCGCTAGTTTTTAAAGATTGTTAGAGGCCTTTAGAGGTCTATAAAGGTCTTAGAGGCCTATTTATATATTAATTAGTAAAACCCTAGCAGAGGTAGTATATGCGTGTTAGTAAGGTTAAATTGCGTAGTAGTTCTTACTAGAGCAATAAGGAAGTACGTAGATTTAAGTTAGGCTGTAAACGGCATAGAATGCATAAAGGTAGGCCTAAATGCGACTTACTAGACGGTATGAATATAAGAAGACGCCTATTCTAGCCTTGATATAGATAATAAAAGATTAGTAAAGGGTAAGACTAAGTGTGCTTATAGAATATAGGAGGCTAACCTATTATAAGTAGAGAAGCCTAGCTTGGCTAGCTATAAGTGTAATTACGTAGTATAGGGGGAGGTATAAATTGGTACGCTATAATTATGCGTAGAAATGCGAAAACGTTATATAATAGCCTTTGCTATACTATTTACGGAAGAAATAGTTGCTAGTAGAGAGATATATTCTTCTTTAAATTAATCCCTAAAGCCTCAATCCTGGCAACTATGTCCTTCCTATATACGTCCTTATACGCATCCCTATCTTTATCCCGGTCCTCTTTTATACTATACCTTATATTATAATTTCTATTATCCTATATCTTACGCTCTATCTATTATAGGATTTCTTTTCTACTATTTATCTTCTTAACTGCACCTAAAAATGTAAGAACTTTATAATAATTNCCTTAGTAAATAAATTCCCTAAAGAAGGTTTTCTAACCGTAGTATTAGTAACGGGCTAAAGTATAGCGGATAGTTAGTAGTACTAATAAGGCGGGGGTATAGTAAACTTCAATTCTGAAAATATAGGGAGTAAGAAGAAAGTGAAATGGGAGAAATCGATGCTATTTAAAATAAGAATTGATAATCTAGCAGCCGAATAGTAGGTTTTCCCAGACATATAATATATACTACGGATGTTCTACACGGTTAAACCTTATTTTAAAGCCTAGAGTACGTAAACCCTTCTTTGCGTTGCTCTTTTCTAAGTCGCTAGGAGACCCCTCTAGCAACTTTAACTATTTAACCTTTAATTTTGCCGCGTTTATATCTTCTACAATTTGCTCCCTACCTTATATTAGCCCTACTACTTCTAATGGAGTATATAACTACTTTTTAATTCTACTAATATGAAAATATATTAGGACTTAAGCGTACTTAGGTTTAGTAGGTAGATTATAGCGGAAACTAATCTATTTTAAAACCTGTAAAGCTTAAGATCTATTAGAAATTACTTAAATTTATAACCTACTTTAACAAATTTAAACTGTTCTTTTCCCTAAGCGTTAAGAAAAACTCCGGCCATTTTATTATAGCCAGTTTTGGACGTTTTAAAGAGTATATAATACTCTTTTATTCTAGGCATATTTAATAAGGATAGGTATTTTCTTAGTAGTAGTGTAATATAAGAGGTCTAGGTTAGTTAGTAAACGTTTTAGCAAGTAGTGGATTAAGGTACACTTTATCCTTACTCCTAAGGGCTTAAATAGTCTAACTTAGAAAAAAAAAAGCGTTAAATATAGTACTTATTAGTTCTAAAAGTATAGCTATATAATTGTAGATAGAAGTAGGGGCAGCGATTAATAAAGATCGTTAAGAGGTTATAGTACGTGCTATATGCCATTAGTAGGCCTTATTGCAGCTAGGTAAGAAGTCTAGGCCGCTAGATATATTAAAGGGTAGAAAGGGCACTGTAAATGCATCCACGCGGGATAAGATGCCGAGCGTTTAATGCATATAGCGGCCCGCATAGCGGCCATTATATATATTAATCTTGTTTTAGTGGTGTGTTTAAGGCACTAAAAATATTACTACTAAATCCTTGCTAATAAAAATAGTAAAGCCTAAGCATTACTAGTGACGCTTACTTAAGCGTTAGGGTGTTAAATGTTTAAGGCTTATTTAAAATGCTAAGCATTTTAATATCTATACGCGTTAGCGAATTAGTATACCTAGCGCGCGAAATACAAATAGGCCGACAAGCCTACCCCTCTAAACTGCTCCACTACTTAGACAATTTTACTTATAGCGAGCTTATAAAATTAAACACAGTAACGTAAAAAATAAGTAAGCATGAAACTCTAATAAAGGATTACCAGAATAGGATATATATAGTATTTATAATTAATAAGTCGTACGCAGACCTCGCACGATCTAGCCTAGAGGAGATAATATAGAAGATTTAGAAGATTACGCCAACTAAAACTATACCTGCTATTGCCTTAACGGACACTATAAAAAGTAATAAAGTGCGTAAGCTTGCGAAAATAGTATATTTAACGTAGTTTACTTTAGTATAGTAACTCTAGCGGCTAACATAAACAAGGAATTTAAGTTAAAGATACTAGAAATACTACTAAAGCTAGGAGTCGGAGCAGTTAATATAAACTCTTTATATATAGGCCTAACAGTCTATTTTATAGGACGACGCATTTTAATGCAATATTTAAACGATTTAGTAGTATATATATTAGCTTTTAGCCCTTATCGGGACTCCTAGGTCCCGCTTAATTATACTATCCCACATTTAGAGAGCAGGTGGGGCTATTACTAGGCTAGTTTATAATGGGTAGAATGGAACGGGAGTGGAGGTGGCATTAGTATAATAATTACGGTGCCGATTATTAGCCAAGCTTAAACTACTAGTTCTACTTAATAAGGGATGTTATTAAACCATTATTATACCGCATTAAAAACCTAAAACTAGGGTGTATAACAATATAAGAGTTTTAGAAGAAATTTACTAATACCTATAAGCAGAACTCATAGCAACCGCACTGTTAAGGGACTTATTATATACCTATTACGCGGAGCTATAGCTTATCTATTCGCTGTCGCTAATCGCTAGTAGTATATTACTACCAATTTGGTCTCTATACACCCATTACGCCTTATTATAGCCTATTTATTTGCTATTACCAATTCCTAGTAGCGTATTACTATCGATTTGGTCTCTATATATCTATTACGCCTTATTATAGCTTATCTATTCGCTATTTCTAATTGCTAGTAGCGTATTACCGTTAATTTAGTCTCCGTATACCCATTACACCTTATTATAGCTTATTTATTCGCTATTACTACTAACGTCTATAGAACTAGAGCCGCTAGGGTTTCCATTTAAACACGCTATGCTATTTATATTTAGGTATCTTTACGTAAGGTTACCGCGGGTATTAAAAGGGGTGGGGAAATCTTATAATAAGCGTTCTTAACTAAGGCGTAGTGTAAGGGATTCGCCCGCCGGCTTAGAGACTTAAGGATATTATTCAATAAATCGTAGAGAAGATATTTTATGGCCTATAATAAATTAGAGATACTGCTATTTGGAAGTATAACTACTCTTATATATCTACATACTATTTATTAAGGCCGTTATTAGTAGCTAAGGAGGGTGCAATGTTATTAAATCTACGTATTGGTAATTATACGCTAATATAGGATCTCTAGGTTTAGCAACTTCTATATAGGGGCGTTTATAAGGGGAAGAAATTCACTTTTTCGGGCTTAGCTAGGGCGGGTTAGTAGTACTAAGATATATTAGTCTAAAAGAAAGCATCTAACTAGAATAAAGCTCTTAATACTATCCTATCTAAACTAAATATCTTTATATAATTTTAAATATTATAAAATAAGACCGGTGCCGTAAAGCTATAAGAAAATCATTAATATTAGGTAAATTTAATCTCCGGTAGGCGTTATAGGTAAAGGCTAAAAGAACTAATAGCCCTACCCCTTTAAGCCTTTATATAATATAAAGCTTAATTCTATATCTAATAGCTAAAGCCGCTTTAGTAACGTCGTAATATCTTATACTTCTTGCAAATAATATAATATAGCTAACTCCCTTTATAGAAGCGGCTTAACTTTTAACTAAATTTTTAATCCTTAACGCACCTATAGACTTTAATTACTATTTCTTAAAAGAATCCGCAAGTATCTATTAGCTAAAAAGTTTTTAAAAAATAGCGTTATTTAATAAATCGCTGTTAGTAGTAATAAGATCCTTAATAAGGGGATATTTATTTAACCACTTTAGTTCGCTAATAATAGCCTTTAAATCTTTCCCTATAGATATATTAACAAATGTCTTAATCTTAGAGAGGTTTACCAATAATGCGTTAAGTAGGTTTGCATATTTAGGTAAAAAGGGAGGTAGAGAAGCAACCTTATTCCCTAAAGAAGGCTAGACACTCCCTAGAGAAGGCTAGATAATATTATCCTTATTCCCTAAAAAAGGCTAGACATCCTCACTCTCTAAAGAAGGCTTAATAATATCCTTATTCCCTAAAGAAGGCTAGACACTCCCTAGAGAAGACTAAATAGCATTATCCTTATTCCCTAGAAAAGGCTAGACATCCTTACTCCCTAAAGAAGGCTAGATGATATCCTAATTCCTTAGAGAAGGCTAGGTATCCTTACTCCCTAAAGGAGCGTAGAGCGAATTATAGTGGCCGCGTTTATTCTCTAAAAAAGGTAGTAAATATTAAAAGGTATTAATAGGAAGCTTCTAGAGCCTTTAAATAGTATATATAATATTAGGGAGATAAAGTTAAAGCTGCTTATTAGAAGTATTACGGATAAGATTTAAAGCTACTATAATGCTAAAGTCTATAATAGTGGGTTATAAGTTATATAATTTGTGTTAAGATAAAAGAGTAGTTAAGTGTAGTTCCCCTCTGCTCTTAATTCCCTAGTAGGTTACTAGCGCCCCCAAAACTTAGAAGAGCCTTACGCTAATTATATCGCTTTAATTAAGTATCGCGCACTTAATTAAAGCAATATAATTAGCGTAAGGCCCTTATCAGAGCTGCGCTAATATAGTGGCGATTATTAACCTCGCTTTTGCTTATAATACGTAGTTAAAAATCGGACCTCTCTTTTAGCTAAGATAGGAGGCAATATAAGTCGTAAACTTAATTAGGTGTATAATGTGAAATATTTAGTAATATAGCTTGTTCCGTCGCAGAAGGCCGTAAGCCTTAATACTATTAGAGGATTCCTTTTCTAACTAACATATAGGATATACAATTTGTGATAATTTCTTCCTTAAAGAGCTAAAGAGTAAAACGCCTTAATAAATCTAAGGATGCTATCTAAAGGAAAGGATATGGAAATACCTAATATATAGAGCTAATTTCCGCCCCATTACACTAGGGATATATAATTACCTTTATCGCCCGCTCTGCCGGTTGCCTTAACGCGTCTTTTATATCTTTTATTTATTACTACCCTGCTTTACTATTTTCACCGCTCCTTTTAAACCATTCCCTAACCATTTACGGCCGCTCTTTACTCTTTAATATAGATGCTTATTTAACTATTAGCTTGCTTATTAAAGCTATAACCCGCTAAACTACACCAACTACTAGTTTCTTAAAGCGTTATATTTAGCTGCCTTTTATATCAATTATTAATACTTTAACAGCCGCTTACGGTTAGGATTAAGATTCTAAATATGGTATATTAATTACCAAGCTTTATTAATAAGCGAATACCCAATAATCTGTTAAGGTGGATCTAGAAAAGGCGTCTTCTATTACTAGGATTAGTTGGCCTACAAAGAGCTTATAAAGCGAGGAAACGACACCTTTTAAGTTAAACAATTCTAAGCGTCCTAGTACCAGTCTATCGTCTAATTAAATTACTACGGGCCTAAGTAACCAGCAAAGGGCATTTAGGGGTCCGGTAGATCTTATATATATATAATACCAACAAGTCCCCCAAACACTTAATAATATAATATTAAATAAAATTCTCAGCACTTGCCTAGATAAGACTCTAATAGATAAGACTCTAACTTATAAGAGGACTGCGGATATACTCTCTTATAGAATAATTTATTCGTTCCCTAAGTCTTTATAGGATTTCCTTAGTGTTCTTTATAGAAGAACTAGAGAGTGAAAAGTATAGGATATTATATATATATCTGCTTTCTCTAAGTTAATATATAATCGCTCTAACGTATTATAAGTCTAAGTATATTTAATATCTCCTATACAGTATCTATTCTAATTAAATTACAGATTATAATCTAGGCGATTCTCTAAGACTTATAGAACCATATTAAAGAGAAAGATATATATAGTGCTCTCTTATAGAAGCTACGTCCACTCATTAATATTGCGGACCTTTAATAGTAGTTTTTTATATCTAGCTTAAAGTTAAGATTTCGGCATATAATTAAAATTAATCCTCTAGTCTTTAAATAAATCCGCTTACACTATAATGTGAATTTACATATATACGTCTAAAATTCTTAAAATTGTAGCGCTTGTATATTAAGGGGGAGTCGTATTAGTGGCGTTATTGCATTTATTAGCCGCCTAGTACTCTATTAAATAGATATATTCCGCCAAATGTCCTTCTAATTGCTGCTAACGCTCTTGCTATACCTCTTGCAGTTTTAATATAAGATGCACTTTGATTAATTACTCTAGTAATGCGATCCATTACTATCATTTTCAATAATAATAAAATCTATTAATCTAGATAACGAAGTTTACTTTACGGATATTCCTAATAAGTTAAAAGTAACCAGTCCAGCGTCTAGTAAGGGTTTTACCAATAATAGTTAATTCAGAGCTACTAGCGCCGATTACCTGCTTAACATTAATTAACTTAGCTCTCTAAAAACCACCCAAACTATTAGTTTACACCATTAGCCTTTCCCTAGTAAGACTCTACTAACACTTTATAAAGTATAACTCAACTAGCCCTTATATAAATAACGAGCCCTTAGCATCCGCACGCAAGTCTTAGTTAGTTAAGGAATAATTTAAGTTAATAAACACGACCTTTAAGGATGGTAATAGTTAGGGTAGTATTTTGTTTAAGCTTAATAGACCAATATTAGGTTATAAGTAGAAATATTACAGCCTTTTTCTTAATGCTAGAGTAAGTAGTAAATGGACAAATAAAGAGAAAGCCATTATATACTTTTTAAGGCAGGATAGGTTTCTGTTTATAAATATTGCTAAATAGGTGCCGTATTCGCTAGCTTAAATTTTAGAGATATACCTAATCCTATACGTCTTATACCTTATCCTACTAAGGCTATATATTACTTACATTTACTAGGTTAAGTAATACGTAAGATCTCTTACAACCCTATAACCTAGATATAGAGTTTTAGCGTATATTACCAGTTAGTTTCTTTTCTTAGATGCAACTTCTAATAGCTTTGCTAATATTTTTAAAGATTGTTATTATAAATAAAGCCTTACGGGAGCTCTAGTCTTAAAATTAGACACCCTATAAAGATTAAATCCTTATAAAGCTAGGTCACTAAGTATTACTTATAGTTTTATTATAAAATAATGTTATAAAAGCCCTATTAGGGAGAACACCGGGTGCATGTTAGCGCTATTATAGCTATATCCTTCACGCTAAAGAGCCGGCATAGACAGTTAAGGAAGTAAATCTCCTTATAGAATTGCGTAATAAGAAATTTCTATTATAGGAAGTTATTAAGGGATATTTTCCAAATAGGCACCATTAATTAATTAAGGAATTCTATGAAAATAGCGAGCTAGGTAGTCGGGCGTAGCGTCCTCTAAACGTGCAGCTAGGATTTTAACGGATTTAGCGGCTATAGCTTCGGTCCTATAAGCTAGGAGGTTATAGAAGCTGGGGGCTTATAGGAGCTAGGGGATCCTATAAGCTAGGTAATTATATAAGTAGAGTAGTCTAACCTAGCGCCCTTTAATTAATGCCTAGTATATAAATAGGGTATTAATAGGTTTAATAACTTTAGCTTTAATTATATAAGCTAGATGCTTATAGGAGCTAGGCAATCCTATAAGCTAGGTAATTATACAAGTATAGTACTCGTAGGAGCTAGGCAATCCTATAAGCTAGGTAATTATATAAGCTAGGCAATTGTATAAACTAGGTAATTATATAAGCTAAATGCTTATAGGAGCTAGCCAATTCTATAAGCTAGGTAACTATATAAGTATAGTGCTTATAGAAGCTAGGCAATCCTATAAGCTAGGTAATTGTATAAGCTAGGCAATTATGCAAACTGGGTAATTATACGAGCTAGGTAATCGTATAAGCTAGGCGATTGTACAAACTAGGTAATTATACGAGCTAGGTAATTGTGCAAACTAGGCAATTGTGTAAACTAGGTAATTATACAAGCTAGGCGATTATATAAGTAGAGTAATTATATAAGTAGAGTAATCTAACCTAGCGCCCTCTATTAACGCCTAGCATGTAAATAGGAAGTAAATGTTAGGAAAATACTAGAACTATAAAAAAAAGAAATATATAAGTCCCAGATCTAGAAATATTAAAGAAGTTCCTATATAAAGACCCCTTATATATACTTAGAGAAGTTCCTATATAAACAGCCCTATAAGCGTAGCTATAAGTCTAAGCCCTCTCGCGTAACCTAACTACCTCTCCCTACCACACCGGAATAGATAAATAACCGCTATATACTATAAGCAGAGAAATGATTTAAATAAAAAGAAAATACTATAAAAAAACATGTTTATATCCTTAAGATATAAATCTATAAGTACCGTAGTCTTAAATACGACTAATAGTTACTAAGGTGGCATGTGTCCTAGGTCTATAAGAAATTCAAAAAATCCTAGGTTATTAGTATAGATTTTCCTTCCATTATTGCTTTTAAGGTAGTAAATAAATTCATCCAAGTAAAAGCATAAATTATCGCGAATACTTTATAGCTCGCTATAAGTTAAGCAGGTAGAGACTCTAGTAGGAATAATAAAATATTGTTTTATTTCGCGATAGGCTAAATAAAAAGTGGCTAAAGTTTTAACCCTTTTACCAGCTTTTATTAGAAATCTTCTTTATATTTATATCCTATACTTATAGATTTAAGACTATAAAGCCAAGGCCACCGTATCTAACCGTCGCCTATATGGCCTTGTTGCTTAATATCTCTTTATTACTATCTGCCCCTATTTCTTAATCTTTAGTGCTAAAACCATTTTCTCCGTCATATAATATCTCTGCGTCCTATTCTTAATCCTTATTACTAAAGTCACTTTCCTAACTAGCTAACGCCTCTACGTTGCCGTTATCTCTAAAGTCAGTTTCTCTATCTATAAACGCCTACTTACTAGCTAATAATTTAGGGACGCTGCGCTTATAGGTACTTAGGGTTGTAGATACCACTTAAGGAGAAATTGTGGTTAATGTTATTGGGATATAGAATATATCTATAGACCTTTAAGTACCGGCTGCTTAGTACCTTAAGTAAAAGATCTTCCCTAACGTAAGGTAGATTAATAGGAGTTAATTACCGCCTATATAAGGCGGAGCGCTTATAAAGGGCTTAGCTAGAATGGTAATTAAACTACCCTAAAGGCACTAATAGCTCCTTTACTATAAATGGGGGGTTAATATATAAGATTAACTGGCTAGGATAAGTCTACTACTTAGGTAGTATCTTGCCCCGGGAAGGATAGGCGTTAAAAGTAGATTATATAATACTATTCCTACTAAAAGAGGCGTTATTAGGGGTTATTATTAACTTCCAATTCTAGTTTATAACTTTATGCGAACGTTTCTAAACCCTACTAAGGCATATAGCATCCGTTAGGGATCGTTAGCTATTTAAGTTTAGCAGCAGCTTAGCTAATAGCTACCCCTAATAATGCCTTACTTGTAGATTACTCTAGGCATCTATAATCTTGGGCGCAGACAATACATAAGCTAAGAGTAATTATAGCCACTAAATATTGTACCACAGACACCACATGAAGTGGAAAAGGGCGGCTAGTATACTCCGCCTTTCCCTTCTACCTTCTATCCTAACTCCGCCCTAGAAGAGAAATAGAATATAAATATTATACTCTTAGTTTTTATATGCTATTAATTTAACTTACCTTTAAATTTAACCTCTTAACTATACATCCCTTACTATCCCTATAAGAATACTAGACATTATATATATTACCTTAACTAAGCTTAAATACGTTGCTAACATAACCTATAGGTCCTTAATTGGTACTTATAAAAATATTACGATATGCTATCGCCCCAAAGATAACATACCTGTTTATTAACTTGCTGGAAACCTTAAATTATTCTAAAATCGTATTGATAATAAAGATATAGCATCTATTAGCAGGGAGAAGAAACAATTATAGCTTTTCAACCCTATATAGAAATAGATACCTTATACGCCTACTTAAATACCTAATAAGGTTAACTTTTATAAAATTAATAATAATATAGAGGGTAATATATAAGAGGATACGGAAATATACGCCAATTACCTTAAGAGCCTAGAAGGCCGTAGCGAAACTAAGACAGTTTTACCTAAGCTAATAAAGGACTATAGCGAGGCCAAGATAGACTCGCCTTAACTAGTAGATATAGTTATAATTTCTAAACACGTTTTGCTAGTAACTTAAGGTATATTTATAAGACCCCTATATTTATTTAGCAATACTAATAAGTAAGTAGGGAATAGCTTAGCTAATCTTACGACGTTTCTTGGAGTTATATCTCCCCTATTTAAAGTATTAACAATTTCCAATACCATAATTTCGCGTAGATAACTAAAGTATCTCGTCTTGTAGTTGCCTTCTTATTTTATAATAAAGGACTTAAGATATCTCTAAAGCCCTAGTTATAAATCATTCGTATCTACGTTTGGCCCTATTGTAGTAATATACTAGTATTCTACCTGGGTTTTAGCCGTAGACATACTACTAAACAGACTTACATTATACTATGCTAAGAATCCCTATCTCTTTTGCCGTTATGCTAAGATATATAAACCACTTAAAGATATTATAATAGAGATAGCTAAGAGGAGCAAACTGTATAAGTAAGGAGATTAACTAGGAAAGGCATTAGAGGATTTATTAGAAGAGATATTAAAGAGAAGGGTATGTAAGAGAAATGTAGATTCCACCGTAGGTAGAGATCCTAAAAGGTCTAAGGTATAAGAAATTTCTTATAAGGAAGATTTTTACAATATTCTTATCTTTCGGCATTAAGAATTAAGGCGTTAATTAAGATTTCCTTAGCTTGGTGTTTTATTTCTATCTAGTTGCTTCTATATTAAGAATATCTCGTTATCATTTACGTATATAGACAAGTTTTTGCATATTAGATTAAAGTTAAGAGTTCTCCACCTTTATATACTTGGCAGCGATAAGTTAGCCGTCCTATAACTCGTTTAGTCCTCTATAAAGAAAGGTCGCTACTATTTATACACCCCCCTAAATAATATACGTATACCCTCTAATTAATATACATATACCCCCTACCTTATTTAGTTTAGATACTTTCTTACTAAGTTAAAACATTACGTGCGTTTAACTTATTTACGCCTATATCGCGAAAATTAAAGTACGCGCCCACCTAAATGCACTATAGTACTTAACCCACCTCCGTTAAAGCTGTGCGACTCTTAAAAGCTTACGCTTAATAATATCTATAAGTTTACCAAAGGGTAGGGCTATATAGTGTTAGTTTTCTAGTCAAAAATCGATAAGTAGATGCCACTAACTATGCGAAAACTCCCCTTGGGCGCGGGCGTGGGCCGGGCGCGGCGGAGGCAGCTTATAGAGGTAGCAGTACCTAAATTAGTTCACGCCACGCCTTATAAAGTACTGCGCAATCTAATTAATTGCTTCTTTAGCACGTTCCAAATCTAATTTAAACTCTATTACTTATACTATAACTAAAATTAAGACTTAATTGTGGTGTTGCGGTTATAAAAGTTATATACTATATACTTTAATTTTCGCGATATAGGCGCAAATAAGTTAAACGTATATAATGTTTTAACTTAGTAAGGAAGCTATAAGGAAATATTTATCCCGCACTAACGAGATAAAGAAGTTGTTTTAATACGGTCCGCTTAGTAACTCCTTCTAATAAAGCTTATTAACCCCTAGCTTACTCTATTAGGGGTAATAGAGAGACTAGGTAGCTTAGTTAATTAACTTAGCTATAGGCTTAGCCAACTTAAAGGGAAAGTTAGCAGCCTTAAAAATAGCGACCGCTACATTATAAGTTATTTAGGGAGGGTTAACGATTGGATTAATAGCCTAAGAAGTGACTGGGAAAAAATAAGAGATACTATTAGGCGGTTTTAAAACGAAATCTATATTCTTAAGAGAGGCGGTAATAAAACTTTAGATTACGGAGATGAATGGGTTATAAAGGCTAAAAATAAGATTACGGCATTTAAGAGGAAAAGGGCACGCTTAGCCTAAAGTCTACAGAATTAAGGAGGAAATTTATTGGCTTAAATAGTACGCTCTTTAGCTATTATATTATTTGCTTATTAAAGGAAAATTATATATTAAATTTAAGCTAGAACTAGCCCTGCCCTTTATAATAAGTATTTACCGCATTTATATACTTAATTAGAAATAAGTTAGCAGATCTAACTAAGCTTGGCGTATAAAGTAAGTAGAACCACCTAGCGATACCTTTACTAATCTCTCTACCGGCCACAGTCCTTATCGCCTCTTCTCTACAACCTCTTTTTCACTATATTCGCCGCCTACTTAGCCTTATATAACTATACTACCAAGGCCAATTATAGAATAATACTTAAAAGTGTATTTATATATTGCTAAACAAATACTAAGCGCTATAGGATACATTAAAGAAGGATATACGCCTTAGAGCCTAGGTTGTAAACAAGCTTTAATATAATTACAATTTAGTTATACCCAAGAATTTCCGCTCTTCGGCCTTAGCGTTATAAAAACATAAGGAGCGGTATTTATACTTCTACTACCCTCTAAGATTTAGCATATTTTATTTATATATCCTCTTATAAAGAAAATAGCTTTAAAGCCCTTTTAAGACACTAATATTACCAGTATCCTTTAGGAACCCAGCAACTAAAATATAGTGCCGCCCTTATTTAAAGTGGTAAAGTAATATAAACTGTAAGGTAAATGGATATTATATTAACTTACTTTATCTACTAGTTTTATATACCGTTAATATAATAAGTAGAAGATAGTAAAGCTTATAGCTACACGCTATAATTAATAGGATAACCTTTACTACAATGCTTATTACGGTTAGCTTCTCTTAAAGAAGTAATAAGGTTTATAATACCCTAGAGCTAATAAAATATATTAAAACCTAACCAACTTAGGAGGGAATTACTATCAATTTAGTCTAATTCTAGGGGGTGTGTTATAGGGGATTTTTATATTTAGTGTAAATAAATTAAGATAAACGCTCGTTACCTATACAAAATAGATACTAATAAGGGTTATATTTTAAAGGGAATAAATAAGGCGTTACTAAGGGGATAGTAATAATAATACGTTTCCCTTACAATATATACCAGCAGAGGGGAAGTCCGCGTATACTAGATCTAGTTCTAAAAACTAGAACCTACTTTCGGGAAATAGGCCGATTAACTACTATAAAAAGAGGTTAACTATATCCATATTTAACATGTTAGATTTAGCTTATTTTAGGACTAATAATCATTTATTAGCGTTCTTAGGCGCCCTTTTAGCCTTGCTATATAAAATCTCCACTATATTAAAGCCTTACGCGTCATAGAATAAACTAAAACTAATAAGTATAACTAGTTATAGACTTAAAAACGCTGCCTACCTATTATAGCTTAGTATTTAACTAAGCCCTACAAAGCCTTAGTCTAAGCTATATTAGGTTGGCTTAACTTTTCTACACCCAATTTTTAATCCTCGCGTTCGCTTATACCTTGCTTTCTTCCTTATACTTTTCTCCCTAGTTATTTTTTTATTACAAGACGCGCTAAACGTATTTTTAATCTCCCTACACTTATCTGCTATTATACCGTTCTTATATACTAGTATCTTTAATCTACCCTTTCCGCCTACTTACCCGCCTACTATATCGGCCCTCCTAATATAGCTCTTAGCGCGTTTACTCGCAATAGCAAATCTCTCCTAATTAGAGATAATTAAAACAAAACCTATTAGAGGAGGACTAAATAACTTTTACAATTTATTTAACTTAGCTTATTAGGATCTAGATATCTCTAGCTCTTTAAACTTATTATACTAGATAGGTAACAAAGGTAATTACTAATATACCTATTATAAGTTTCTATCTAACGCTTATAGAACTAAAGGATATTTTGCTTAATCTAATACTAGCTTTATAAAGCCTTCCTACTTCTTATTTATTACTATCTAATAGCGGCAACAAAAGCCTTCTTATTAATCTATTAAGACTTAATTTAGCGGTCAGTTCTAACAACTTTAATATTAAGCGGTTCCTACCTCTTCTAAACGCGATCCTTCGGATTAAGCCTAACGAGGTTATTTAGGAAAAAGTCTATACCATTATAACTAAGTCTATACCTCCTCCCTAACCGCTACCGTTTTATATTTAAACCCTAAATATACGCAATATAAGCAGCTTCGCTAATTCGTCCAAATATAGGAAATACATAGATTATATTCTAAAGGAGGAGCTGGGCCCCCTTTATATTGGGATTCCCGGCTTATATAAAGCATTCTTTAGGAAAATAAAAGGTCTTAAAGAGGTAAGTGCCGCCATTTTTAAGAAATGCAAAAAAGGGGATAATCTACTATACACTAAGGGCGGCTAGCGTAACTAGCCTAAAAGCGTAAAATAAGATAATATTCTAGAGTGGTTTAATAACCTAATTAAATTATTTTTAGGCTTTATAGAGGAGTACGGGTCCGCCCTAAAGATATAATAAATGCTTATTACATACACTAAGCAGCCCTTATAAGGGTTTATAGCAAAGTAAAAGCTAGATATTAGTTTTGTGGATAATCTAATAGCTAGCGAAAGCTCTTAATGCTATTAGCCGTATATACTTATACTAGGAGAGCTAAAGAGTAATCTAAACACCGATATAGCCTTATAGGCATGGTTTAATTTGGGAAAATATATAAGAGAAGTCTTTGCCGCTTAGGACACTTGTTACTTTATCCTAAGCTTTACCCTCTATAGATCTATTATATAGCTATAGGAGCATAACCAGGTAGGAGGCATTGTATTATCACTATTTAATATTAATAAAGACGGACTACAATTTACCTTAGCAATATTAGGATTTCTCTAGATAAATAAGGAGCAGCTTAGGTTTGACCCTACCATTCTAATATTAGACGGCAAGCGATATATTAAGGTTATATATAATAATTAAACTAAGCATCTTATTCTTAATAAACCTATAAAGCGGGCACGCTATATTACCAGTTAAGCAACTACTTACTAAAAAGTATACCGTAAAGGGGACACCTCTAAGATACCCCTCGTTATTAAGGACTTATAGCAGTACCTATAGCGCAAAAAAGAAGGTAAACTGCTGCGTAAGGTAACGGAGAAAGAAGTAGTTAATATAGCCAGGTACTATTACCACGAGATAGTTTATATAAGCGGTAAAGAAGATAATATTTACAATAATATCTATAAGGGGCTAGATATTATAAGAGCGATAAACTACAAGCTAGAAGACTTAATAATGCCTTTAAAACCGGCTAAAGTAAAAATCAGTATAAGGAAAGGCAGATGTTTTAGTAGAAAGAGGTTATTTAGCTATATTAACGCCCCATTACCGCCTAGCAAGCGTATATATTTAGGCTCTCCGCCTAAAGGCGGAAGGCGCCTTACAACCCTAAATTAAGTACATTAACGCGTTATTATTAGGGACTACGGAAAGCCTCTTTACAAGGCAAGCTCTTAGGCTGCAATGCTTACTACACTAAAGGGTAGTATTAAAGGATATAAGTCTTTATATACGCGGGCCGGAATTATCTAATATAATATTTTAATAGGCAACCTTATAATAAACGAGGAAGATAACAATCCTTCTTAGCTAGCATTCTTAATTAACTTTAATCTTGCGATTAAGGAGTAGTAAAAAGGGCCTTTAGGAGTATGGGGTAAGACTAGTACAAAAGCGTTTATGGTAATTAGAGTGCTCCTAGGCGAGATATACTCAGCTTAGCATAATTTTAAGTCGTTCTTTTAGGTGCTATTTTAGATATATATTTACTATAATAGACCTAATAAAAAAGGTAATGTTGTTAATAGGTTTAATAAGTGGAATTCTATAGATATAGAAGAGCTAGCTAAGATAAAGAAAGGAGAAGTAGATAATAAAGGGGGTTTTCTTAAGGGTATAGGTAATAACTTTTCACCGTATTATTAGCCACTAATCCCTTAGGTTAATAGATTGCGGAAAGTAGTATTTCTAGGCGGTGGGAGGCAAAAGGAAAATAATAAAAAACTTCCTTTTTAAATAAAGGAGGTGCTTTAGGAAGTAAGGAAGGATTTAAAGGTGCTAGCAGAGTAGATAGAATAATATTTTATTACTCTTCTACTATATAAGTAAAGTTTTACGAAGATTTAGGCGGCTAAGGCTAGGTAGCAGCCTTAGTTAAAACGCATGTAAAATAGTATAGGGCGAGTCGCCTAGGCTAAATAAACCTAGGAAAGAATAATATTTTATTTTCCTATATTCTTCTACCGCACGGGTTAAAGTTTTGCGGGGATTTAGGCGGCTAAGGCTAGGTAGCAGCCTTAGTCAAAACGCATATAAAATAGCGTAGGGTAAGTCGCTTAGGCTAAATAAACCTAGGAAAGCGGATAACCTAATCTTCTACTAGGCCCCTATACCCTACTATCCCGTATAAGCTTTAAATTTTTACAAAATATATAACCTACTCTCTAGCCTATTAGAAGCCGCCTTATACTGTCTAAATAGAGGCTATAAAAGAATTAATCCCTTACTTTAGCTAATCCCCTACTTAAACAAGTCCCTTATTTAAATAAATCCCCTATAGGAGCTAATGCCTATATATTTCGCCGCCTTATAGGATCTAATCCCCTACTTTTAATAATCCCCTATAGGATCTAATCCCCTACTCTAATAAATCCCCTACGGGATTTACTCCCCTATAGGATCTACTCCCCTATACTAATAAATCCCCTACGCTAATAAATCCCCTACGCTAACAAATCCCCTACGGGTGCTAATGCCTATGTGTTTTACCGCCCTATAGGAACCAATTCCCTACGGCTTATATTCCCGTATAGCTTTTGCTCCCCTATAGAAGCTAATAGCTATATTTTCCTCTCCTATACGGGAACCAATGCCCTATGGCTTTCATTCTTCTATTCCTAGATCTATAAATACTATTAGCTATATCTTCCACTCCCCTATAAAACAAATCCCCTATAAATTCCGTTCCTATATATAGTAACTATATCTTCTACTGCCTTGTAAGAACTATACCCTATAGCTCCTACTCCCGTACGGCTTTTACTCCCCTATAAAAACTAATAGCGATTTCTTCTACTCCCCTATAGAAACTAATCTCCTATAGCTTGCGGTTCTTTATAGGGATTAATACCCGCTTTCTTCGTTACCTTATAGCTTTTAATCCCTTATAGGAACTAACGCTTATATTTTCCACTCCCCTATAGGAACCAATACCCTATAGCTTCCGTTCTCCTATTCTTAGATCTATAAGCAATTCGCCTGCGCCACAGCCTACTGTATAGGCCTTATTATTATAAGAGTAAGTAAGTAATTTTAAGAAAGTAATAAGTAATAATGCTACTAGCTATAAGATCTATAAGACGTATTTAATACTGTATATATATAAGCGAATCTATATATATAAGTTCAAATTCTCAACTAATCTAGCGCCTTTAAAGTCACTCTTAAAATTTTGGTTTAATATAAGAGCTATTCTTAAATGCTTATATATAAGTTTCTCCCCCTTACTTCTAGCCAAGCCGTAACTAATCCGTATAGTATTCTTAATCTAATATAGTATATTAGTACTAGCCTTAAAACTCTTACTTAAACATTGCCTTACCTATTTTCCGTTTAATTAATAGTCCAAAAGCCGCTCCATATCTTTTTTAGAGATATTAGCAGCAGTATTAGCTTGCTTTAGAAAGGTCTTCTATACCTACTCTTTTACCGGTCTCTTTAGCTTGTTATATCTAAGTGTAAGATATATTCTGCTCTATATAGCTGTATTAAATACGGTAACCCTGTTTGTTGTAAGAAATATAATGCCTTAGAAATACTCCATCTGTTGTAGGAAGACGGATACTAAGCTATTACGTCGGATATTATTTAAAGTTCTTTCTATAAGAAAGACATTGGCCTCGTCCAAAAGAAGGACAGCGCTCTAGTGGTAAACGTTCTTAACTATTAGAGCTAGGTTTTATTCTAAATAGGCTGGATCCGTATTAAGGTCTCCTATATAAGCCTTATTATAGTTAAACTAGTATATAAATACACTTATAAAGGGGAACAAACTATATAAAGGGGTCTTCTCTAAGATTTAGTAAGTGCTTTAGCTATTAATGTCTTTCCTACCCTAGGTAGGCTACTGAAACAATCAGCCTTTAAAACAGCCAATGCCTTGCTAGAAAACTTACTATAGTAAAAAAACTAGGCCTTTCCCCTTCCCTTTAATTATAATATTAAACTTTGATTTCCTAGACCTAGACTAGTAGCTCTTTATAAGTCCTTAAAGCACTATTTTCTTATCCTCCTCAATTGCGAGTGACTTAAATGCTAAGGCATTCCATTTAATATCCTTAATATTAGCGACGGCAAATTCACCTATTAGTGCTTGTATTAGTATATATAATTCGCTAGCTCTAGAAAAAGTATATAGAAAGCCTAACCCTATTTTTTATCTACCAAACTAAAGGCTAGGGCTGTTAGTAGACAGATTAGGTACTTATTATCTCCTATCTCCTTAGAAACTAAACCCTAATTCTTTATATCCCCTTACCAATTAGTCCCTTAATCGATTACGCTTATTCCGTACGCATCTATAGCGATTAGCTACTTACTATAGTTAGGATTCTAATAATAAAATACTATCGCGTCTACTATAATACGGCCGCTTATAGAAAATCTTAACGGGCTATCTTTAGTCCAGAAAAACGCGATCCCTTTATATTCACGGTGGTTAATGCCTTTTAAAGATACGAACTTCCGGCCATTGCTAATAAGATCCTACTTTATCTCGGCTTGTCTCTTATAACGCTCTAGCGGAAATACCTTAAGAGACGTAATTTTTATAGTTAAACGGAATTCTGGAATAGAGAGGGTGGTTTTTACCTCGCTAAACGCCTTCCTATTATAGCCGAAATAGTGACAGTTAAGTTTAAAGCTCTTTTCGCTAAAAAGTAAGGTTTTAAAGTTGCCTAAATTATATATAAGGCATCTTGGTTAATCCAAGCCTTTGTAAATTATAAGGACGTATATATTTAGTTTAAATAAGGCCTAAAGGAGATTAAAATTAATTTCGCTATAGTCTAGAAGCGGTAGAAGACTATTAGTTATAGGCGCGAAATGGTCTTTAAGGAATCTTAGTAACCCCTAAAGGTACTTAGCGCTAATTAAGTCAAGAGAAAGACTTTCTTAGTATGTTTTTAACTAGGGTAGGAAATTAAATATAAGGTTTATAGGAATTTAGAAGTTAAATTAGAATAAGCTATATCTATAAAAAGGCCTACTTACTATAGGCTTGTCTTCCTAAAGGGAGATGGCTTATATACCGTTTAGCACCACCTATAAGGCGTCTCTTACTTCTTTTAAATTTATACCTAGGTACGTGCTATAGTCTTTCTTGTCCTTTTCTAGCTTAAAGTTAGTATCTAAGTTAATATGTTTAAAGGCACCTAAGAAACAGACTAAATTTCTTCTAAAGGATATAGATATACTGATTATATATATTACGCTTACTTAATATATCTGGCGAAGTCTCTATAGTCTTATACTAGCAGCTTTATTTGTCCCAGCTATAGTAAACGCTATATTAGCGTATTTCTAAGCATATTTTAGGGATTTCGCGAGCATACATCTTATTTAATACCTTAACTTCAACCTTAGAACCTCTTACTTTGGGTATCTCTTTAACCCCTAAACTTATAGGAGGTAAAGAAAGTAGAGGAGGTTAGGCCGCTTAGACTATCTTTAACACTACTATAAGCATTTTAACTATAAGATGCTGCGCTAACTACCTATAATATAGATGCGTTTTACTTAAACTATTAGGGGGTATATTTATACCGTCGCAAGGCAGCGAAGGCGCTAGCGTAATTAGCTTAGATGCGACTGGTATTATTACTCTATAAAGCTTTGGTAATATAATACTAATCTAAAGTGCAAAGTTGGAGTAAGGAACTAAGTATAGATAATATCGTTTCTTTAAAGGATCCGCCCTCTTTTATACCTAGCGATGCGATATAACTTGCAGCTGTGCCGCGAATATTCGCTGCACGCCTCTTTTAGCTATAGTACCTTCCCTTACTAATATATATTTATATCACTCTGACATAGTAAAGAGCTAGCAGAAGTATAGGGACGTTCTGTCCTTAACTATTTACCTATTACCAATAGTTTATATATAGATAACAGGTTAGAGTACTAGTAAAAAGCGCTCTAATTAATATGCAGGAGATAGACGGTGTCTTAGATTGAATTAAAGATATAAGTATAAAATTAGTGCTAGTAATACTAGCCCGATTACAATAAGTAATCCGGCTATATATAAATAGGAATAATAGAGGTAGTACGCTATTAAAGGCGTATATATATATAAATATAATTGGTTAGGTCTAGGGTCCTTAATAGAGTAAAATATCTTTTTCACCCTTATTAAGTTTAATCTATTACATTCCTTATTAAGCCCAATCTATTATACTACCCTTACTAAGCCTAAATATGGCGCACTGCCCTTATTAAAAAGCCCCGTACTTAAACCAGATAGGGCCCAAATCTCTTTTAATACCTTAAGCGAATTTTTCACTTAAACCACTTAAATTTAAAGATTTTTACTCTTTTATTACCGCTAGGGTGTCAAGTTTAAGATAGCGGTCCTTTTATTATAGAAGCTTGGGCGGAACCTAGATAAGGTTAAAGAAGATATCTAGTACTATAATAGTCCCGCCTTCATTTTAGACGACGTTTTAAAAAGCTTATTAGAGCTATATATACAGCTAAAAGTCTAAAGAGCGCTTTAGATAATAGCGGAACTACTACAACAATATTTAAGTAATAAGTCGCTTCTAGGCAAGCAGGCTACTAGGGTAAAACACTTTATCAAGTTTATCTTTAAAAAGGCAACTTATAGAAATAAAAGGCAAACGTAGTTGCAGAAGCCAAATTGTAATACCTTAAAGTTCTACGGACCAGCTTACAAGGTTAGGGATATCCTTAAATTACTGCCAGCAGAGTTTAACTTCCTTATCGCGAACGCAGCGGACTTTATATATCGCGAGGACATTAATAAGGCCGTTTATGGCGAGTTTAATCCTAAGGATAACGACTTATTTAAAGAATTCCTAAAGTATTCGTCCGCCTTTGCCGATTTAAAATAATAGGGTAGCTAACTAAATTAGTATATATTAAGCTCTAACCTACGAAATATAAGCGAGATAAAGGTATGTAAACCTCTATTCCCTATTTAAGGAGAGAGTATAACTAATTATAGCAGCGTTGCTAAATCAATAAGCTAGACCTAACGGAGAAGCTTAGTTAACTAGAGCCTAAGGCCCAGGCTTAGGTGCGTAATAATTAATTAGTTATATAATCGGTGCTTAGTATTAACTATTGCTAGGGTTAGCCTAAGACTCTTAGTTATTGGAGAAGTATTCTAAAACTTCAATCCCTTAAAATGCTTATAGAACGCTCGGTATGCAAGTCTTAGGTGCTTATTAATTAGTTACTTATATATCTTAGAGCAAGATTTATTATAAAAGGAAAGTACGATCTTATCTAACAATCCTAAAACTAACGGTTAGACACTTTATTCCCCAAATTTAATATATTAATGCTTATCTAAGATAAACACCTCTTTTAAGAGTCCTCTAAGCGCCATTATACTAGTATACCATCAAGTTACCGATAAACTATTATTAAAGCGTCCCCGGTTAGAATTATAGCAAACTCTAGGTTTATAAAATAACCTTTAATAAAATATCGCATCTATAGTTAACATTAAATAGGAAATCTAATATTGCTAGGAAAGGGCTAGTACTTTTCTTTCTCATTTATAAGGCGCTATATAATTAAAAACCTCCCTAAGCCAATTCGCACCAGGATAAAGACAAGTAATTTATAGAGAAAGGAAAAGAAGAGCGGAGGACTAGCGGTTACAAATTGCCTATCTATATATATACTAAAGGACAATAAGGACGCTCTTTTATTAGTTAGGATTAGCTATAAGGATAAATAGAATATCTTTAATTTATTTAGTTTAGGGACCTAGATACTTTAAAGTTTTAGAAAGATACTATAGAAGAAGCTAGAGATTAACTCTTATCTATAAATAAATGGTATATATCGCTTCGGGGCCGTCGAAAACGGACTCTGTACCTATATGTGGTGACGGCTACGAACCTAGGTCTTTGAAGTTCAGACTTAGAGCCAACGCAGAGATGTTATACAGCGTGCGATAGGACCTAGTGGTTGTGGTTATAAGCGTTATAGGCGGTAGTAAAAAATTTTTAGATAGTGAGATCTTAAAAACCACTACTATGGCCCTCTATAATTTAGCTACGCTATTCTCCTATTAAGGCACTTATATAATCCAACGTGGATATACGGCATTTAATAGCATCCCCTAACCCCCAATAGAAAGCATTAA
This sequence comes from Cenococcum geophilum 1.58, assembly GCF_001692895.1. Taxonomy (NCBI): domain Eukaryota; kingdom Fungi; phylum Ascomycota; class Dothideomycetes; order Gloniales; family Gloniaceae; genus Cenococcum; species Cenococcum geophilum. The sequence goes on along the minus strand of NW_027137564.1, from coordinate 1,357,554 downwards.
TAACCTCTTATATTAATAAACGAGCGATCGCGAATAAATAAGTAGACAAATGAGTAAATATACGGCCCCTCCTAACCCCTAGGGCGATCGCCCGCGGAGCATACGGTCACTCGCCGTTTTTTCTACCAAATACTACCTAGCAGCCTGGATTGCGACCTACGGTTTTCCCTGTCTTCTTTTAACAGAGTAGTGACCCTTAGAAAGGGCCTAGCTGGGGCCTAGGCATAAAAGATACCCAAATATAATATAATATCCCGCTTACTTATTAGTATTACGGTGGTTAGAACGGATAAATCCCCCTTACGCCTTTAATAGGACCTAGGGGGGGGAAGGTATGGCGTATATAGCAATAGTTAGACAAGAAATAGCATACAGGGGATGGCCAAGATATAGGAAATAGCAGTACGGCAATTAATTAGTAAGGCCTAGCTGGGACGTAGTAAACCCTAGCTAGGGTAAGCTAGAGAAGGAAGTAGTGGTTCCTAAGGAGTTTGAACATCTAAGGAGGACAGGACGTAGCCGTAGACCCGTAGGGCCGCCGCTACGGACGGATATGGCAAATCGGGGTTTTTTATCCTACTAAGGTGGCTTATAGGGTTTTTCCTCCCCCCCAGCAGCAAGGGTTTTTTCCCGTTAATATTACTTTTCCCTTATATACGGAGTAGTCTGCGTGGGGCTAGATAGTATCCGTATCAGACGTTAATTAAAGAATTATTATTATTATATATCGCTTCGGATTACCACTTAGCGCTACCTCTTTTCTAACTTAATCTGTGCCCTTATTATATAATATTTATACCTAGTAAGAACCTCTCTTATTACTTATCTATCTTCTATACCTAATGCTTTAACTACCTTCCCTTTACCGTCTTTAATAAGGTATAATCTACCTTTAAATATTATAGTTATGTCCTCCATTATCTCAAATTTATAACCTCTAATCTCTTCCTATTTCCCACTAAGCGCCTTATCCCTAGCCTTAGCGGACATAATCTATATAGCTAGAAGTGCGACCGCGTAAGTTAGCGGAACTAATAGCTATAAAGGAGAGGTGTTCTATAGACGTAAAATATTAAGTAAATATTATCTTTTATAAAGCGTTTTTAATTATAGATAGCCGTCTAAGGAGGAATAGCGGCTAATTTAGGAATTTATTTTAGAATAAAAGGCCATAAAGTATATACGCATTAAAGCATAACTATTATAAAAGATGTAAGTAATTAGGCATATGCTGCGCGGAGTAGAATAGCTAAGCTAATATTTACCTTAATAGCAAGAATAGAATTGCTAGATAACTGCAAGAGGTAGAACATAAAAAATATAAAATGAGGTAGATTGTAGGCTTAAATAGAGAGCGGCTTTACGGAACTACGCTATAAACAACTAGCAAAGTAGGGTTAAAGGAAATTTATAAGGGGAAATAGAGGTATTACTATAGCTAATAGGTTTATAGCTGCTTAGGTATTAGTGCCTAACAGGAAGGCTTATATAAAAGAATTATTAAGCGGCTACCTCTTAGGCTAAGCTGCGGCCGGATTTACCCTACTCTACTATTAAAGCTTTCTAGCGTAGAATATTACGTATATAATTAGGCCACCAGCCAAATAGTAAAACAGATAAGGCGTCCGCTATAACACGCATTCTAGCTATATATTAGAGTTACTAGATATATATAGCCCTCTACTAACTAAAATATTTTATAGGATTAGATTCTTGTGGTTTGTTCTTATTAGTAAGGCAAATTAACTAAAAACTAAGTTTCTGTAGCCAGTTTATGCGCCTTTACGTTATATATATAAGTTAATTAATTATTAACGCCTGGCTTTGTGTTGTTCGGACTGCTGGTTAGTTTTAGCTATATTATATAATTTAAATTGGCTAGCTAAGTTGTAAACGTAGTTTCAGCCTTATATTTTCTATTATTTATAGCGTTATAAGTAGTAATAAGTGGCTCTTACTTACCACCCTTAAAAAAGTAATGCTTTTATGGACCTTTTTATACAGCCCTTATATGATAGGAAATGCGCCATAAATGGATTAAGCTTTTATCTAGGCAGACCTATTACCTAAAATAGTCTTACGGTAGCCATATTAAAATGCTATATAAAAGGATATATTTCCCTATCGCCTATTTTCTTACATACCTTATTTTTCCCCTACTAAAACAGGAGCCTCTCGCTAATTTTAGCTACTTGTCGTTAACCACATAATGTGTTACTACTTTGACCAATCATTTTACTATAGTAAATATAGCGCTCGGCCTCGTTATATTTAGTTAGAACGTAGCTAAAATAAATATATAAAAGCCCAAGCTAATGGGCACTACTATGCCAATACGTCACCGGCTAAAGGTCTAAATGGTAAAGTGCTAGTAATGGGGTCATTAAAGACTATAGGCGACTATCCTTAGTGTCCGCCTTAAAAGGTACAGGTAAATAAAAAAAACTTAGATATTTACTAAAAACATAAGAACTTAGCCAACTAGCCCCATTATCTATAATTTCCTACCTAAAACGCGATAGGAAGTAAGAATATAAAAGTAAGGGCTATAGGAAATGCGGTATTATAAAGGATTATAGATAGCTTAACCTATACGGCGCGTCTAGACTCTATAGCAACTAGAAAATTATTAATATTAAACATCCTACTAAATAAAAAACATACCTTCGGCCTTTATATCCTCTAGTAATTTATCTACACTTATATAGCCTTAAGCCTAGCACTTAGCAATAATGTCCCTAAACGCGGCTAGGAAAGCTAGGCTTGGAAATTCCCCCTAAGCATATATGTCACATATCGCTTCATCCGAAAGCTCTTTATATAGTTTAGATCCTATTATTACTTTATAGAAGGTAGAGCCAAAAGTAAACACCTTACTCCTTATTAAGACACCTTTATTATTAGGATACTTATAACTAGTCTTATAATAGATAAGAGGGGCTTTATTATTAATTAAAGATCTGGTAAAGTCGCTAAGCTTTACATTAAGCTCTTTATTAAGGAAGACGTTATTATAAAAAATATCCCTATATATTACATTTCTAGAATAAATAAAAGCAATTAAGGCCGTAATTTATTAAACCTAGCGAAGTCGTTATAAAAGCGGAACGGGTTTATCTTATTTTATAAAGTACTATCTTATAGAGCCGTTGCAGGTATATTATAGGATAAGAGCGTCCTCTAGGCTCCTATAATATTAAAGGACCCTATTATAATTATATCTAAGGTATTAGTAGACACGCTTTTCTCTCTTAATAAATTATAGCTTAGAAGGCCGGACGAACTTTATAATAGCATTAAGACGAGCAACTAGTCCCGTAATACTATAGCCTACTATATCTTAGCCATTTAAACTATACGGGTAATAAATAGTATACTCTATTAGAGGCATCTATAATAGCTATAGTATTTATACCTACAGTGTTAGAAAACAAGAGGGGTATATATATTATAGGATTGTATTTATTACTCTATTAATAAAGCCGCTAAGGGAGCGTAAGGAACCTAGTAGGTGGGCTAGATTATTTTTAGCTTAGCGGATTTTGCTAAAAGGGATTAGCGATATCAGACTAAGGAGCCTATAGATTATTAACGTAGGGATATATAAAGGAAACTAAAGGCATAAAGAAGGGTTAAAGAAGAGTCTTAAAATGATTTAGGAGCGTAGCTTGGATCTAAGCTTAGCGCGTTACCTTATATATTAACGCTAGGCCCAGTAGGGAAGCGGTTAGGACTATTAATAAAACCTACTAAGGACCTAACGTTAGTTAGTAATAGGTTACCATAGAAGACTATCGGAACTTTTTTCCGGTATAGAATACTAGACTTAATTTAGCGCCATTATAGGTATTTAAAGCTAGCGCAGCTATAGATAGACTTAAAAGGGAAACGCCTTATAGAATTACGTAATATATAGAAGCTACTATAAAAGGAAATAGAACTTTAAGCTAAAAAGAATAGCACTATTATTACCGCCGATTCTTCCGCCTAGTAGGCCGCTCCCTTTTCTTCTACGTAACAGGCTAGGCCTTTAATTTTAAATAGTAATGCCCCTATAGTAATCTAAGACTTCTTTTTAAAAAGCTCTCTTTAATCTGTTCCTATAAGAGATTTTATTTCTCCTTTAAATTAGTAAGTAGCGCGTCTTCCTCTTCTATAAATTGTGCTCTAGACTTTAGCTTTTAGGGCTTTAATTCTAGCTCTTAAGGTTGCTTAACTAAGTTAGCTAGTAAGTAGAATTATTAAGGAAGTATATCCACTGCGTATAACCCGTCTTCTTAGCGCTTACAAATAGCTTAAATTAATAATTCTTCTAAATTATTTAAGGTAGCTCCCGGTATTGCTTTATTAGGGTTCGAGCTAGAGACAAAGTTTAATAGTAGTTTTTAGGTACGTAGGCGATTATATATTATAGATCTAACCTACTTATAGTAATCGCTATTAAGCGCAGTGCTTTGGGCAGACGTATACAGGGATAAAATTAAAGGAGAATAGTAAGACCACTAAAGATAATGTTTCGGTAATTCTTGTTATCCTACACACCCATAGGCCTCGTTACCCTCGTCGCTATCGCTGCTATCGCCGTCCCTAGTGTTATTATCATCTATATCACTATCGTCGCTTCCATTATTATAGTTCTCGGCCTTACCTTCGTCTATATCGCTTTCACCATCCTTATTATTATCGCCATAATCGGATTCTTTAGCCAAGCTATTAATAAGATCATTAAATTTTTAATTATAACTATTGTTAACCTCGTCTTGCGGTGGTCTAATATTATAAGAAGACAAATATTGCTAAAGGGAAGGGCTAGCAGACTGCGTAGCGGAGGCCACTCACTTCTTAATACGTTTATTGCCATTGTTAAGGCTAAGGGTAGGAGGGCTAGGAGGTAAGATCTTCCGGGAAGCTAATAAGCTTTATTACTTCTTAGGTTATAGGTTCTTACTACTTTTGCTAATAGAAGTATTAGAGATATAATTAGTATTATCTAGTTACTTAAGCTAATTAAACCTCCACTTCTTTAACTTTTTAGCTCTTAAAGATTCTTAACTAGTAATTACTAATATCCTAAGCTTCTACCTAAACTACAGAGTAGTTCTAATACAACGCTCCTTAGCTAAATTATCCGTTTAATTGCCGTTTAGCGTTAAGGGTATAGTACAATTATATGCAAGTGTGCGTATTTCCTTTTATAGCGCTTCTAACGAAGGCAGCTCCTTATCTTCTTTATTATCCTTATCACTACCGTTATTCCCGTTATCTACTAATTATTAGGTAAGGCTATTATAAATTAAAGGGAGGCATATACCTAATTTATGGGGCATTTATCGGTTATTGGCTTTACTAGCTTCATCAACTTCGCCAACTTTGTCGTCAGCGTTACTAGCTTTATTACCCTTAGCTTCTAAGTCTAAATCGGCTATATTATCTTTAATAACTATTAGATTTACTACTAGTTGTTAAAACTATATATTTAGAACTACTAGGGAAAGACGGAGAGTAGTGGGATAATTATTAGGATAATTACCTTAACTACTTCCCCCAGAGACTTAACTGTCATTTCCATCCCCATAGAAATCTTCCTTATTATCCTTATTATCCTCGTTATTCTTATAATACTTATTATAGGCTTTCTTATAATTATATATAGGGTCTATAGGCGCTTTATTAGACGGAATCTCCAAATTAAGGCCCTAGGTGGAATAATATACCATTAAGTGCCCAAGCTTCTAATACTTCTTAACTTTTTAGGGGGAAAAGAGGTACTCCCCTATTTCTCCTTTTAGGTTTACTGCTCGCGCTTTTCTCAGGGGCTATAATTTTATAGTACTAAGATAAAGCTGTTAATCTTCTAGGGGGACTAGTATAGAAATTATTCTTATTAAGCAAAATTTTATAAGGGATATAAAATAAAGATTAAAATAGTGCTAATATTATTGTCATTAGAGTTACCATTACTTTATAACTTTTAAAAGCTTTAAGGGGGGATTAATGGTCTTTTTAAGTGCACGTCAGTCCTCCCTTTACTACTAGCACTCGTCTATTACCCCTTACCCCTCGCCCCTTATTTAGGTTTCTTATTAAATCAAAGCATTTAATATATACGCCTCCGGTATAAACTGGGGTCAATTGCTATTTATAGGGTAAAGTTTATAAGGGCTTGAATTCCGGCGCCTAATTAATACCCTTAACAAATTGCGGTTAAACCGTATCCGCCCGTCTAAGCTAGTATATTTAGCTCTAACACAGCCGCCGCATCTAGCCCCTTATTAGGAGGTTAGTGGCGTAAATTCTCCACCCTTAGTCCTTAGTAAAGGGTAACGCTAATATATCTATTTACTTCCCGACAATACCAATCTAGCTAATCTTCTACGCCGCTTATATTAGTAGGAGGTAAAGCCCTACTTATGCGTGCGCGTTATAAGCTATCTATAATAGAAGGAGGTAGTGTCCTTATTAGTGGTAGGCGGGGTTCTCTAATACTAACCGCCCAGTAATAGATACGCCTGCCGCTTATACGGTAATTATATACATATCTATAAATATATTAGGTAAAAGACTATATAGGGATACTTACCCTCCTAATATGGCTGGCTGGTGTTAGAGATTCCTTTACAATTATACCGCTATGATACTAATCTATTATGCGCCTAAAAGCTGCAACCTTCTAATTTTAATCTAGGTGGTTCCTATATAGCCCCATAACTTAGAAGCCTAGATTATTAATCCTTTACTACTCTGCCGCTAAGCAGTTAGGTAGAGCTAATAGCCCCTTAGCCCTAAACTAGTAGATTAAATGGCGTCTCTAAAACATCTGTAGCAATACTCCATGCAATATCCATTTAAATAATGCCTAACATAGCCCCATATAAGGTAGTCGCTTAGATTAGTAACGTTTAGCTACTTTTCCGCTAAGTAGCCTAGTAGGCATACTAGCCGTAATGTAAGTGGCTTTAGCTATTATTAAACGCTAAAGCGAGCCGTCTAACTAATAGTATATCCCAGGCGAGAAAACAGCGCGTAGGTTAGCTAAAACAAGTGCGACGTAAGCTCGCTTAAGCCCTTAAGGGGGGCAATACAGCACGCCTATCTCTCCCTACCTTAGAAGGAGATATGCGGCAGAGTTAAATAAGACGATAGTGCTAACACGGCTAGTAACTGCGGAATTCCCCCAACCCCCTTCCTATGGGACGGTTGCGGACTAGTGTTATCTAGAAGGCGAAAGGAGAAAAGGTATATATAAGAGAGAGAATAGAATTATAAGGATAAGGACGCGCTTAGCGGACAGAGGCGGCGCTAAAAGAGCTTAATAAAAATTAAAGCCATCGGCTCCAGAGGCGGGAATTAGGGGAGGAGGCTAAGACTATTTATGCATTACTATAAAATAGAAACTTACCCATCGGAAAGGCCGCAGTTAACTATATTAATTATTAGTCTAAAATATAGGGGAATAAAGGAATAAGCGGGCTGGACTTACATACATATAAGCGCTAAGGGGACGGCAGAAATACCTTAATGCGACTATACCAGGGACTAGCAGTAAGAAGAGGAGGAGGCGCAGCGTTAGAAAAAAGAAAAGGTGGAGGATAAGAGGAAAAGCAGCAAAAGAAATGGCCTTTTATAGTTGAGGTTAAGGGGCAGTCTTAGCTTAGCCGGGGTTAACAAGTAAGGGCGCCTTACCCGTAAAGGAAGCCTCTATTTCCTAATACAGTTTTCTATACAATAAAATAACTTCTATAATTTATAAGTAATATATATAAAAAAAATTATATAATATACTATATCTAATGCGCTATCTAAATATAATTTTTTTTTATAATATATAATATATAGCTATTTAGATACTACTTAATGCCTATAGTCTATTTTTAATGCGGCGAAGTGTAGTAAGGTACTTACTAAATACTAGTAAATTTTTTCCTAACGTATATACGCGCTAAAGTAATAACTTCTTATAATATAGCGACTCCATACACTCTAACCGTAATACTACTATTACATTTACAAGCCTTATCTAATATTATTACCTTAACCTTTATAATCGCGATAAGCTTATTTCTAGGGGGCGTTTATACTTAGTATACTAATATATAGCGAGGAACAAGGTAAACGTCTTAGTTACTCTATAGCTATAAGCAATAACTTATAAATCTGACTTGTATAAGACCTAAGGTATTTAGAAAGCTTCTTAATTAGTTATAACTATATAGCGACTTAAAGGACACGAAGCTTCTATTAGCGGCTAAAAAGCTATTAATATTCCTAATAATATTTAGCAATAATTCGTTATATAGATTACTAAGTAAGGTAACTTAATACTTATCTACAATAATCCACTAATAAGTATTTACCTGCTAGCTATAAACTTCTAGTATTAATTTGCTGCCTTATAGAGCTATATATAAAGTCCTTCCTAGCCTTCTAAAATTGTATAAGGAAGTTGTTTAGTATCTTAAAAACTATACTCCAGAAGAGATTACTAATAACCCTAAATAATATCCTTTTTTTGCCGGTTATATTAAAGCTCTTAACGGTACTTATCTACTAATTTCTATACCCGGCGGGTATATAAGGCAAGCTCTATAATATAGAAGGAAGGGAGAATTATTATAAAACGTTCTTATAGTTGTTAATTTCTAGATAAACTTCCTCTATATTCTAGCCAGTTAGGAGAGCTCTGCTTATAACTTTAAAGTCCTTAATTTAGCGAGAGCTAAAGGATTTAAAGCCTTACCTAGTAAATACTATATCGTAGATACCGGGTACTTTAATACGCCTATAACCCTAACTCCCTACCGCGGTATATAATATTATCTTTATAAGAAATTATAGGCAAATATACGGCTATAGAACGCGAAGGAGCTCTATAATCTTTAATACGCGGTATTAAGAAACATAATAGAGCGTACTTATAAGGGATATTATTGCGGTTACCTTAGGTTGCCCTTAGGACAACCCCTAGACACCCCTTAGATAGTTGCTGGTCACGTACTAGAGGTATATACCCGTAGTATATAATCTCTACAATCCTAGAGGCCTTACCTCTTTAAGGATTTATCTTTCTTACTAATCTATCCTATTCTATAATCGTGTCCTTATAGCCCCCTGTCTATAAGATCCCCTTATATTTAAATCCTTTCTACTCCTTATTAAAAGGGTAGTCGGCTTTAAGGACCAAATTGTTTATTTACATCTTTTATTTATAACTACTATTTTCCCTTAAAATTTTATAATGACCTAAATAGAAACTTTATGGAAACCTTATAGAAAGCTATTGCGTAAAGGTAGAAAGGTCCCTCTAATAGTAAGAGATTGCGATAATATAACCTTTTAGGTAAGATAGTTAAATAAGCCCTAATACCTAAATGCTCTAGGAGCTTAAAGACTCTTATATACCTATAGTTACTACTAAGGAAAATACAAACACCCTTTATAACAGTTATAATGCTACTAAAAAGTAACTAGAACCCCTTTAGCCCTACCTAAGCTAATTAAAAGATTAAGCGCTAGAGGTGACTTTAAGATCTTCCCCTAAGCTAGAAATGCTAGAGGAATACACTAACGCGTTTAATTAGGGAACTAACTAGAACCCTCCTGGAAGACCACCAGCCTATAATTAGTATAGTAGTAGTATATAGTGTAACGGAGCCTTATAGTAAGAACTACGGTAGACTTATTAATAGGTTGGGTATATAGGTAATATAGGAAGTTAATAACGTAATAATAACTAGTGGAGTGGTTGCCTAATAGATTAACTTTAATTGTATTCTAAGAATTACTACAAAGAAAGGAACTATCTAGGTAGGGACTAAGGTCCTTTAAATACACAAACTGCGCCTAAAAAAGTCCTTACTCTATCCGCTTTATCCACTTTATTTACTTTATTGCAGATTATATAGATTATATAGATTATACGGATTATATTATATAACCTTATCTACTATTCCTTATTATATAGTTCTATCGGTTCTATCCTAAACTATATTTTTATTAACTAACTAGCTTCTTCTAACTCTTCTCTAAGTAGTTATAATATTATACTTAAAGCGTTTATAATACTATCTCCCTCCTTTTTATCTTTGTTTTTAAAGATTCCTAGTATCTTTAAGTTATTTACTAGAGGTATAATATCCGTCTAATTAATTTAGTTAATATTATTACTTATTATACCTAAAGCATCTCTTTTTTCTTCTATAGCCCGTTAGTCTCGTACCGTTACTATAATATTATCTCTTAGTGAGATAATACTGTCTCTATATTCTTATTATGCGAAAAAAGGGTTAGTTTACGTTATATTAGTAAATCCTTTTTTTTAGTAATTGTCCTTTTACTTAGAGTGCACTAAAGTAAATATTTAATTATTCTATAATGTTCGCTTAGTTTCTAACACTAAATATACGCGTCCTATTATTCTAAATAGTTTTTAAGTTCCCTTATTAATTGCTGCTAAGGTTTTAGGTTTAATTTACTACTATAAAGCTTAATAATAAGCTTTTAGTAGCGCTAGCGGAACTTTATTATTCCTATAACACTAAAAAAGAGGCTACTAATACTTAATAACGTGCTTTTAATTCTCATTTTACTATATTTACTTAGCTAATCCGTCTTAAGAAAGTTTATAAAAAGGTCTATTTTAAGGAGTAGAAACTTATAAAATAAGGTTTATAGAAACTTAGTAATAAAAGAACGGATTTTTTTCTAATAGAGGAGGGAATAATTCTAAATACCTTAGTAACTGGTCCTCTTAAGTCCCCCTTAGGTGGCTTAATTTTTAGTAATTCTTCTTCGTTAATACTGCCTAACCTTTTCTCTTTTAATACTCCTGTACCTTTCCTATAGCGTTTTTTAAATTTTTTAGTAGCTCCTAGGTAGTCTCATTATAGCCTATCCACTTTACTTTGTACTATATTTTATCCTTAATATCCTTATAACTAATGATCTTTAAAACTTACCATTTATTCTTTTTTTATCCTTTATACGTATCTGCCTTATAAACTAGTGGCTTAATATTCCTATATACTAGCTTTAGTATTATAATATACTATATAGGGTAGATCTTTATTTTGGCTAGTAGGTTTAACTTAAATATAACTAGTAAAATCCTTTTTATAATTTTAAAAGGTCCTAGTCTAATATAGTCCAATTTCTTACTTAGTTGTTAACTCTTAAAATTTTTATATAGTAGCTATACTTTATCCCCCTCCTTAAGATCTAGTCCCTTAGATTTTTTAGCGTTATAGTACTTTTTTATTCTTTACTATACCACCTTTACTATTTCCGTAAGATTTATATAAAGATTTATTAATATCTCTATTCTTTACTTAGCTGTGCTACTTATTTTCTTTACTTATTATAGTAATAGCGATATTCTTAGCTCGTATCTATAATTCGCCTTAAATAATAATATTCCTATTCTTTTTTAAGGTATTATATTATATGCGAACTATATAACTAGTAATAATAATACCTAATTATTCTGTATATAATTAATATAGTGTCTTAGATACTATTCTAGTATCTAATTTAATCTTTCCATTTAACCGTCCGTCTACAGATAATATATAGTAGAAGTTACTACTTAAACTCCTTATTCCGCTAAGAATACCTTTTAAAATACTGCTATAAATTTTAAATCCCTATCTAATATAATTTTATTTAGTACTCTATATCTTATAAATACTTCTTTAATATAGATTCTAGCGATATCTTCCGCTAAGATTTCTTCTATATATGCTATAAAGTATCCCTACTTTATTAGCTTATCTACTATTACTAAAATTATATTATAATCTTACCTAGTAATAAGATCTCTTAATTTTAGCAACTTTATAATAAAGTCCTATAATATAACCTCCTATAGTCTTTCTGGTATTTTAATAGGTTATAGCCCTCTGTATAGCCTATATCTTATTAGTTTATTTCTTTAGCAATCTAGATATTCCTTTATAACTTATCTTATTAATCCCTAGATTCTATTAATAATATACTCCTCCTAGAGTCTTAATACTAAGCCTATAGCTCTATTATATCCCTAAGTTAGTCCCCTATAAAATAACTTAATAAACTCTCTTATAATATTTCTTAGCACGTACGCTACTTCTCTATTTTTATACTACTTTAAGTTTAGATCCTCTACTTATATATTTTAAATCTTTTATAACTAGTTACTCTTTAGTAATTTATAGGTCTAACTAATTTCTCTTATTACTATAATTTTTAGATAATTATATCTAATTAATCCGTCTATATCTTTTCGCAGTAAAGCCCCTAATGGCTTTTTATTATTCTATAGTTTAGCTTTTCTACTTAAAGCATCTACCTATATATTATCTATACCCTTAGTATACTAAATCTTAAAATAGTATTTTATAAGTATCTTTACCTATCTAACCTACCTCTAATTAAGTTCTTTTATTATTAGGAACCCTATTAGGTTCTTATAATCCATCTTAACTATAAATAGTTTCTCTATACCTTATAAGAATACTCTTTATTCTTAAAGTACTATAACTATATATAACAACTCCTTATTATAAATATTATAGTTTAGTTTTAGTAGTATTATCTTCTAATTATAGTATGCCACTAGGTACTATTTATTTTTATATTTCTATAGAAAGTATACTCCTAGTATAAAGTCTAATATATTTATTTTAATTACTATCTCTAGTTTTAGTTAGTAGATTTTAAGGATTAGGTCCTAAGTAAATAACTCCTTAACCTCCTTAAATAGTTTCCTTTACTCTTCTCCCTATACCTAAGGTTCTTCTTTCTTTATTAACCTTATAAATGGCTTAATATTCTTTAACTATTAAGCTATAAACCTTCTATAGTAATTATAAAACCTTAAAAATAACCTTAACTATATAATATTCTCTAGTTCTTACTAATTTATTATAGCCTTAAACTTCTTTAAATTTATACTAAGTTGGCCTAATTTAATAATAAATCTAATAAAATCTATCTTCCTAATAAAGAACTTGTATTTTTAATTACTACTAGTATCTATTCTTCTTATAGTCTCTTTAAGACCTATTTAATATATTCTCTATATTCTTTCTTACTTATTAAGTAGATAATAATATTATTAAAATATACTATAATAAATTTATCTAAGTACTCTCTTAATATATTATTAATACGCTTTTAAAATATTACTAGTGCATTTATAAGCCTAAATTACATTACTAATAGTTTATATAGTCCTTTATTTAACCTAAAGGCTGCCTTTTATTTATCTCCTTTCTTAATTTTAATCTAATAATACGCCTATCTTAGATCTATCTTTATAAAGATTTATATATTACTAATTCTATTTTAGATTTTACTAATTAAGGGTAAAGAATACCTATCCTTCCTAGTAATGCTATTTAACTATTTATAGTTAATATATAGCCTAAATTTCCTGTTTTTCTTTAGTATAAATAGTACTAGATATCCTACTAATAACTATAATAGTCTAATATATCCCTTTTATAAGTTCCCCTAGATAAACTTTTTTAGTGCTCTTTCTTCTTCTTTAGTAAGCTTATAGATTAGAAAAAATCTTAGATTTATTTCTAATTTTAATTCTATTTTATAGTTTTATACTATATACTCTAATAGCTTCTTATTTTCTAGTAACTATAGTTTTTTACCATACTTATAGTATCTCTTTAGTATATAACTTAATCCTTTATCTATTTCTTTATAGGTATCCCCTACTTAGTACTATACTATCTTAGCTTATTATTATATCTTATAGTATTAAGTATCTTTAATATTAACCTAACCTATAACCTAATTAATCTTTAGATTGTATTTCTATAACTAAGGCATTTTTAATACTGCCTTATTATTCCCTAATAGTAATATATTAAAAGACATCTTAATTTATCTCCCTTTAATAGTTATCTAAATAGGTCCTATTTTAAGAATAATAATACCTCCTCTATAGGCTATTAGATCTCCTAAAATTATAACTAGTAAATAAAGGTGCTCCTTTTATCTATATAGTAGCCCCATCCTTTTAACTGCTGTTAGTAAGATATAGTTCCTTATTACTCCACTATCTATTAACGCTTTAAACTATTAATCTTACTATTTAACTTATAAATTTAGGTTTTATTTTTAAATTCCTTTAAGGGTCTAAGACTTTACTACTAGCTCTCTTTAGTTTTATAGGCCTCTACTTTTCCTAACTATTAGCTACTAGATCCTTATATACTTAACTTACTTTTTAGCTAATACTTCGTTTGCTTTTTATCCTTGATATACTATAGATATATATTCTCTAGGTATTTCTACCACTATTATTTATTTAAGTATTCTTTTATAAGGAATCTTTTTAATTAAAGTATTAAGTCTCCTAACTCCTAAACTTCTACTAGATGCTAGCTGTATATATACTTAGTATTTCTATACTATTGCTTATCTAGTACCTAATATATCCTTATAAAGTATTTCTAATTCTTTTTTTTTTTAGATTTTTATATATCTCGTATATATTATTTATATATGTAATCTATGCCAATATATAATACACTAGGTGCTTTAGGTTAACTCTTAACTTATTTTTATTTTTAAGTTTAAACCTTTATTATATTAATTTAAACGTTATAACTTTATTTATAGGTACTAAAATACGTTTCTTACTTTTCTAGTCCTTTAATTATTCTTCTAAATCCTTTAACGTTATAATTAAGGCTCCCTTAATATAATTTATTGCTTTTTTTTATAATTAGGTGGTCCTAGATAACTTTCTTATCTAACTATATATAGAAATCTTCCTATTTGTTATTATGTCTTTACCTATACTACTTTTAGTATAGCTATTAGAGTATATATAGTCTATCTATAAAGAAGTATCTTCTTATTACTATATTATAACAGCCTTTTATATACCGTTTCTTAAACCTAGTTAAAATCCCTAGATCCTCTTTATTTTTTAATTTAGTAAGCTACTTAGCTCTTAGCGTACCTACTTTTAGCCTATTAGTAATTCTTTATACTAATACTCCATTTTATATATAACCTAGTATACTAGATCTTATATCTAGTTTTTTTTCTTACTATATAATAATTCTTGCTCTAAATTTATCTATTATTTCTTTAACTGCTCGCCTTGCGAGTAGATCCTTAAAGTCTTCTTACTTCTTAATTATAGTATTAACTTTTCGATCTTTAGTCTAAATATTATATTTTACTAGTAAGTCCTCTAGGTCTATATATCTATCTCTTAGTTTAGTTACTATTTATACTATAAATTCTCTAATCTATAGCGAAGCTTCTTACTTCCTACTTATAGGTGTCCTTATTTATACTCCAAATTCTTAGTCCCTTAAATTCTTTAATCTTAAGCTTACTTCTTTCTTAAGCTATACTCTAGCCTTAGTTTAACTAGGCTTTACTAGTGTTCTTATCTTATCTTAAGAGTCTTAAATCTTACTTATCTTACTTTAAGAATCTTATACCTTTAGGAAACTTCGTCCTAAGCTTATTTATATATTACTAAACTAAGCTATTACTCTGCTCTATTAGTTATTATCTATTATAGGTCCTTAAGCATACCTTATCTCGTCTTAAGAATCTTAAGCCTTTAGCCTTTTACCTTTATTAAGTAGTAAGCTAGCACTAGCAGTTATCTACTTACTTAATCCCTTTTAAATATTACTCCTTCTATTTTATAAAGCAATAGATGCCGTATCTAATGGTATTATAATACCCGTTACTAAACCTTACTCTATAGTGGTTTTAGTCTCTACTTCTATTACATTATTAAGGTTTAAATACCCCTAGTTAGTTCCTTTTTCTACCTTATTACTATTAGTTAATAAGTACTTTAACTCTATTACTATTATCGCTAATTTTTATTTATATATTGTTGTAATATCTTAATCTAGCTTATAGAGTTGATTTTATTTTTTGTCTAACTCTCTAATTTTTTTAAATACTCTTAACTCTAGCTCTTATAGCTAATAGCTTACGCTATACTTAGCGTCTTTATAAATTTAGCATACGTTATTATAATAAAATATAAAACTTCTAATTAAATATCCTTTTGTTCCTTATAGTATACTATTATCCCTCTATATATATATATTATATACTATTAGTCTAGTTCCCCTTACTATATAGTAACTCTAACTACTTCTATAGTCTTTAGCGAAATAACCCTATTTTCCGCAATTTATGCAAGCTCTATCTTTAAACTATTACTTTTGCTATAGAGTCTGCTTAAACATCTTCTACTATTAAAATCCTTAGTTTAGCCTATACTTCTTAGTCCTATAATTACTTAATCCTTAACTTCTAGGTTTCTATAGTTGTTTCCTTTATCTCTTATAGGTTTTTTTAGTACCGCTTAGGTTTATTAGCTTTACGCCATACTATAGTTTTTAATTTAGCTTTAGTTATTATATACTTTACGTCTTATATAACTGTAGAACTCTATCCTAGCCTCTCTTAGACTCTTCCCTTTAGAAGATCCTATTATTAATCTTAATTACTTAATCTATTAAATCCCTAAGGGTATCCGTATCTTTTATTAGAATAATTACGTCCTAGACTTTAGCCTTAAGTCCCTATTTATACTATGCTATAAGCGCCTTATTGTTCTATTTAACCTATATAGCCAATATCTAAAACTACATTGTATATTTAATTACTAAAGTTCGCTATATTAGGTCTTAAAGCTTTTTTTTACTATAGTTATTGCTTCTAGGTCCCTAAATATCTATATTAATTATTCCGCGAATCTATTCCAGCTTATAAATATATATTATACTTCCTAATTAGTAGTCGTTATACCATTATTCTATATTTCTATAAGGTAGGGTTTAAACCATTTAAGCGCCCTTCCTGTTAGGAATAATCCTATATACGCTACTTAATCTACAAGTATTGCCAACTTTACTCCTTCCTATATAACTTTAAAGTGTATTTACATAAGGAATTCTTTAAGCTTTAATCTTTCTTCTAAGAATTGTTTAATTAAAGGTAACTTAACCTTAGCTACTTCTATTCTATTAACCCTATTTTTAAGTGCCTTATTATTATTTATTAACTAATTAACTATTACCTATAACTATTTAACTGTAACTAGTTACAAGTTAGTATCTGCTATACTAGTATCATTACCTAACCCTAAGGTCGTTGCTACTATTAATAGCGTTATTATAGCTGCTTTTAGTAGTATATTATTTAACTTCTACTACTATAACCTTAGTAGTAATTGTATAACGGAGCCTTATAGCAAGAACTACAGTAAACTTATTAATAGGCTAGGTATATAGGTAATGCAAAAAGTTAACAACGTAATAATAACTAGTGGAGTGGTTGCCTAATAGATTAACTCTAATTATATTCTAAGAATTACTACGAAAAAAGAAACTATCTAGGTAGGGACTAAGGTCCTTTAAATACACAAACTGCGCCTAAGAAAGTCCTTACTCCGTCCGCTTTGTCTACTCTATTTACTCTATCGCAGATTATATAAATTATATAGATTATATAAATTACATTATATAACCTTGTCTACTATTTCTTGTTATATAGTTTTATTAGTTTTATCCTAGACTGTACTCTTATTAACTAACTAGCTTCTTCTAACTCTTCTCTAAGTAGTCGTAATATTGTACTTAAAGCGTTTATAATATATAGACTGCTCATAAGCTAAGTAGGCCTACCCCTTTAAGTAATTTAAGCTAACTACTAACTTAAGACCTAAGCCTTATTAGGAAGCCTATACTAGCTACTAGTACTAATACTACCTCTATAGTAAGAGCTTCCTTAGGCCTAAGTTTAGAAGGTTAAGAGCCCTATATTAATCTCCTTTAAGATGGATATTAGGAAGCTATTATAAGGCTCTCAAAAGCCATGCGGGAGGAAGCTACTAATAAATATATTAAAACCCTTTAAGGGCAAATCTAGATCTAGTAGGGTCTAATCTAAGCTAGGTAAATTCTTTTATAACCTAGTTAAGGTTAAGGGCTTCCCGGGAGCTATCTAGTACCTACCTAAAAAGGTATAGAAGACTTAGAGAGTTATCTACGCTATAAATAAAAAAAGGATATAGACTAACTAGCTAAGGCCTTTAGTAGTTTAAAACTCCGCCATAAACCTAACGCCTAGTAGTTAGACGATTAGGTTTATAAGGTAAATAACTTCTTTAAAATGCTAATAATACGAGATAATACCAAAGAGCGTACACACTAAATTATTAGCAAGATTAAAGACCGATCGCTAAACTAGATCGCACTTAATTAGCTTAGTAAAGAGTAAATTACTATATAGCCATAGCTGTAAACCTTTCTAAAGAAATGGACTTAAAATCCGTATATTGTATAATATAATAATATAGAGCTATTTTAGAATGGGATATAGTTGGACCGCTATAACTTCCGTTAGTTTATAAACTTTATAGAAACTTATACTTAGTAGATAAATTTAAAGCCCTTTAAAAATAAGAACGGTAGTATTTATAAGAAGGAGAAGATCGGGTTTATTTAGGCTAGAATTAAGCTAGTAATTCGTGACAAAATAAAGCGTGTAGGAGCCCTATCGCGGATTACTATATATGCGGATTTTAAACAAGTAGTTCTAAACGCTAAAGATACGGTAAGGAACTAGACCTCTTCTAGTAGAAAGCTAAGGGGTCACTAAAAGCGCGGGCACTTTAGTAGTAACGTAGGGCAGACCTAACCTTTAAAGAAGCCGTTTTTAAAGAGAACTTTAAAAGGGTTAAAGTTAGAAACCTTAAATAATAGAAAAGACTTCTAGGGTTAACCTAATACCTATCTAGCACCTTTATGGGAACACTTTAAGAAGTTAAAAGAAAACTTTAAAGGTAGATTTTATTAGAAAAACAAGTAGGGTAATAATTACACTAATAATCTAAAAAAAGAAAAGCCCTAGTCGCGGACCTTTTCTAGCTGTAACTAGGGCAAGATATAGAAGGAAAGACTCTTTATATTACTATTAAGCTAGAAATAACACTCTTTATAGGTAAGGTATGTTAGTTTTAAGTATTATATAACAGCGGCGCTGAAATTAATCTTATATAATATAATTTAATAAAAGAGTATAAACTTATCCTATTATAAAGGTAGCGGAAACCTATTATAGGTTTCCTAAATAAGTATTAGATTAAACTATATAATGCCTATAAGCTTATAGTGTTAGTAGCCGACATACACAACCGCATTAAGGTAGTTGGCCCGTAACCCTTTTAGGTGGCTAACTTTGTAGGTTATAACCTTATCCTTAAATACCCTTAGCTAGTAAAAGCAGATCCTAAAATACGCTTTAAGACTAGAGCCTTTAAATAGTGGAATAATAAAGATTTAGAAGGGCGTATATTACTAATAAGCCTAAAGGACATTCTAGAGAATATAGCCCTAGGCAAAATAGTATACGCTCTACACCTAAAGGAATATCGGATTTAACCTTTATTTAATAGCAAGATAGGTTTAAAGCCTAATATAGGTAATAACCCCTCTATAATAAAGACCCTATAGGGAACTATTGGATAGGTCGCGGAGATATTATAGGGAAGTAGCGATCTTGAGGATCTTATAAGATACTTTAACCGTTATAGGTTACTTTAACTTAAGTAATATACGGAGAGTATACTACGGCATCTTAAGCGCTGCGTTAAGGACTTCCCTACCCTTTATTAGCTACTATATAAAACTGTATAATATATAGTAGTAACTACGTATAAGCAACTACTATAGCGCACAACACTGCCCGTAAGTATCTTAAGGAAGCTCTAGGATCTACCTAATAATAATATAGAGGATAAACGCGACCCCAATTTATTAAATATTCTAGTAGGCCTAAGGGACTTACTAAGGGTATTTTTAGGTAGGAGAGCTAAAGTCCTACCGTAAAACTCGGAGTATAATTATATAATTAATTTAGAAGAAGGTAAATAACTACTAAACCTTCCTATTTACAACCTCTTGCGTAAAGAGCTTAAGATCCTATAGGAGTACCTTAATGGCTTATTAGAAAAGGGATAGATCCGGCTTAGTAAGTTACTATTAGGCGCGCCAATTCTCTTTATTTTAAAACTAGATAGAACTATAAGGCTATATATAAACTATTACGGTCTTAATAAGATTATAATTAAGAACTGTTACCTACTATTACTAGTTAGTGAAATGCTAGATTAACTATTTAGGGCGAAGATCTTTACAAAGTTAGATCTATAAGACGCCTATTATAGGCTCCGTATTAAAGAAGGGGATGAGTAAAAGACCGCTTTTAAGACCTAATATGGCCACTTTAAGTATCTGGTAATGCCTTTCGGGCTAGCTAATATGCCTATAACATTCCAATTATATATTTATAGAGCCTTAGGGGGACTAGTTAACCGTATATACGTCGTCTATTTAGATAATATTTTAATCTACTTAAAAAATAAGAATTAATACGAGTAACACGTCCGCGAAGTGCTAGAATATTTAGATAATTAGGGCCTCTACGCTAAGGTATTAAAGTATATCTTTAACACTAAGCAGGTTAAGTTCCTAGGTTATATTATAACGCCTATAAATATAGTTATAGACCTAATACGGGTGTAGACAATCTAGGAGTAGCTAGAGCTAAAGAGTTACTAAAATATTTAAGTGTTTCTAAGCTTTGCTAATTTCTATAGGCGCTTTATCTATAACTACTTAGACGTCGCCTAATACCTATTTAACTACATTATAGAAGCTTCCTAAGACCTAACCTAAGGAGTAAAAAGCTTAAAGGCGGTAAGAAAAAAAACTAAAAAGGGACTAACTAAATAGTATAAGCTATAGTTATAGCCCGGAAAGGTTTAGGAGGCCTTTTATAAACTTTACGTAAAGTTTATAAAAGCTCTATTACTGCGGCATTTTGACCCAGATTAGCTATTAATAATAATCACTAATATATTAAATTTTACCCTTATTAGTATCCTATTATAACCTAATAGGCATCTAGACGCTACCTAGCTCCATTAAAGACTAGTAGTATTTTATAGTAAAAAATTCTAGGGACCTAAAGTTAGGGATTATACCCACAATAAGGAACTACTAGCTATAGTTAACTGCTTTAAATAGTAACAACACTACCTTAAGCACGCGAGCTATACCACTTGTATACTCTTAGATTACTATAATCTACGCTACTTTATAACTATAAAGGAGCTTATACCTTAATAAGCTAGATAGGCAGAGGAGCTTATATAGTTTAATTTTAAGATTAAATATAAGCTAGGGGAAAATAACCCTACTAATAAACCGTTACAACGGCCAGACTATACCAAAGGCTTTAAAACGGGAGAAGGAAAACAGATAATAGATATCTTGCTCCTTATATTATAGAATAAGCTCTAGGTATAGGATGCTTAAGTACCCATAGCTCTATATACTAAGTCTTAGGCGGTATAAGCCCTATTAGTTTCTACTAACGTTCCGGCTAGTACCCGGTCTGTTACTAATAAGGGTCTAAATATACCTAAATAGGACGTCCTTAATACATTCTTAGAACCTAGTAATATACTATCCCTAATTATTAAGCTATCCCGTTAAACTAATAGCGAAGCTATAAAGTAATTGGAACTCGGAGCCCTATAATAACTAAAGGACTTTAACCTTATAGCGGCCTTCCTAACGTACGCGCATTAAAGAGTTATAAGATCTATGGTACTATCTAGTCTTATAGCTAAAATGCCTATAGATGGCCTTACTAAGATCCTACTCTATTAGAAGCACGAGGCATAGATAAAGCAATTAAATTTAGTAAATATTTAACGTTAGATTACTATTCTATCTAGTAACTAGCACTATTACAATATCCGTAATATGCTATTATAATTACCCTATCCTTTTACCACTTTTAAACTGTATCTAAATTTCCTATTTTAGTATGGTTTCTGCCTTTATTTTCTGCAGCTTTAACTATACCGTTAAATCTAGAAGGAGGGGGGGGGTGTAACTAACTGCCGGTCCTATGCCGAAAATACTACTATCTTACCAGCATATTACTCTGTTTTAGCTATATTTTAGTTTCCCCTTCTTATTTTATTACCTATACTTTCCTCTTATATATAGATTCTTTAGAGCTATATTTACTATCAAGTTGCCTATTTAATTCCTATATAATTTAAAGCTTATAATATAAATAAAATATAAATAAAATACGAATAGAATATAAAGAACTGGACCCGCAGGGACTAGAATTCCTTAAAAATCCTACTAGAAATTACCTAACACTCTATTATTATATTAGGAAATATAGTAGCTAATAAAGTAGCTATAGGACATTTAAATACCTTAAATAGTAAAATAATTACAGTCTTAAACCCATAGGCGGAACTTATAGTAGCTAATACTAAGATTAAATAGCTATAAAAGCTGCTTAAAACTAGAGATACCCCTATATTTAGTAATAAGTTATTATTAGACACCTAAAGACTTACTATAGTCCTTAAGGCTCTATTTTAGCGCCTTAGTAGATCCCCTAAGGCCTATATAGTACTATTGCGGTTAGTAAGGCCACGGACCCCCTATAACTTATAAATTAAATAAACCCTATATTTAATAACTAGAAGCTCTAATTATAGGATAAGCTTAAAGTCAATACTAACTACTTCCCTTCGCCCTAGGCTAAAATAGCCTATATATTTAGCCGTACTAGTAGAGACACCTAAACGTACTTTCGCCCGCAATATACTAAGGACTTAGTAGACCTCTTTATCTCTAAAAAAAACAAAAAAAAACTAACTCTTTATCTTCTATTTATAAGGACCTCTTTAAAATATAAAATATTTATCTTAACTATAAAGGCCTAAATATAAAAATAACGGAGACCTTTTTAGCCTTTTAGACCCGCTTTTTAGACCTAGCTAGATAGGCCTAAATCCCTTAAGAAGACCTATTACTAAACCTCTTTAATAAGCTTATTCTAGATCTATAGTAGGTTATATTACTAGTTTTTACCATTATATAGATATTAAAGGAACTTATAAACTAATATTTAGCTATTAACTAAGGCTTTCATTAAATTGAGGTATATACTAATTAGTTAAAAAGTAGAAATCTCTTAACCTAGACCGTAAGCGCTATAAGAACGGCCTATAGTGCCCTAATATAATCTATAACTCCTATAATACCGGCTGTATAGCCTATAGTAAATTTAGCAGCTAGCTGTATAGCTATCTCTACTACGGGCCTAATATATACTCGGCCTATATATAGAAACCCCTATATATATGCCCTTAGTAATTAAGAAACTTACTTTTTATACGGTTAAAAGGCTATATTATAAAGGGCTACCTAATAGCAGTAAAGATAAATAAGATCTTACTAATTTAGGAGAATAGTATATAGTTAGGAAAAGAGGAACCTTAAAAGAGAACTTCTCTCTAGAGTTAAAAGGGATTAATATATTATCCCTTAACCCGTTGATTTGGGTCCTACGGTTATCGATAAGGGCCAGCTAATCAAATCAATAGAATTAAGACCCGTGCTTAGGAATACGAAGTTAGAGATACTACTTAATTCTTATACAAAATTGATATATAAGTTTATTCTTTGGAGTTAAGTCGCTCGATATAAGGCCTCCAGCAGTCGTCGTTCCTGCAGAACGGTATTTTGCAGATACTGCAGCTAAAAAGCGTCCTTGGAAGACGCCTACGCCTATCCCATTTCTTACTATCGCGAGGCGTCCTCGTAGTATTTAGTGAAAGCTCTGATAGAGCTTTTCGACGTCCTATATGCTCTACCTAAGTATACCTACTAGCCGTTGCGCAAGCCGAGCAGTGAATAGGTTTGTAAGATATCTTAATCAGCTCGTGCAGCTGCGTAGGAACCCATATAATATCGTCTATAGAACGTTAAGGAAGGTGTTCGTGTTTATATATAGAAGCCTTTCGCTTCCAAATCGAGCGTTTAAATAAGGCGTTGCGTAGATTAATTCGAAACTGCTTGTGGCCGTTGTAAGGGCCTTCGCGATAATCGGTAGGACGGTAGAAAGATAGTAGGAAGCAGTTTCCAATTACTATATCGAGTAGGAAGTGTAATAAAGGCTTTTAAGTCTGCCTATAGATCCTCTGCGTTATAAAATACTGTTGTAATTAATCCGCAATATCTACACAGCATATATATTAATTATAGTAGAAAATAAAGGTAGGAATAGGCAACTACTTCTATACCTTATTACCAAAGACCTTCTAAGTCTGTTTGGCGCCGCTAGAGGTAAGAGTAGGTTATTTTTATAGGTCCTTAATCTTCTATTAACCTGACGATATATAACGTTATTAGCTTTTAAGTGTTATTATAGAGGCGTTTAGCTTACTGTCGTTAACAGTACTTATAAAAAGCACTACATTAGCGTCTTTTTAAGCAAACTCTATCACCTAGCCGTCTTTAGAAAGCTCGCCATATAATTCTCCCTATGGAATTTAAGCTGTATGGGTTAATTTAAGCTCTGCAAGCCTCTGGCTAATTTACTTAGTAGGTACCTTTTTTTTCTTTTTTTCTTTTATAGTTATAACTATCTTAATATTGCCTTTAAGGTCCCCCTGCTCCTTACGTTGTGTTTTAGTTATATAAACGGTTCCTGCGCCTCTAATATTAAGGCCTTATAGTCGTCTAAGAAGCTTAACACTTATAAATAGATTATTAAGCTAAACAACGTGCTTTTCGGGTAGGTAAAGGCGTTTATCTATTTTAGTACCTTTTAGAGGAGTAAATTAAGGACTACTGCCTACGTCTTTAAAAAGCCTTTATTGTTGATAAAAGACTTATCTAAATTAGTAGGGCCTTTCTTATTACCTTTAGCGTGCCATATAAAGTCTAATATATAGCCCTTATTCGCTAAAACCCATATTTTAAAGCCTTCTAGTATAGGTTTAGATAGAATATTAATAATTTCGGGTGCGCGGCCTATAAATCGTTAAATTATCTCATTAACGGCGAGGTATATTCTAGGCGTGTAGAGCTTCCTATAGGTAAGCTAAATATATTTAGTAAGCTCCTTAACTCTATCGAATGTAGATTTAGGTACTTTATTGGTTTTTAGCCATAGTGGTAAGGCTTAAAAGTAACGGTTAAGCTGCTAAAATCGGACGACTAAAATGTACTTTTTAACAATATGCTCCGTACTATGCGTATTTAAATCCTTCCAGTAGTCTTTAAGACACGATTCTATGGTAATGCCTATATAAATAAGCACTCTAAAGTACGCGTAGAGTTCCTCCTTATATGTTAGCTGTTATAGACGTAGGTGTTTATTTTCCTTATCTAATGGATAGAGCTTCGCGTGCTTATTTGTCCACTCTATAAGACTATCCATAATATTATCTGTAAAGAATAAGCTAAATAGCTTATAAGGATCATGCTGATCGACGTCTAAGGGGAGGTTTGGCGAGCCATGGTCGTCCCAATTGTTAATATAGAGAGGTTTAAAATGGGGGAGCGGCCAGGGCTTTAGGGGGGGTGTTTTCGCCATCTTATTTGGTGGAACGTTATACTAAGTCTTCTAAACAAGGTCTGCATCAATCCTAACGCGATTGCGAGGCATAGTGGTGGTGTAATTAATGGTTGAATTCTATATAGAGCACGCGTAGTCTTGAGCAGAGTTGCGGAGGATAGGCCGGATAGGCCTCTCGGATAATAGACCTATCAGCTAATAGTATCCGGAGACTATCCGGATAGTCTCCGGATAGTCTTGGCAAAATCACCTTAATATACTTATACTTGCAATACAACCCCCAATATTAAATAAATAATTTTTCTATTAATATAGATTTATAGAGCTTGCAAAGCGCTTTAAAATGGTACCACTTTTATCTAAATATCCTAAGGATAAGTAATATTATATAGATATAAAGCTTATAAGAGCTCTANGGGATAAGGCTTACGGGGAGCCGCGTACGGAGCTCTGCACGAAGCTCTNCACAAAGCTTTTATATAGAGCCTCCGTAGTAGAGCCGTCGTACGCAGAACCGTCGTACGCAGAGCCGTTATNCAGAGCCTCCNTATANAGAGCTTCGTGCAGAGCTTNNTGNAGAGCCTCCGCAGAGCTTCGTGNAGAGCTTNNTGNAGAGCTTTGTGTAGAGCTTTNTATAGAGCCTTAGTAAATACCTTTAGCTTTCCTACTAATTAGATATCTTCTTTCTGCCTTTTTATTTATACTTCTCTTTATATAAAATACTATAAAATAAAATAAAAATAGGAAAAAAGAGAGGAAACCCAGCAGTTTAAATTTAGTAACTTTTTTCTACTCCTTATTATCCTCCAGTTCTATAATCCGATCCTCACCCTCCAGTGCCCCCACTGCCGCCACTATAGGCTAAGAATTTATATTATATAACGAACATCAAGCTCTATAATCCCGCCACTTGCAATTTCCATAGCACCTACTACAGAACCCTAGGAGACTTCGACATTCAATAAAGGGGTAAGAGCCCACTAGACGACGTAGAGTCGCCATATAAGCCTTGCAAGACTAGTATTAATTAGCTCTCTACCTTATACGAGTAATATAGGTTACTTATAGTTATATTTAGAGACCCACAGCTCTAAATTAGAATTGCATTTACATATAAGGGCCTCCCTATCCGCACCTACCTCTCCAATACACCCCCCACCCAAGCCTCTATATTAATCGCCGGTAAAGCTTCCACCCTCTCCTACTTATCCTAAGAGTAGTTAGTTATATAGGTATAACAATATTGCCGGAGAATCTATTATATGGTAGAGCGGGAAGTATACCAGATAATTATATTTCCCAATTCTCAATAAAGGACGACATTAGTGGGATTTAAACTTATAATCTATTAAGTTTAAAGTTAGCATATATTTACCTACGCTACCTACACACCTTTAGTGGTTACCTTTTGCCTAAAATTATTTTATTTATATGCCCCCTTTCCCCCCTTTAGTGTTGTACAACATACCCCTTATATACTTTCCCTTATACAACTATAAGGGAATACTTAGAATCTTATAAGCTGCCCAGTCCTTTATGCACTCTAATACCTTAAGTATTTATAGAGTAGTTCTTATACGATCCCATAAAATACGGCGTTAAGAACCTAAAAATACTCTCTCTAGCTTATCGCTTATTCCAGGTATTAAAAGAACTTTAATTGCAAGCTGTAAGAGTCGTAAAAATCTTATATACTAAAGAGGCTAATTCCACTATTAAATAGCTGTTATACGGCTATTAAGCGGAATTGGATTCTCGTTAATGTAGTTATCAAACTCATCTAGACTCTATAGACGAGTATATTTTAAACAATACTAAAGACAAGCCTTATGGAAGGTAGAGAGATTTTCTTCAGACTCTAAAGGCGACTTTTAAGCTTTCTTAGTTGCGTACAATATAGTTAAACCTAAAAGTATTGCTTTCTCGCGGAATCTCTCCTAGAGCTTTCGTACGCTAAAGAGCTTCTTTTCTCCTTTAACGGTAATACAATCATTCTAATCTTTTAAGAAAGCCATACGACACTCTAGGTTAAGAACTCGTGCCGCTAAATAGTAGGGAGAATTATCTAGCTTCTTAATGTACTTTACAAGCTTTTCCTCGGCACATTAAAGTTAAGGAGTTATAAACTTATCCTTAGCCTTAGTAGCTATTACCTATAGAAAATAATTAGCTAAAGAAACGTTAAGAGTATCGTATAATTTACTAATACGGTCTATATTATATCCTTAAGGATATTAACTAATTCTAGAACCCTCTCTAGTGTTATATAATCTCCTTAAAGAAATAAAGTTGCTTTATAGAAAGACTAAAGGAAATCACGAATTGTATAAAGATGTATCCATTTGCTTATTAAGAGGATATTATCTTTTAAGTTATCCTTATAGTGCTCTATATAGAGTTAAAGCCTAGCCTTTACCTTATCCTCTAGAGCTATACATAGCATAAGAAACCAGCTATTCTATCTCGTACGATTATCTAGAGGAACTATTTTACTAGTACGTTTAATAAACCATATCGTATAGTTAGCTAAGCTGCGGATATAAACGATATAGTTATAAAGCTTTCCTATTAGCTCCATAATATTTTAAATATTTTTACCTCTTTCACACTTTTCGTCTAATGCTAGCTCTAATTCTTTATCCTTTTTTTTCTTTCTTTTAACTAGCGGTAGTGCTTATCGTATAACTTCTTCTTCTTCTTTCTCTTCTTCTTCGTCCTGTTCCTTATCCTTTTTATTATATAAGTTTATAAGCTTCTTATCCTTTTTTAAACTAAATAGAAAGGCCTAAATAATAAAATTAATAACGTGCCCCTAACAGCGAATTCTTTAATATATTGCGATCCAGTTGATTTTATACTTAAAGCTAAGCCATTAGCTAATTGTATAACAGAGAACATTATTTAATCTAGTATTATTACCAATAAGAGCTCTAATCTTTATTTTAATGCCGTACTTAATAAGAACCGGACAAAGCGCCTCCTATTAATCTATACTACTCTAACTAGATACTATATAAAGGGCAATTAAGGGGTTCCGGTATTTATCCTAGATATTAACAAAGCTAGCACAGATTCTAAGAAGAAGGGAATAACTTAGAGAGGTCCAGATATCCACGGTAAAGTAAATATTTGTTTTTATAGATTAAAGTACTTTTTATACAATATCTTAACTCTTAGTAAAGTGTTTAAGAATCTAGGCTATAATCGTTAAGTGGTATATAGGGATAATTAAGGGTGCTTCTTAATTTAATACTTTTACGAAAGTATAAAACTCTAGCCATTTTATACATAAGAAGGGAAGCTGTTATACGATAATCAGATCTAGAAGTGCTTGCTTTATAGTATTTTAATATACTATACGCTTTAGAACCTCACCCTTAAGACCTTAAACTTCTCCTCTTGCTAAAAGCTTTTAATATAGTTCTAAAAGAGATCTCTCCCCCTAATCTTTTACTGTTGTACGCTCTTAATTCTCTGCTAGATTCTATTCAATATTATATTTTTTAAGATAGCCTTATAATCCAACGGTTAAGGAATGGTGTCCTTTTAGGTCTTAAGGAGGACAGTATTTACAAAAGTAGCGTTTCTTTATATAAGCCTTTTCTTCCTTTATTACCGTACGAGTATGTTTATAAATTAAGGAGACTTGTCTTAAGATCTATGTTATATAAGTAGTTAGAATTAAACTAGTATTAGCTTTGGTCTCAACGCCGCTTAAAAGGGTAGAAAGTGTATTAACTTTAAAGGAATTATTATCGTCGAGGTTTTTAGGGTGAATTTTACTAGTTCTAGCCATATTTATAGCGTCGTACGATAGGGGGTAAAGGTTTAGTTTCGTGGTTAAAAATTTTGCGGATATCCAGATATTATCCGGATATTATCCGATATCTAGGCTATCCTCGGATAGGATTATTATCCGCCCGACTGGATAGGATAATTTATCCTCCGCAAGCCTGGTCTTGAGTCTGGTGTTCGCGCACAGACCACCTACTCGTAGGACCCTGACGGGTTAAGGGATATATTAATTTAGGTTAGCTAATTAGTAGAAAAAGCTATACTATCTCTTATACTTTATTCTATAATAAATATTAGGTTTTAACCTCTACTTTAGCTAACTTAAAAGTAAATATCTTTATCTTAATTAATATAAAGTATATTATAAAACTAGTTAACTTTTTAACTACGCTTTTAGAAGAATTACCTAAGCTAATTTTTATTTAAGGGTATAATGGGTAGGTAGAGTAACTTATTATAACTACATTATAGATTTACCTCTATATTAATGGATAAAGGTAGTATAATATCCCCTTTCTTATTACGGACCTTAAAAGCTATAATATAATCTTAATAAAAAAAGTAGTTAGTCTACTTAGGCTTATAGCTTAATATATAAAGTAGATATCCTATCTAGCCTAAAACTATACCCCTAGCGCCTTCCTTTATAAAAGAAATTAGCATTATAATAGAAAACCTTATACGGCTATAGATAAATACCGTTTATTAGGCTAATGCTATATATAGGGACTAGGCTTTTAAAAAGATATATAGCTTAACCTATAGCGGATCTATATACTATATCGTCCCTAGGCTACCTAGGTTACGTTACCCGTAATAAAAATTAAGAAAGTTAGTAAAAAGCTAACTAAGCTCCCTATAGGAAACTTAGGCCCTATATAGTTGTAAGGAATAAGAAGGAATACTAGACGCTATACTAAACTAATAGATTAGAAGGATAACTTATAGAATATAGAATATAAGCTAAGAAAGATTATAAACCCTAGATCGTAAGGTATAGTCTAACTAATAATTATTATTAAAAAAACCCTACAAACCTCCTACTAGCTAATATTTACTAGAACCTACCCTAGCTTAATACTATTACCTTTGTAACTAGGTTATATAAAATCAATTAAATAATTAAAAATAAGGAAACTCTAGTCTATAATTAGCTTAATAGAAAGAAGTATAAGCTTATAAATAAAGAGCTAGTAGAATAAAAACTACCCTATTAATGCTAGAAATTTAAGGACGTATTCTCTAATATAGTATCTAATATACTCCTACCTTACTAACTATATAACTATAAGATTAAAATTAAGCTAAATAAAGAAAACTTCCTTAGCTATAGTACCTTTTATTAACAATCTACTACTAAATTATAGGCTATTAAGTAGTACCTTATTAATAACCTAGATAAGGGATTTATTAAACCTAATTAAGCCCCTTTTACTTTACTAACTCTCTCTAATTAAAAATCTAAATAGAGGGCTTAATTCCTATATTAACTACTATAAGCTAAATAAGCTAACCGCCCTACGACAGCTCTATATGGCCTGCGTTACTACTATAGCAGACTACGGAGTATAATGCTGGTAGAAATGTAAATCTAAAGACTGTCTACTAGCTAGGTACCAGTCTCTACAAAATAAGGCCCTAAAACTAGTTTTAGGAGCGTTTAGAGGATCTCCTACCCAAGCTATGGAAATTGAGGCTTTTATTCCTCCTCTTAGAATCAGGTTTAAAAGGCTTTGTAATAGCTACGCAGTAAAAATCCTAAAATTTAAGGAAAACCACGCAATTAAGAAGGCCTATATAGAAGAGATTAACAAAGATAGGGACGAATTAGCAGCTAATTCTAGCTCTAGTTCTAGCTCTAAAAACTCTACTATAAAATTACTTCTACAGCCAAAAACATAGCTACTATCTCTAGCTTCTAGAGTCCAGCAATTAATTTAAAAGTGGAAAATAGAGAGAATCTCTCTAAAGTAGTAAAAATCGTAATCTCCCCCTATTTCTACATCCTTTTCTATCTCTAAAGGTAGTAAGGAAGAAGCTGCACAAGAACATTTAAGACTATTAGAAAATTTATAAGAATCCCTAGAGTGGGACCTAGTAGATATATACTATATAGATAGCTTAAAAGACAGTAAATTAAGTATAGCAGCTGTATATAAAATAGGAGAGAGAAATAGGATTAAATATACAATAAACTAGAATCTAGGACCCTATATATATAAGGGATAATATTGCGGACACCTTAAGTTGCCCTTAGGACAACCCCCAGACGTCCCTTAAATAGTCGCCGGTCACGTGCCGGAGACACGTACCTGTAGTATATAGTTTCTATAATCCTAGAGGCCTTACCTCCTTAAGGATTCGTCTCTCTTACTAATTAATTTTGTTCTAATCGTGTCCTTATAGCCCCCTGTCTACAAAGTCCCCTTATAATATAGAAATTATAGACGTAGAGCTCTATACAGTCTATAGGGCTTTAAAACACCTAAAGTAATAATAATAACTAGAAGAGAAATAGGTCTATATCTTTATAGATAGCTAGGCTGCTATTAAAAGATTATAGCTTAATTCTCTTATAGGGGGACAAGAACTAGTCTTTAAAATTACGTAAAGCTGCGCCTACCTAGCTAGTAAGAACGTCTTTATTAACTTCTATTAGGTTCCTAGCCACTTAGGAATCTATAGAAATAAAATAGTAGATAAGCTAGCTAAAAATGGTTTTTTTAGAAGAAAAATACAGTCTTCTTATACCTCCTTAGCCTATATAGGGAGAATTGCAAAAGAAAAGGTACTAGAACAGTAGAAAAATAATTGGCAACTAAATAAATATAAAGGAAAACACTATACTAAGATCTGTAAAGGAAGCTATTCCTTTCTCTTAAAGCCCCTAAGGAGAAATATCCAAAAAAAGCTATAATCGGCTTTCCCCCAGCTAAAGCTAGGAAAAGGCTACTTTAAATCCTTCTCTAAGACAATAGGAAAGGACGAAGAAGGTAGATGCTTTAAGGAATGTAGAGCTATTTAAACCCCTAAGTATCTACTACTAGACTGCAACTTATATAGAGGAGAGAGAAAGGAGATGTAAAGGTATTTAGGATTTTCTCTCTCCTTAAAGAAACTATTTTATACAAAGAAAGGAAGAAAGGCGCTTTTTCTATTTCTAGATAGGATAGAAATAGCTACTAGAAAGTGGCTAGTAACAGTAAGATCTATAAAAAGAGGTAACTTCTACTAGGCTTTTAGCAGATAGATATTAAAGAGCAAAAGGATAGAAATAAGCTATAAATGGGATATAGATAGGCGTTAGGGATTCTTGATTTCTTATAGTCTTTTCTATTATTTTTAAACCACCTAGTATTTTATTAGAAAGCGGTAAACCCCCAGTCTAGAAGTTTATAAACTATTAGGATATAGCTACTAGTATATATTAAGCTGCCTAAAAGGATTTATATATATAAAACTACAGCGCTATAGCCTAGAGACTGCATGCGTAGTATTGTACGTAGTATAATATAACGGATATAAAAAAAATAAAAAAATAAAAAATAAGCTAATCTATAAGGACAACTATCTACTACCTTTATTTAATAAAATACTAGCCTAAATAAGTAGAGCTAAGGTTTTTATAAAGCTTAATATTTATTAGGCCTTTTACCAAATTAGGATAAGCCCTGGATTTATAACCCTTATTATATTTTAGACCTATTATAGACTATATAAATATAAAGTACTTTATTTTAAACTAATTAATGGACTAGCTATATACTAGCGATATATAAATAATATACTCTGTAACTACCTTAATAACCTCTATATAGCCTACCTAAATAATATTATAATTTACTTTAAGAATAAGTTAGAATATAAGGAGTATATCTATAAGGTCCTATAATATCTCTATAAGGCTAGCTTTTAGGCTAATATTAGGAAATTAGTATTAAGTGTATAAAGTACCTAGGGTTTATTATTAGAATAAATAAAATTAAAGTAGATTTTTAAAAAAAAATATGGCCGTAATTAGTAACTAGTAGGTACCCCTAAGGACTATAGAGGGAGTATAGCTATTTTTAGGGTTCTATAACTTCTACTAACTCTTTATTAAGAACTGTAGTAGGATTACTTAGCCCCTTAACCGCTTTACCTAAAAGGACTAGCTCTTTTGCTTTAATACTATATAGGTAGGCCTTTAGTAAGCTTAAGAAACGACTAGTTTTTACTCCCTTACTTACCTACTTTAACCTAAAACGGCCCTTAAGACTAAAAACCAATATCTAGATAGTATTACGGCTAGCGTTTATTCCTAAAAGTATATAGATAGAGAATAGTACCCTATTAATTACTATTTAAAGATTATAATAGATACTAAGCTAAACTACCTAATTTACGATAAAGAAATGCTAGCTATTATCTCTAGCTTTAAGCACTAGCGAGTATAGCTAGAAGGGACCCTAAAGCCTATTTAGGTAGTTTCTAATTATAAAGCCTTAGAATATTTTATAATAATAAAGGCCCTTATAGCTTAATAGGCACGCTAGGCGGATATTCTATCTTAGTTTAACTTCTTAATTATATATAATGTTAGCGGCTTGGTTAATTGAGGTATAAGTATAGCAAGAGGGATATATATAAGTCTATATAATTAGATTGTCTATAAACGAGGATATAAAGCTAGAGAAAGGAAAGGAGAAGAAGGGTAGCGCCGCTTAAAGTTATATACGGTCCTTAAGTTATATAAGCTTATATAACTCTACGTCTACTATAACGTCTACTATAATCTACCGTTTTCTACTAGCGCTATAATATTACTACCCCCCTTTAGTAAAGCCTGCCCTTAGGCTTTATATATCCGTATTATATATATAGGGTGTTCTTGTCTTTATGCTCAATAGGTAGCTTATTGTCTTTATTATACTAGCATTCTATCTACTTATTTAGGTACTTTAGCAGTCTAGGTTAATTAGGATAACGGCTATAAAACTCTTAAAGCTTATAGGGGCTACCTATAAAGTTCTATATAGGGTACTAAGTAGGGTCTAAGTTATATCCTTTCTAACTAATATAATATTTTAATATTCCCCTTACAAGTTTACAGGTCAGTCTTTCTTTAATTTTCTATTTATTATCGCTATTAACTTAAATTAGTAGGGGGGGTTCGTTCTTTTACCTGGGTAATAAGTTGTTTGCAGCTTTTTATAGCTTATTCTGCGAGAAAATAGGGTGAACTTTAATTAAGTCTAGGAGCTTAACCTTATATAAGTTGCCTACTTTATTAAGAATCTTATATGTTAGGAAAAAATTTACCAGTATTTTTATAGCATTTGGCGGCATTTGGCGGCCAAATACGCAATCCGCGCACTGTAACGTGTAGCGTATGGTATTAACTTAGGTATAGCATACTGCCGCATCTAATAACGCGGTACAGCATACTGCCGCATCTAGTAACGCGGTGCAGTATACTGCCGCATTTAGTAACGCGGTGTAAGCATACTGCCGCATCCAATAACGTAGTGTAGCATACTGCCGTATCTAGCAACGTAGTGCAAGTATACTGCCGTATCTAATAACGTGATGTAGTATACTGCCGCATCTAATAACGCGGTATAAGTATACTGCCGTATCTAATAACGCGGTATAGCTAATTACGAATTTATAGTAACCTAGGTAAGTAGTGCCTTTATTCTATTAAGCTCTCTCTATACTTAATATATAATTAATATATAATACCCTCCTTATATATTCTATATATTTTACTTACTTTAAGTAATAAATAAGCGTTGCTCTTCCCGCGCACTTAATAGTATTTACTTAGTCTACGCGGTTAATAGTATTTACCTATTCCGCGTAATTAGTATACTTTACTTGGTCTGCGCAGTTAGTACCCTTTACTTATTCTATACAGTTAGTACCCTTTACTTATTTTACGCAGTTAGTGTTTTCTACTTATTCTATACGCCTAGTATATACTATATAAAGAATATATTTTAACCTAATAGTAGTATAATATAACCTTAATACGCCTAATAACGCCCTTTAGTTAACCTACTATTTTAAGTTTAATATTTATGTAAGTCCCGCCGTAATAGTAGCACCGTATTATTAAACCCCTAATTATCTTTATTCTCGCTATTATTTTCCCTATCTATTCCTCTGCCTTCTTTATTCTTATCCTCTTTATTAGCAAATTTTAGTATTACTAGTTTATCTCCACTCCGTAGGCGGGCCTTTATATCCTCTAATATAGCACTATTTGTAATATCTATAACCTTAGACTTGCTGGCGAAAGTATACTATAAGATATAGTAATTAATTCCTGGTTCCTATTTATTATTACCTTAAATTTATTTAAGGCGCGCTTAGATAGCGTTAATATTATAGTTATATAATATTAAAATCGTCTTATTAGTATACTGCGAGAAGGAGACCTTATATATAGTTTTGGGGTTTATTCTTAGCAATAAATATATTAGGCTACTATTATCCTATTATATTATCTTTATTAGCCCATATATAATAATTAAAATAGCGCGATATTATAATATAGAAAATAGTGGTAAAGTACTATAGTATATAGTGAGTATTGCGATATAACGTTATAATATAATTAATATAATATTATATATTTACACTTATAGTATATGGTTATTAAATAAACCTATTATTATACTTAGGATCTAGTTCCTCTAGATTTTTTATAGTATCCTTAAATAGATCGCTAATTGCCTACTAAGTCTATAGCATCTTATCTCTGGTTATATTCCATATTTTATTAACTTATTATAGAAGTAGCCTATATAACCTTTTATTACGCTTAGGTTGGTAGCTTTTTTAGGTATTTTATAGTCGCTTCTAACTATCTATAATATGCTTTAGTAAGTATAGTAAGAGGCTTTCTATAGATTTACCTATAATTATAGCGTTAGCTTTAAACTTACAAATAACTTATATTCTACTTCTATAGTCCTTAAGAGTATATTAAATCGCTATATATATAAGCTATATTATATTAGCTATAATAGGTAAAAAAAGGTTAGTACTATTCTTATTAAGGGCGAGTAACCTTAGCCTAGTATTAAAGAATACGCGCTTAATATAACGTATAATAATTAGCGCCTTAAATCTTATCTCTCTATCCTAGCCTTAGTTAGTTAGGTATAGTAAAAGGTAAAGTACTAACTAGGCCACTAAGCGTAAAGCGGTTATTCTTAAGTAGTTTTGCTACTTTCTTTACTACGGCCTTAGTATCTAGTTTAAGGTAGTAATAGCTTCTAGTAACGGTATTGCGTACTATATTTATTATATAATACCGAAATACGCTAAGCTAGTTATATAGCTAGAAAATTAGTTAGTATAGTACTACTAAATCTAAGGACTGTAAACCTTATATGCCGCCGGCCCTAGTAGCATACTTAATACTCCATTTATTAGGTTTTTATAATAATCTATAATAGCAATTACCTCTTTCTACGTCTGCTTTATTAGTGTATTTAAACCGCTTATATTTATTTTTAGCTAGGGAAAGAGATAGAGCTCTTTAGGTATAGAGCCTATTATTACTCTTAGAATCTTGTTGTTGGGGAAGACGCAGCCGGATTTGGAGGTTCCTCCCCCCCGTTTTAGGAGGCAGTTTCTCCTCGCTTAGACCCATATCTATTGCCACTTTTATAACATGCTAAGCATGCTAAGGACGGCCGGGTCTTCCTTACTTACCCACTAAACCTAGAATCGCGCGTGCAGCCCTACAACGCACCTCTCAAAGCTCCCCAAACGGCCCTCAGCGGCTAACGTTATTTAAGAAGCTATAGACGTCCGCTGCCTACCTTTATCCTCATCCTCTGCTAAAAGCACTACCCTTATATAACAAAACCTCCCTTCTACACTATACTCCTTCAACCCTTTTCCCATAGTAGCTATATATATATTTTCCCCTACTATTATATCGTTTACTTCTAATACTTAATTTCTAGGTTTCTACCTATAGGGTTTTTTTTGCCCTGTCCCGCTTTTAAGAACCTTGTAAATTTAACGCGCTTACCAATATGGAGGAGCTCCATATTTAAAAGTCGTCAGATTTACCAAATGACAGCCTTATATTCAGATTTGAGCTCCATATCGGTTAAATATAAAGTTGTAACCAAACGGCCTCTAAGGAATTCTAGATATCCCTTTATAGTTTCTTTATTATATAGTAGCTAGTAGAGGGTTTTAAGATAATAATAAATTGAAATATCCTTTTATGGCTTAGGCTGTCAGACCCTGTTCTAATAATATCTTAATACTGTCAGCTGATAGGCTGGTTGTTTAACAAGGCTGTCAAGCCTGTTACCCGCAAGTCTGGTCCGGGTCGGACTCCTAGGCCCACTTTTTAGCGTAGTAAGACCGACCTGCATCCACGCGCTTTTAGCAAAAGACATCTTCACAGCCCGTACTTCGCGCCCCGTCAACAAATCATGTCGCGACCGACTAGGATTATTGTATGCCTTGCGGGAAACTCCGTAAAGATAATCACAGGATGCTGCTGTGCAACCACTATCCGACTCCAGCTGAACAAAACCATGCATCACTGCGGAGCAACCCAGCCAACCGCCCCGCCATTAGAAGCGCTGAACAACTAGGGCTGAATGCACTTGCAGCAGCTGAAAAATTCAAACACATGCTTTTCGAGCATTTTCTTAGGTAAATCGACAGGTTGGCCTCTTTTATGGCCAGTGAGAACAACTCAATACTGTGATGGCTTAACTCTGCTAAATCACCGTTCGGCGCTGATAGATTTCTGCAGTGTTCTGAAGCTGAAATCAGTGGTCCATAAAAGAACTCTGTCCCCAGCACCAGTCTGGCCCATCAAATTTGCTGATCCTTGTACACCATCTTATACACCATCTTGTACACATCAGAAGGTATGCAAACAGAAGGCGAGCATGGAAGGCCGAAACAGCGCCGCACATGTGCGACGATGGACGAGCACCGGCGCCTCGTATATCTCTCTCCTGAATATCGCTGCAGGCGCCGGCAGATCGAGGTTGAGACGCGCGACTTCACGGCACGCTATGGAGAGGAAGGCCTTCGAACCGGCGTGGTGCGAATTCCGGTCGTCGTTCACGTCGTGTGGAACACGGCGGAGCAGAACGTTAGCGATGCGCAGATTCAGTCGCAGATTGATGTTCTGAACGCCGATTGTCGCCGGACAAATGTTGATGTAGCAAGCGTGCCGACGGTTTTCGCGGGTTTCGCTGCTGATACACGCATCGAATTCGCGCTTGCTGTTCGCGACCCCCAATGCGCTGCTACGAACGGAATCACTAGAACATTCACTAGTACCACGGGCTTCACCTTCCCGACGGTTAACAACGCCAAATCAGTAGCGACTGGCGGCGCGGACCCTTGGCCCTCGGACAGATATATGAACATGTGGGTGGCCAACTTCACGGACGGTCTCTTGGGCTTAGGAACGTTTCCCGGCGGCCCTACAGAGCTTGACGGCATTATTATACATACCGGTGCATTTGGTACCATCGGAACGGCTGCAGCACCCTTCAATCTTGGCCGTACCGCGACCCACGAGGTCGGGCATTGGCTCAATCTGATCCACATTTGGGGAGACGACACAACCTCACCGTTAGGCATCTGTAGCGGATCTGATGAATGCGGCGATACGCCGAACCAGGGGACACAGAACACTGGTGCTCCTACCTTCCCACATGTTTCGTGTGGCAACGGTCCAAATGGCGATATGTTTATGAACTACATGGATTATGTCGACGATAATGCAATGTTCATGTTCACGCAGGACCAGGCCACCCGGATGAATGCAACGCTGTCCATGGCACGGACGAGCATCCTAGCATCAGATGCTCTGATCCCCGCCACGGCGGCCCAGACTGCCGATCTCTGGATGCAGGACAACGCCGATGACACTGGAGCCGAGCCGGACCCCAGCCCCAACCCCATGTGGATCAGCGACGACATCTGGGTCCGCAACGGCCCGGACGGATTGACCAACCAGGACCATCAGAACCCCTTGGGTGAGCAACTAAATCACGTGTATGTGCGCATTCGCAACCGGGGTTGCCAGACAGCCGGCTCGCAATCGGGCACCGTTAAGCTCTACTGGGCGAAGGCATCGGGTTCGCTTTCCTGGCCCGCCCCGTGGGACAGCAGCGTAACCTCGCCCGCACTGATGGGCAGCCTCATCGGCAGCCAGGCCGTCACGGTGGTGGGCGGTGCGCGGCAGATTCTGTCCTTCGATTGGACCCCGCCCGATCCCTCGAACTACGTCGCCTTTGGCGCAGACAAAGCACATTTCTGCTTGCTCGCCCGCATCGAAACCTCCCCGACCCCGCCATATGGCATGAGGTCACCAGAGACGGGAAATCTCTATGCCAACGTGCAAAACAACAACAAAATCGTCTGGAAAAACATTACTATAGTCGATACGGATGGCGACGGGGGGCGCTACGCGGACGTAATGGTCGGAGAGTTTGGCCGTAAAGACCGCGCAATATATGTCGTCTTTGAGACTCCCAAACGTGGCCACGCCTCGCTGTTTGACTGGGGATACCTCCTTGTGGAATTCCGCGGTGCGCTCAGTAAATGGGGCAAGGATCATGTCAAGGGCAAGGGCTTCGACCAACTCGCCGACGGGCGGCTGGTCATTACGCGCTCCGGTGCACAGTTGCAGGGCCTGCCGCTCAAGCACGGAGAGTTTGGCACTCTGCACATGCGGTTTGTGCCCGATGGGCGGCGTGCTGTTGGCACGCTCATCTTTGAGCTCGATGTCACCGAACTCGACGCCAAACGAAACCGCCTAGGCGGCCAGCGCATTCTTCTAAGAACTGCGGCTGGACGGAAGCG
The DNA here is from genome assembly GCF_001692895.1 of Cenococcum geophilum 1.58. NCBI lineage: Eukaryota > Fungi > Ascomycota > Dothideomycetes > Gloniales > Gloniaceae > Cenococcum > Cenococcum geophilum. The sequence goes on along the minus strand of NW_027137564.1, from coordinate 1,317,462 downwards.
GCCGAACTGGGACTGCCAGCTCGGCACTTTCGATGGCGTTGCCTGGACACCCAAGGCCCAAGGCCACTGCGGCTGTAGCTGTTAGTGTTGAGTCTGTTACGCCATCTGGCTATAGCGTTTGAAATATTGGATTTCCCGTTTCTGCTTTGTTAACGTTGACAAAAAGGCTAGGGATATAGTATATAACTTAATAAAAATTAAGTAGTTTTAGGTCAAGTAAAGGAAATCTATATGTTTAAATTAATAACTAATATATAGTAAACGAATTTTTAGCCAATTGTAATGAAGTTAGCTATAGATAATTTCAAAAAGCAAGCAATTCTAATTAGCAACCTTGAAAAATATTTACTTTAATCCTTAAGGTAAATATAAATATAGGGGTTATTATTACGGGACACCCCTATAATACCTTATATATATTTACTTATTTTTACTAACTTAGCAACTAGAGACCTACTCCGAGATAGCAATCTAATAGCAATTTACCGCATTCTGCTATATTTTACCAAGTTTACTAAATCCTACTAAGTTCTGCTAGGACTACTATCTATATTCTATTCTACCCTATATATATATTAACTAAGCAACCAAGTTATTAATATATACTATTTCTCCCTATTTCCTTACCTTCTTTCCTTATATAACGTCTTAACCTTATTATATAGTTTATATATATAGCTTAATAATATCTACCTCGCTATATATTATTACCACTTATACTTACTCCGTAACACTACGTTACGTTAACTACCTATACTACTATTAAAATATAAAACGTACCTAAAGCTCCTATAATAGTAGCTAATATACTTACTGTACTTAAAGAGTAGATAATAGGTTTATAGATATCCTTTATAAACGCCCTTATAAAATAAAAGCCCTAATACTAATAATTAATTAAAGCCCCCTAAGAAGAAGTCCGTATCCTTAAGATATTTATACTAGGGCCCTAAGACTAAACGCTATTTCTAAAGGCTATTATACGGAACGTAAGCCCTAAACTAGTAGCAGCTATTTACCCTAAACTAACTCTATACTATAATAATCTAAAAAACTACTAAACCCTTTAGTATTTACTAAGAAATAATAAGAGCTTTAGTTATTTTAAACTGGCTTAATATTACGGGACTTACACGTTCTTACGTCTTTACGCATTTTAACGTTTTTACCCTATACTTACGTTCGTCCTAAGACACCTACGCATGTTCCCCTATAACTCCTATTTATCCTATACCTAACCTGTTCTATTTCTACATTTAAATGTCTTTATATTAACTACGTATAGTTACGCGTATATAGCCTTCTTTAATTACTACCCCGTTTAGTACATTGTATTTTAGCTTATACCTACTTCCGTAACACTTAAGAATATACTAATTAATAATGCTAATTACTACCTAACTGAAGCCAACTAACTCTACTACGCCTTAAGCTAACTAAAAGGGGAAGTAGCTAACCTTATTAAATCTTTTTAGCTAAACTTAGTATAAAGCCTAATTGGACCTTTTAAAGCTATATATAGTAACCTAAACCACTTAGCTACCGCTTAAAGAAAGATAAACTATATAGCTTAAGAAAAGAAAACTTTCTTAATATACTTCCCTAAAATTAACTATTATATAAGGGAAATAGGCTAGAATAACTCTATAGTAATTAATAGCCTTATTAAATCTTTAAGCCCTAAACTAAAAACCTCCCTAATAGATATAGACCTACTAGAAGCCCTTAACGACTAAGTAATCATTATTAATAAATAGTATAATAATATACTATGTCTAATATTAAAGCCCTATAAGTTCCTATTAAGTTATCTTCTTAGCCTAAGCACCCTAACGCTATAGATATTAACTTTAAACCCCTAAAGTATGCTATACTAAGGTCCTTTAAATAAATCAACGTATTAAGTTAGGGCTTTACTTTAAATGTAGAAGTAAGGCTTGTATCTTAAGATACTAGGGTAGTAGAAAATCTAATCTTCCAAAATACGGATTAATAATCTATTATCGATACGATACCTTATATTATATTAAAGTATTATAATATTTTCTTAGTATTTCCCCTATAACTCCACTAATATAGGTTTATATTTTATATATTGGGGTTTATTTTATTACTTTGTTTTAAAGCTATAAAACAAGTCCTTATTTATATAATTTAGGGCTATTTTAGTAGGGTTATGTAGGAGGCGGGGGGGGGGTGTTTACTATCAATCGTAAAATATAGTAACTCGCTTAGAGCTAAACGTCGTGCATCTCCTACTTTATTAAAACAATATAACCTTTATAACTTTGCTAATATAGCCCTAATTTATATAAGTAGAAACTAATTTTAGAGCTTTATTTTATAGCTATATTAGTAGAGCTATAAGGGGTATTTTATATAAGTTATTAAAACTTAAATTAAAGCTCTATATTAACTAATTTAAACTACCCTACTTTAAAAACTAGTACTCTATAATACTCTCTATAGTCCTACTAATATAGCTTTAGTAAAGAGCTATAAAATAAGGCCCTACTTATAAAATATAAATTAAGGTTTTATATTAAAGTTTATTTATAATACTAAACTATATTTAAAAAACCTTTATTAAAATCTTAAAAATAATTAAAACCTAGTAAATAAAGTTATATTATCCTTTTTCTTTCTATATTTTAATAAGTAGCTTTATATTATTATTAGAGCACTACTAGCTATATACTCCTAAATTACTACATATATACCCCCCCCTTTAAAAAAAGGCTTAAATCCTTTCTCCTTAGGTTAAAATATTATATATATCTAACTTATTTATACCTAAATCGCGAAAATAATACCACGCGCCTATACCTAATAACTTACTATAAAGTGCTCTGCAAAGCGCTATAAGAACTAGATTTAGTACTACTGCCTTTATTTTAATATTTATAGATTACCTCTATAGGCACGCCTATATATATGCCTACGCGTAGGTAGTATAGCTAGTATTTTACTTAAATATTAAGAGCTCCGGCTAAGTAAAGTTAGGTTAATAACTGTAATAACGCTCTATAATTGCAAACTTTTAAATAAAAAGGTAAAGTAAATATAAGGTAGTAATTTAGGTATAGGTATATATTATTATTTTCGCGATTTAGGTATAAATAAGTTAAATATATATAATATTCTAAGCTAAGAAGGAAGGATTTAAGCCTATTTTAGGGGGGTATATAAGTAGTAATTAGGGGATATACGGCTAGTAGTGCCCTATTATTATTATTTCTTACTTAACGTCTAATATAGTTTTCTAGCTAAGTCTATATAAATATATACTAATAAGTTAGGTATAAAAAACCTTTAAGCGAGATATAAAAGGTAATATAGTATATACCCTATTAGGTAGTACGCCTATACTATATTAATAGAAGGAAAAATACTATTAGGTGTAATAAAGCCTTATAGTAGGAACTACGGTAGACTTGTTAATGGGCTAGGTATATAGGTAAGAATAATAGTTAATAACGTAAACATAACTAGTAGAGTGGTTGCCTAATAGATTAACTCTAATTATATTCTGAAATTTACTACAAAGAAAGGAACTATCTAGGTAGGGACTAAGGGTCCTTAAATACATAAACTGCGCCTAAAAAAGTCCTTACTCCGCCTATTCTATCTACTCTATTTACTCTATTATAAATCTTATAAATTATATAGATTATATAAATTATATCTTATAACCTTAGTTACTATTTCTTGTTATATAGTTCTACCGGGTCTATTTTAGACCGTACCTATATTAACTAACTAGCTTCTTTTAACTCTTCTCTAAATAGTTATAATATTATACTTAAAGCGTCCGTAATACTATCTCCCTTCTCTTTATCTTTGTCCTTAAAGATTCCTAATATCTTTAAGTTGTTTACTAGAGGTATAATATCCGTTTAATTAATTTAGTTAATATCTTTACTTATTATACCTAAAGCTTCTTCTTCTTCTTCTATAGTTCGCCAGTCTTATACTATTGCTATAATACTATCTCTTAGTAAGATAATACTATCTCTATATTCTCGTTATGTAAAAGAGGGGTTAGTTTGCATTACGTTAGTAAGTCCTTTATTTTAGCAACCCTCTTTATATTTAGAGTGCACTAAAACGAATATTTAATTGTCTTACGACGTTTACTTAGTCTCTGACGCTAAGTATACGCGTCTTATTACTCTTAATAGCTTTTAAGTACCCTAAGTAACCTATTATAGGGTCTTGCGTTTAATCTGCCGCTATAAAGCTTAATAATAAACTATTAGTGGCTCTGGCTAAACTTTATTATTCATATAATACTAAGAAAGAGGCTGCTAATGCTTAACAGCAGGCCCTTAAATCTCGTCTTACTACGTTAGCTCGATTAATTCGTCTTAAGAAAGTTTATAAAAAGGTCCGTTTTAAGGAGTAGAAACTTATAGAATAAGGTTTATAGGAACTTAGTAATAAAAAAACGGATTCTCTTCTAATAGAGAGGGAAACAGCTCTAAATACCTCGGTAGGTGCTTCTTCTAGGTCCCCCTTAGGTAACTTATTCTTTAGTAATCCTTCCTTATTAATACTGCCTAACCTTTTCTCTTTTAATACTTCTGTACCTTTTTTATAGCATTTTTTAAATTACCTAGTAGCTCCTAGGTAGTCTCGTTATAGCCTATCCACTTTACTTTATATTATATTTTATTGTTAATATTATGGACGCTTCAAGTTCAATATTACGACTACTTGGAGAAGAGTTAAAAGAAGCTAGTTAGTTAATAAAAGTATAGTTTAGAATAGAGCCGGTAGAACTATATAATAAGGAATAGTAACTAAGGTTATATAATGTAATTTATATAATCTATATAATCTATATAATCTATAATAGAGTAGATAAAATAGACAGAGTAAATAGAGCAAGGACTTTCTTAGGCGCAGTTTATATATTTAAAGGACCTTAGTCCCTACCTAGATAGTTCCTTTCTTTATAGTAATTCTTAAAATATAATTAGAGTTAATCTGTTAGGTACTACTCCACTAGTTATTATTATGTTATTAACTTCCTATATTACCTACACACCTAGCCTATTAATGAGTTTACCGTAGTTTTTGCTATAAGGCTCTATTATATAATTACTACCATAGTTATAGTCTTAGAAGTCGAATAATATACTACTAAAAGCAGCTATAATAATGCTATTAACGGCAGCAACGACCTTAGGGTTAGGTAACAACACTAGTATAGTAGATACTAACTCACAACTAGTTACAGTTAAATAGTTATAGGTAATAGTTGATTAGTTAACAGATAATAATAAAGTACTTAAAAATAGGGTTAATAGAATAGGAGCAGCTAAGGTTAAGTTACCTTTAATTAAATAATTCTTAGGAGAGAGATTAAAGCTTAAAGGATTCCTTACGTAAATATACTTTAAAGTTACATAGAAAGGAGCAAAGTTGGCAATATTTATAAATTAAGTAGTATACGTAGGATTATTCCTAACGGGAAGGGCGCTTAAATGGTTTAAACTCTACCTTACAGAAATGTAAAATAATAGTATAACGACTACTAATTAGGAAGTATAATATATATTTATAAGCTAGAGCGGATTCGCGGAATAATTAATATAAATATTTGGGGACCTAGAAGCAATAACAATAGTAAAAAGAAAGCTTTAGGACATAATATAGCGAACCTTAGCAATTAAGTATATAACGCAGTTTTAGACGTTGGCTACGTAGGTTAAATAGAACAATAAGGCGCTTATAGCACAGTATAAATAGGGACTTAAGGTGAAAGTTTAGGACGTAATTATTTTAATAAAAGATACGGACACCTTTAGGGATTTAATAGATTAAGCGATTAAAATTAACAATAGGATCTTCTAAAGGGAATAGGCTAAGAGAGGCTAAAATAGAGTTCTATAGTTATATAAGGCGTAAAGTATATAATAACTAAAGCTAAATTAGAAACTATAGTATGGCGTAAAGTTAATAGACCTAAGTAGTACTAGAGAAACATATAAGAGATAGATATTACGGACGCTTTAAGTACAATATTATAACTACTTAGAGAAGAGTTAAAAGAAGCTAGTTAGTTAATAGAGTACGGTTTAGGATAGAGCCAGTAGAACTATATAATAAGGAATAGTAACTAAGGTTATATAAGGAGCTCTATAAGCTCTATAAGGTTTATAAGGAACGTTTTATATACCTTATATACCTTACGTATATTACGTATAAGAAGGATTTTATAGGAGTACGGTTATATATTTAAGGACCCTTAGTCCCTACCTAGATAGTTCCTTCCTTATAGTAATTCTTAGAATATAATTAGAGTTAATTTATTAGGTAACTACTTCACTAGTTATTATTACGTTATTAACTTCCTGCATTACCTATATACCCAGCCTATTAATAAGTTTACCGTAGTTCTTACTATAAGGCTCCGTTATATAATTACTACCATAGTTACGGTATTAGAAGTTAAATAATATACTACTAAAAGTAGCTATAATAATACTATTAACGGCAGCAACGACCTTAGGGTTAAGTAACGACACTAGTATAGCAGATACTGACTTATAACTAGTTACAGTTAGATAGTTATAGGCAATAGTTAATTAGTTAATAGATAATAATAAGGCACTTAAAAATAGGGTTAACGGAATAAGAGTAGCTAAGGTTAAGTTACCTTTAATTAAACAATTTTTAGGAAAGAGATTAAAGCTTAAAGAATTCCTTATATAAATGCACTTTAAAGTTATATAGGAAGGAGCAAAATTAGTAACACCTGTGGATTAAGTAGCGTACGTAGGATTATTCCTAACGGGAAGGGCGCTTAAGTGGTTTAAACCCTATTTTACGGAAATATAAAATAATGGTATAATAACCACTAATTAGGAAGTATAATATATATTTATAAGCTAGACTAGATTCACGGAATAATTAATATAGATATTTAGGGACCTAGAAGTAATAACTATAGTAAAAAAAAGCTTTAGGACCTAATATAGTAAATCTTAGCAATTAAGTATATAACGCAGTTTTAGACGTTAGCTACGTAAGTTAAATAAAATAATAGGGCGCTTATGGCACAGTATAAATAGGGACTTAAGGCTAAAGTTTAAAATATAATTATTCTAATAGAAGATACGGACACCCTTAGGGATTTAATAAATTAAGTAATTAAGATTAATAATAGGATCTTCTAAAGGGAACAGGCTAAAAGAGGCTAAGATAGAGTTATATAGTTATATAAGACGTAAAGTATATAATAACTAAAGCTAAATTAGAAACTATAGTATGGCGTAAAGCTAATAGACCTAAGTGGTACTAAAGAAACCTATAAGAGATAGAGGAAATAACTATAGAAACCTAAAAGTTAAGGATTAAGTAATTATAGGACTAAGGAGTATAGGCTAAACTAAGGATTTTAATAGTAGAAGATGTTTAAGCGGACTCTATAGCAAAAAAAATGGTTTAAAAACGGAGCTTATATAAATTATAGAAAATAGGGTTATTTTACTAGAGACTATAGAAGTGGTTAAAGTTATTACGTAGTAAAGGGAACTAAATTAATAGTATATAACATATATATATAGAGGGATAATAGTATACTACAAGGAACAAAAGAATATTTAATTAAAAGTTTTACGTTTTGTTATAATAACGCATGCTAAATTTATAAGGATGCTAAGTATGGCGTAAGCTATTAGCTATAAGAGCTAGAGTTAAAAGGACTTAAAGGAACTAAAGAGTTAAATAAAGAATAAGTTTAACTCTATAAGCTAAATTAAGATATTACAGTAATATATAGATAAAGATTAGCAACAATAATAATAGAGTTAAAGTACTTATTAATTAATAGTAATAAGGGAAAAGAAGGAACTGACTAGGTATATTTAAACCTTAATAACGCAATAAAAGTAGAGACAAAAACCGCTATAGAGTAAGGTTTAGTAACGGGCATTATAATACTATTAGATACGGAATCTATTGCTTTATAAGATAGAAGGAGTAATATTTAAAGGCGATTAAGTAAGTAGACGACTACTAGTACTAGCTTACTACTTAATAAAGATAAAAAGCCAAAGGCTTAAAACTCTTAAGATGAGATAAAAGATAACTAAAATTCTTAAAATAAGATAAGTCATGCTTAGGAACCTATAATAGATAATAACCAATAAAGTAGAGTAATGGCTTAGTTTAGTAATATATAAATGAGCTTAGGACAAAGTTTCCTAAAGGTATAAGATTCTTAAGAAGAGATAAGTAAAATTTAAGACTTTTAAGATAAGATAAGAACGCTAGTAAAGCCTAGTTGGACTAAGGCTAGAGTATAGCTTAAGAAAGAAGCAAGCTTAGGATTAAAGAATTTAAGGGACTAAGAATTTAAAGTATAAATAAGGATACCTAAGAAGTAAGAGGCTTCGCTATAGATTAGAGAATCTGTGATATAAACAGCGGTTAGACTGGGAGATAGATATATAAACCTAAAGGACTTACTAGTAGAATATAGTGTTTAGACTAAAGATTAAAAAGTTAATATTATAATTAAGAAGTAAGAGAACTTTAAGGATTTAATTACAAGACGTAAATAACAAGAAACTATAAATAAATTTAAAGTAAGAATCCTTATATAGCAAGAATAGAAACTAGATATAAGATCTAGTATACTAGGTTGTATATAAGATAAAGTATTAGTATAAAGAATTACTAATAGGCTAAAAGTAGGTATATTAAGAGCTAAGTAGCTTACTAAATTGGAAAATAAAAAGGATTTAGGGATTTTAACTAGGTTTAAGAAATAATATATAAAGGGCTGTTAAAACGCAGTAATAAGAAGATATTTCCTTATAGATAAGCCGTATATACTCTAACAACTATACTAAAAGTGGTATAGGAAAAGATATAATAATAAGTGGAAAGATTTTTATATATAGTTAGATAAGAGAGTTATTTAGGACCACCTAATTATGGAAAAAGTAATAAATTATATTAAGGGAGCCTTAATTATAACATTAAAAGATTTAGAGGAATAATTAGAGGACTAGAGAAGTAAAAGGCGTATCTTAGTACCTGTAAACGAAGTTATAACGTTTAGATTAGCGCGATAAAGGTTTAAACTTAAGAATAAAAATTAAGTTAAGAGTTAACCCAAAGCACCTAGCGCACTATACGCTATTATAGATTATATATATAGATAATATATATAAGATGCACAAAAATCTAAAAGAAAAGAACCGGAAATACCCTATAAGGATATAGTAGGCGCTAAATAAGTAATAGTATAAAAATACTAAGTATATACACGGCTAGCATTTAGTAAAAGTTTAAGAGTTAGGAGACTTAATACTTTAACTAAGAAAATTCCTTATAAAAGAATGCTTAGATAGATAATAGTAGTAAAAATGCCTAAAGAATATGTGTCTATAGTATATTAAGGATAAAAAGTAAACTAGGTATTAGCTAAAGAGTAAGTTAAGTATATAAAGATCTAATAGCTAATAGTTAGAAAAAGTGGAGGCCTATAGGACTAGAGGGAGCTAGTAGTAAAGCCTTAAACCCTTAAAGAAATTTAAAAATAACACCTAAATTTATAAGTTAAATAGTAAGATTAATAGTTTAAAGTATTAGTAAATAGTAAAGCAATAAGGAACTATATCTTATTAATAGTAGTAAAAAGGATAGGGCTACTGTACAGATAAAAGGAGCACCCTTATTTATTAGTTACAATCTTAGGAGATCTAATAGCCTATAAAGGAGGTATTATTAATCTTAAAATAGGACCTATTTAAATAACTATTAAAGNAAGANNNATTAANATGTCTTTTAATATNNTACTATTAGG